>NC_055988.1:167014336-167351174 GCF_018446385.1 Zingiber officinale
AGGTAAAATAAATATTTTTTTATTATTTTTACTAGAAAAAATAATAATATATGTTTATTTTTAGTGATGGGCCACAATGCTAATTTTGGCACTCAAAAGAAAGCAGACGACGTGCTTGTTGTTTTATTTATCGGAAAGGAAAGTAAAACCGAAGACGAAGTGCTCTCTGCTAACAATGGCGGAAGGTCCATCGACTGCAACAAATCAATCGGTCAAGCCGACCAACTTCTCGCTGATCTCCCAAACCTTCTTGGCCTTTGCGGCGTCGCTGGCTTCCTCCGACAGCTGGTTCTCGAAGCTGGCGGAGTCCTTGTTCCAGCTCCAGTAGACGCCCGATTTGGTCAGGCTCGGGTCGCTCACGACCTGAGCCAGCCGCTTGCCGGATTCCTCCTCGGAGACGAAGCCCTTGGTGATGAACTTCTGGAAGGGCGGGAAGAGGAGGCGGAAGAGGGGAACGTGCTCGCGGAAGAGGCCGGTGGTGGCGATGCAGCCCGGGTAGAGTGACGCGAACGCGATCCCCGTCTCTTCGTGGAACCTCCGGTGGAACTCCTGCATCGTCAGCATGTTGCATATCTTGCTGTCCTTGTAGGCCTTCGCGCCGTCGAACTCGCCGCCGTCGATCATGGCGGAGCTGCTCCTGCCGTCCAACCCGCCGGCGAGTCCGCGGAGATCACCCAGCCCCGCCTTGGGCGGCACGTTTCCGGCCAACGTGTTCGTATTACCTGCAGAAGAGCGGCGTTGTCTGTGAATTTGTGTGGTTTGAAGAAGGAGAGAGGCTCGTCGGAGAGGAGAGGTTGATGGTACCGGTGATGGAGCCGACGATGATGAGGCGGCGGGAAGGGTAGTCGGACTGCTTCATATCGTCGAGGAGGAGGTTGGCGAGGAGGAAGTGGCCGAGGTGGTTGACGCCGACGCTCATCTCGTACCCGTCGGCGGTGTACGTCGGCTTGCGGGCGGTCGGGCGGTAGATGGCGGCGTTGCAGACGAGCACGTCGAGCGGGCGGCCGCTGCGCCGGAAGGCGTCCACGAACTGGCGCACGCTGTCGAGGGAGGCGAGGTCGAGGTGCGCGATGGTGTAGCTGCCCTTCGCCATGCCGGCCGCCTTCGCCGCCTTCTCCGCCTTGAGGAAGTCGCGGCACGCCATCACGACGTGCCACTTCCCGGACTCCGCCAGGGCCTTGGCCGTCGCCAGGCCCAGCCCTGACGAGGCGCCGGTGATCACCACCACGCCCTGGCGGAGCACCTTCTTCCCCTGCAACGACGCCTGGTTGAGCCCCGGCGCCGCCACCCCCTCCGCCGTCACCACCGCCTCCGCCGTCGACTGCGCCTTCACCGACAATTTCGCCTGCCTCTGCTCGTCAAAATCAAAACAAAATCAATTTTTTCCCACCAATCTTTCGGAATCTCGATCTAAAAAACAACAATTACTTGACATCGAAGAACAGGGAGTTGAATTCCAGCCATGTGATGCCCAAGAACAGAGCCCCCGAGGAATGCCGATTCCTTCAGCACTCCATTGCTCCCCTTCCCCTGCATCAAAAACACAACTTTAAGTCACATTTCCATCAGAACCCTAAAATCATCGACAAATCGATTAAAAATTCAACCTCTTTGCGATGGGAGAGAGCAGACGGAAGAATCGAAGCCTGCAGAGCCATATTTCCGCCGGAACAAGATGCTTCTTCTTCCTGTTCTTGGAGATCGAGTATGAACTCGGTGGGGCATTTATACAAGCGCCTCCGCGGCTGGAAAGCGCGAGCGACATGATAAGGAGGCGGGGGCCGACGAGATCCAACGTCACCGTCGATTCGCCAATGAGGTCGCAGGATCTGGATTTCTTCAGGAGGATAGATATTTCTCTTCTTTTTCTAGATATTTTTTTTTTTCAATTTTTTGGATCTGACAAAACTCCATTTCGACGCCCACGCTGAGAATTTAGTCGGCGGTGGTCCAAAAGCGGTTATCCGCATCAGGTTTTTATGCGACTCGTGACTGCCAGGTCAGCTCTGATCTAGCCACGTGAAAACACGTGACGGAGAGGTCCTTTAGGTGGACACGTCTGAACGAACAAGGCCCCTCATTTGCTGACTTGGCGAGGATAATAAACTTTAATATCGATCTATTTTACAATTTCCAAAAAACACACCTGATTTTCTGATTTTTAAAAACACCACAAAAAGTTTTCAAATTTAGTAAAAGTTGGCCCTACTTTCTAAAATACTCCTCTCCTTGTAATATAAATTTAGAAATCGCACTGCATAGGTGTTGTCATCATGAAATCTGAGATTTAAATCTTGATAAAATCAAGATAAATACTTCTTTTAGGTGTTAATTACTATTTCAAATGTTAGTAGTCGTCCGTGGTCCTAGAACGAATTGATGGAAATATTAGGAGCGAACATATTCACCTTTTGCTACCAGGAATCGCGTTGCAAGGCATGCTCAAAACATAAGTTAGATAGCATAACGACATTCTTAGACAAATTATAAAACCACTTGAATTGTGCTTACAGGCTTATCGAAGAGTTTCAAGTCCGGGCATTACATAAAGGACCCTAGAGTATATATATTTTTCTTTACTATATAGTGGCCAAGCAATAAGGGTATTTGTTCATGATTTTTACGAACTTATTTAAATTTATTTATTAAAAAGGGTGGAGAAGCATTGAGAAAGTGATTAGAAGCCTAATTAATATTAAGCATTACTAATTGATAATTAAAGTGCCTGTCATCTCATTAAATATGTAATTAGCAAGTAGGCAAGTACTTGGCTTTGCGCTCTCCAATTGTCCCGACGACTTTGGTTCATGTCTTCCTGTCTGCTTCCTCTGCTGTGCAGCTCGATAGCTCATTTGCTCAGCTTTCTAGTTGACGGCTTGACGCTTTGTTCCTGCCTCCTGATTAATTCCTCTGTTGTCGGTGGACGTCACTTGGCCGTCATCATGCGGTGGCGGTCATGAAGGAGTTGACTGCTCAATTGAACCGATGTCGATGAAGGAGATGGAGGTTGAGGCCTTCGTGGTATCGACATTGATGGGCGTCGAGAAGAAGAGGAGTGAGAATTAGATTTGAATTCGTAGCCAAACGGTCGAATTGGTCATGAAAGTTTTCCGGTCTAATCGGCAACTCAACTAGACAATTGTGAAAATCATGGTCAGCCACATAGCTACAAAATTGCAGCAGATTTGGCTCTGAAATTGTGACTAAGAAGACAATGAAAATCGTAGGCAAAAAGTCGCGAAACAACGGGCACGCTAATGAAACCATGGAATTGCAACTAAGAGGTCGAGAAATCACCTTCAAAAAATCGCAAAAATCACGACCAGGTGATCAAAGAGGTCGCAAATTCACTGTGTCATGCTATAAGAATTGTGGTCAAGCTAGCTGCGAAATCGTAGCCACCTAGCCATGAAATTTTGTAGTCTCCTAGCAATGATTTCACATTCACAATTATCTAAACCCTAAACCCTAAACTTTATATATATATATATATATATAAACATCCATGCCTTTGATTCGAGTAATCTTGGAGCTAGACAGTCTTTCTCGGATTGGTCCACCAAATAAATCAAGAAGTGCAACAACCCATGTGTTGAAGGTTAGTTTACATTGTAACAATTAAAAAGACATCAAAACATATTTGAAAATTGAAGTGTAATAGTTGTGTTTCTTTGTGAGCCAACGGTTGTTAAATCAGTTTTTGAACAAACAATTGTGTATCTTTTGAACCAATATGATTGTTTGATGTCCTAAGAACCCTATAAATAAATGTTCTTGGCTAGATTAAAGGCATGGTAATCATTCTACGTTCTTATACAAACAATCACAGAACTTGCTACTTTATTGTTTATAAATTTATTATATCCTAAAAGAGATTGCCCATTATAATTAAGTCTAACAAGATAGTGAAACAATTAACTCTTTAAGGAAAATGTTTACACGTCCTAGATTCATTCTTATTCAAGCTTTGTATCATTTCCTCCTCAAATTAACTCTGTTCCAACAATCTTAAAGAGTTAAATCATTTATACCCATATACTCCACTCAAGAATATGTCATTAAGGTTATAAATCAAGACTATCAAATTAAACAGGCTTGATAGGATGGGAACAAATTTCAACCAGTGGAAAGACAAGTTGATGTTCTTTCTCACCGCATTGAGGGTTGCTTATATGCTCAACCTTAATCTTCCTACGATCCCACCATCCACTGATGATGATTCGAAAGAATTAAGGAAGCAATAGGCCAAGTGGGAGGAGGATGAAGTGCTATGTAGGGGTCACATTCTCAACACACTTTTGGGCACACTCTATGATCTATTCACGACGGTAAAAAATCCAAGAGAGATTTGGACAACTTTAAAGCGTGAATATGCCACCCAAAAATAAGGATCATATAAATTTATTGTTAAAAAATAATTTGAATTTAAGTTAGATGATAATTCTCCTCTAATGGATCAAATTCATAATCTACATGTGAAAGTTTCAAAACTTAAAGACTATGGGGTGGAAATTTCAAAAGCTATGCAAGAAGATACTATAATTGCTAAGTTGTCATCTTCATGGAATGATTATCAAAAGAAATTATTTCAAACTTCTTAAGTTTTGACCATATCAAGTGTGCTGAAATATCTTCGAATTGAAGAAGGTGCTAGGATATTGCATAAGAAAGAATAAGAAAGTGATCCTAGAGTGAATTTGGTTGAGGAGAATAGATTTAATAAAAGAAAGAAATCTAAAAATATCTTTTCTAGTGACAGGAATGCTAGAAATGTTAGGTTATGTTCAATGCAGCGTGTACTAAAAATACGTTTCATAAATGATCCTGTTTAAATCCGACGAGATGAAGCGCTGGTGTTCTAGTGGATGAAAATGGTGAAGAAGATGAATCCCGAGGATCTAAAGAAGCTCCGGTGCGGTGGATCTCCGGCAAGACTCCGAGGGGTGACTAAGAAGGTTGATGAAGAAGCTCCCGGTGCTGTAGATCTGAAGAATGAAGCCTCCAATGAAGTAGATTTGAAGAGGATGAAGTCTGACGAAGTAGATCCGATGAAGAAGAGCTCCGACGAAGCAGATTTGCTAGAGGGAATCTCGCCTGCGCACCACAAGATTCGCCAACAATGCGTTAGTGACCTAAGATCGGGATGGGAATCCCTGGTTAGGCCCTCCGATACTCAAGTCAGTTCTCTCATTGGAAGATGAAGGAAAAGGAAGAAGAACAGTAAAACTGAAGTGGAATTAGAGTTTGAGTGATGATGTTCACCTTGCTTGGCCAGCGGAGAGGATTCCCCTTTTTATATCATCTCATATTACCTCCGCAGTCATGAGGTGAACCCCGGTTCGTTTGAGTTTGTTAGGAGATAATAATATTATCTGTAATAATAGTTCAAGGAATCTTTTTTGTACCCCAGATGTACCTTCTTTGTCGTTTAGTTCACCTGCAGAAGTCTCTAGAAAATATTTTCCGCCAAATGAAACATGCTGTCATATGATCACATATTGTGCAAGCTAGATAGAAAAAGTACAAGTGATAGCTGTCAATTTCTAGGTCAGTGCCTAGTAAGCTGGTCAAGCAGAAAGCAACACTGTGTTGCTTTATCTACCACTGAAGCGGAATATATAGCCCTAGGTGAATGTGCATTTCAATTATTATGGATGATACATACCCTAAAAGACTATCAACTAGAATATCATAAAATAAAAAATTCTATTGATAATATAAGTTCAATTAATCTAACAAAAAATTCAATTCACCACTCAAGGACTAAACATATAGAAGTAAAACATCACTTTGTAAGGGATCACGTAGCTAAAGATGATATTGTACTTAACTATGTTGAGTCAAAATCAAACCTAGTTGACATATTCACAAAGCCTTTACTTGAACTTGAGTTCAATTCACTTAGAAGACAAATAGGGATGTGTTTAGTAGAATAGAACTTATTTTCTGCTTACTCAACTTGTTTTTAAAATTTGATTTTAAAATCCTAGGAAAAATATTTTTCAAAATTTCAACTTTTGTTAGTGCTTTCAAAAATCTGGTTTAGCATAGGATTTTACCCCTAGAAATCATGTACCCCTAGTTTCAGCCAGAGCATCTCACAAGCACCCTAGGATTAACTTGCTTGTGTTTGAAAAACACTTAGAATGATGTGAGATGCATAGGGTACTGCCTGGACTTCAGCATGCTTATGTCTGTGCTTTGACATAAGTCTGGGCTATAAAATAGCTAACTTACATTAATTAAGTTAAGTTATCCAAACTTAGTCAAATATAACTGGATCACAAACTTAACTTGACTAACCAAGTGAAAACTGCTGCCCTCTAGGTAAACAGCTAGTAGCTAATGGTTAGACATGTGACAAAGAAAATTAAAGTATTGAGTTTAATTTTTTACTCATGCTTGAACTATAGGACTTTTTGAATGTTTTTTTTTGTGAGCATGGTCTTAGCTAAAATTATTTCAAGTAGTGGTAAAATTTAAGCTAAATTTAAATCAACTTTTTAATCCTAAAAGAGTTATTTTCTAAAATTAAGTTTTGAGATTTTGAGTTCAAAGCTCTTCAAATTTAACTGAGTATTTTGTAAAAGCTTTTCAAATTTAACTTAGTATTTTTCAAAAGCTTTTTCAAATTTAACTAAATATTTTTTTAAAAGCTTTTTAAATTTAACTAAGTATCTTTCAAAAGCTTTTCAAATTTAACTAAGTGTTTTTCAAAAGTTGTTAAAATTTTGCTAAGTACCTCAAATTTGGCTAAATATTTTTTCAAAAGCCTTTCAAAGTTATGTAAGTGCTTTTTAAAAAGGTTTGTCAAATTTTAATTAAAGAGAAAAAGTTTTTTATATAATTTCTTCACTTAGTTAAAAGTGTTACAAGGAAATTTATTCTAAAAAGCTAAGTGTTTATCATAGTATTTCTAAATTCTCTATTTAAACGTTCTAAAAGATAAATTATCTCTCAAAAAGAAGTTATTCTTAGCTAAGGCCTTTGATCACTTTCTTTACTATCTTGCTTATTTTGATAAATGGCAAAGGGGGAGAGTAATTCAAAATTCAAATTAAAATTTTAAGCTTTTATTAAGGGGGAGTTTTTGTAAGCAACTATTAAGGGAGAGCTTTGTACTAAATTTATGCTTGCGCTATTTTTTTCAGTTAAAGCTCGCACTGTTATCTTTACAATACTACTTTATTATGTCTTTTGCTTAACTTTAAATTTTAGTTGTCATAATCAAAAAGAGGGAGATTGTTGGTGCGGGAAGCATCTGACGATTGAACCCAAGTTTTGATAATGGTAAAGGATTCAAAGTTAAGATTATGTGTTATCTAATGTGCTTGAATGAGTTTGTAGGAAAGTCCTAACTGCGGTTAGGCAGGTGGAAAATCCTAAGGGGCGGTGACCTTAGGTCCTAAGGGGTGGTAACCCTAGATAGTGGAAAATCCTAAGAGACGGTAATCTTAGGTCCTAAGGGGTGGTAACCCTAGGTGGAGAAAATCCTAAGGGGGGGTAACCTTAGGTCGTAGAGGGAGGTAACTCTAGGTGGCGAAAAATCTTAGGGGGTGGTAACCCTAGGCGAAAAGTCCAGTCGGTCTGGAGGACCAGACTGACATCAGGTATGCTCTCCTGAGTGGAGTAGGTGAGGACGTGTTCCCCGGAAAAGGGAACAGTAGGCGTCGGTTTGAAATAGGATTTCCGGTCGGAAATTCGAAGTCAGAATCAGACAGTTCGTGACTGTCAAACTTTCATATTATTATGTTTATTATGTGTGCTAACTTTATTTTGCAAGATATGTGGTTGGTTTGTGGACTAACATATTTTACAGGGACAAAGGAGCAAGATTAGCCTCAGATGAACAGTACCCGAGGTGCCCTCATGGAGCTTAAGGCTCCTCAGGTGCAAAGGAGCAGACTTTGCACGCAGCGAAGCTGGAGGCACCCTCATGGTGGCTTGAGGCGCCTCGTACAACATTGGAGGCGCCTTCAAGTGGATCAGCGACGACAACTTCAGCGCTCATCCGCATGGTTGACTCAGCACTATGGAGGCGCCCTCAAGGGGCTTTGAGGTGCCTCCAACGGTCTTTTATGGGTTTTCGACCAGCAACTCAGATCATTAATTCTAAAGTGATTCATCTTTCGTGTTCTGCTCAAGAAACGACCCAGCTAAGCTACGACAAGTCCCCGACAACCCGGAGCTTCGAGATTTCAATTTTGTTGTCGGTATAGCATTTATTGCACTTATTGTAATATTCTATTGTACTCTTTTATGCTATATTAGTTGTTGCCCAAAGTAAACGCTCAAGGAGTGTGAGCCTTGGAGTAGGAGTCGCCCAAGGCTCTGAACCAAGTAAATCTTGGTGTCCTTGTGTCCTGCTTTTATTTCCTATTCCGTTGCTTTACTCTTGTCGATTTTTGAATCTGAAACGTGTGAAAGCCACGAGCGCTATTCACCCCCCTCCTCTAGCGCTTCTCGATCCAACAAGATTGACATCAAGGAGGTAACTTCACACTTGGTAAGTGAAGGTAAGTCATTAGAAGATAGTGACTCTGTGAGGATGTTTCCTGGTTGAGGGGATAGTAGACTTCAATTCAATTTAGATCTATTTCAGAAATCTAAATTGAGACTCTGACTAGATTCTGATCTGGAGGACAGGGTCTAAGTCATAAATTAATTATATTATTATGCTAACCTTGTTTTTTAGGATAAATATTTTTATATTAGGCTACAATATTTTATAGGGCAAAAGGAGTACAAAAGGCCTCGGGTGTACAGTACCCGAGGTGTCTTCGGGAGCTTGTAAGGTGCCTCGAGTACTATTCATGGAAGGTGTCTTCGAGTGCTTAGAAAGTGCCTTCTGTAGAATAAGGCAGAGACGCCGTCAACGATAAGGAGCCGCTTTTTAAGGGATAGAGTTTGGCATTGAAGGCGCCTTCAATGCTGTAGAAGGCGCCTTCCACCCCTTACAAAAGAGGCATTCGACCAAGGCTTCAAGACCATCAATTCTACAAGCTTCTACGCGTTTGATTGGGGTTCTGACAGCTCCAACTTCCTGCTGTTGCCCTGCTATGACTTTGCTACGCCTGACTGAGGAGCTGTCCAACATCGAACTCGAGCTGAGTGCCTATAAAAAGTATTGGGTAACGAAGTTTAAATTCTATACTTAATTATTGCAAAAGGAAAGTGTAGCTTGTTACACTATTCCTATTATTCTGTTTTGTACTTGATCCCCTTTTTTGTCGGTTATGGAAGAGGTTATTAGTAAATTACTCGTCGATAGATTCACGGGACCTGGGTCTTGAAGTAGGAGTCGTCGAAGGCTCCGAACCAAGTAAAACTGAAAGTATCTTTTTTACTTATTTTTGTTTTTGTGTTTAATTTTCCACTATGAGTACTTTATTTCTTTTAATTTAAAATAAAAGAAAAGTTTTCAAAACTACGTGATTCACCTGTCTCTCACGTGCGTCTCGATCAAATAGTAAGTACCTTAGAAGAACTTTTTTTTACTTTAGAATTACATGAATTTAGATGTGCAGGTACAAGAAAAGTGTCAAGTCAAAACCTGACACTATGAGCCAATGAGAAGAATGAGCCGGAGTCAAACTCAGATCTTGATGCAAACCAAGAAGCGTATATGGTAAAACTCAGATCTTGATCTTCTGTTGTATTCCTCACCTCCTCTTGGACGTCGTGTGGGCGACGATTTACCAAGATGAATTCCATCGGGACCATTTCTTCTTCTTCAAGACTCTTGAGCCATCAAGGGATGCCAAAATAGGAAATTTTCTTCTCTTCTTCTTCCTCTCCAAGCAACCGGCCACCAAGATGATGAAGCTTGAAGAACCGTCGGCCTCAAAGGAAGAAAACAAAAGAGAAGAGCATGGAAGAGATTTGGCCACCAAGGAATCAAGGCTTGTGTGCCGCCAGCCCTTAAAGAAACAATAAGGGTGTCGACCACACAATGAAGAGAGGAGAAAGCCTAGGTTGTGTTATCTTATGAGGTACCCTCTCCATCTCTTTTATAATCCTTGATCTTGGCAAAAAAGAAAAGTTTAATTAAAACTTCCTTTTCTTCTTCCTATGGCTGGCCACATCATGGAGTCTAAAAAGGAAAAAAATTTACAACAAAAAATAAAAGCTTCCTTTTAAACCATGATGTCTACAAAAAGGAAAGTTTTAAATATAATTAAGACTTCCTTATTTGTGGTCTCCCTTTAAAAGAGGAAATTTTAATAACAATAAAAATATCTCTTTTTAAATTTTCTATTGCACATGGCAATAAAGGAAAGTTTTAAAAATTAATCTCTTTATTTTAAAACATGTAGACAACTACAAAAAAGGAAAGATTAATTAAAACTTCTCTTTTTAAATCATGGTAACAAATAAGGAGAGTTTTATCAAAAATTAAAATATTTCTTTAATCTTTTGTAGATAGCTATAAAAGGAAAGATTTTAAAATCTAAAACTCTCTTTTTAAAACCATGAAGATGACTATAAAAGAAAATTTTAAAAATAAAATTTCTCTTTTAAATCCCTTTTATGAATTGCTACAAAAGGAAAGATTTTAACAAAAATAAAATCTCCCTTTAATCCTATGTAGTCGGCCCCATGCTTGGTGCCCAAGCATGGTTTTAGCGGCCACTACTTGGGCTCCAAGCCTATGCTTGGTCGACCCCCTTGGTCCAAGTAAGGTTGTATCCGGCTCATTACTTGGATAAGAAGTGGACTTAGTGGATACAAGGCTTTATAGAGGCTACAACAGGGACCGAGAGGAGAAATTGGTTTTGGTCTCCCAATGAGCTTGAGCTTCCTGTGTTCGCTCCGAACACCCAGCTCAAGTTCATCAATAATAATTCATACCGTTAAAGAGTTATTATTGAACTATCGCACCAATCCCAAATTACATTATGGACTCCTTCTTATTATGAGTGCATTAATCTCCCTGTGTTTAAGATATAGAATGCACACTAATTTAATGAGTTACTGATAACTCAATTAATATCTACCTCCAAGGGTAGTACCACTCAACTTCATTGTCATGCTGGACTAGGTCCACCTACAAGGTTTACATGACAATTCTTATGAGTTCCTCAAGGGGACATCATCAACCTAGTTTACTAGGACACAATTTCATTTTATAATCAACAACAGACCATATAAATGATATCATTTCCCAACTTATTAGACCTATTGATTTAACAAGCTAAATCACACCCTTTGATAAATTAAAGAAATAAATATTAAATATACGTGTTTGTTATTATATCACGATTAAGAGCACGCACTTCCATAATAACAAAGGTTTTGTTCTCTTATATAGTCAGTATAGAAAGAAACTACCTCAAATAGTCCTGCTCAATACACTCATAGTGTACTAGTATAATTTTATAGTCTAGATAAACTAATACCAAATTACACTACAACCACTCCAATGGTTTGTCCATTCTATCTTGGTTGTGAGCTACTATTTATAATTTATAAGGATCTGATAACATGATCTTCTGTATGTCTCCTCACACCATGTTATCTACAATATAAATTAAATGGACAACTACACTTAGCATAAATGTAGACATTTGACCAATGTGATTCTTATTTCTAAATAAATATTTATATAAAAAGCTAAGATTTTAGTATACATTCTAACAGAACAATCAACTCAGAAGCTAGTATCAATGAAGGGGGAGCCATATCTAAAGAAAGCAGATGAGAAGAACAAGAATCTAGCTTCAGATGAGATATGGCAAGTGAGGTATACTTTCTACCACCTGATCAGTTATATTTTGGTATAAAATCAATGTTCAAATTTTTATGTAAACATAAAACTAAGAATATTATAAATTTCAAAATAATTTTAGCTATAGCATGTCCACTAGAAGAATTTGATAAAGTTAAAACTGAAAATACAAAATTGAAAGAACAAATAGAAAATTTAAAAAATTATGTATGTTCAAATTTTTCCACTTCAAATTTAAGAAATTATCAAGGGCTAAATTGATATTATAGATTTCATAATGGTCAAATCAGAAAGTAACAAGAAAATATGTACCAAAAAAATTTATGATTAATTTAGTAGGTAGGAACCTATATTAGGTTTAAAAATCATGCTTAGGTTAAGTTTTCATGCATGTGCTAATTTTAATTTACCTTAATATTTTATTTGTATGCTTAAAATTATCTAACTTTTTCAATAAATTGTTTTGTATCCTTTATGTTCAAAATTAATTAGGTCTTAATTTTTTTTCATGAAAAAGAATTTAATTATTTATCAGTAAGAAAACTTTTAATTTTTTTTTACTGTTAATGAATTTTCTACAAATTATTTACCATAATATCAATTTTAATATTAAAAATTTTCAAAATGGCATTATTCAAAAATTTAATCTTTCTACTGATATACTTTCTATTTTACCTACTTAAAAAAAATTGTAAGTTTTTTAAAGCTCGAAATCTATTTTTTAATATTTTTTTAGAAAATTATATCTCTCTGAATAAAATAAATTATTAGTACTTATATTAAATTTTTTTATTCATGAAAATTTTATAACTATTTTTGATAAGTATGCTTAACCATGACAAATATTTTCAGAATTTTTCAATGATTAAAAATAATTTTAAATTATTTATTCTAAAATTGGTTTTTAAATCGTATAAATTTATATTTTTAAAAAATAATTTTCAAAATTTTTCTAAGTGTTAGTAATTGTATCTACAACCCTTAGAATTTATCTCAAAATTTATTGTTTGATATTTTTACCTTATTTTTAATGTGATCAAATGGGAAGAAATAATATATTAAGTCTAAGGGGAAGATTTGCATTGCATTATTTTTTTTTAAAAAATATTACATTTAATTTTTTTACATAGTTATTTACTTTATTGTCTTGTTTTAAACACTAACTTAACTTGGGTTGATCATATCAAAAAGAGGAAGATTGTAAGTACCTGTGTTGATTTTGATGTTATCAACTAAGTTAGACTCTGTGATTTTGATGTCTTGCATATAAGTGTGCAGAGACTTAGGAACGCAAGAAGTTGAGTGGAAGATGCAGCAGACTAGAAGGATGACAGAAAATTGTGTTGATGGGTTGGTGTATTTGAGGGACGAGAAGCTGCAGAAGTGTACGCCGATGGAGTGAGAAGGGCAGGCGCGATACTTCCGAGGTGAGAAGCCGGAGTGAAAGACTGCTCGAGGAGAAGGTTGGAGTTGGGGTTCAGGTGAACTTAACTCTAGAAGGCTGGAGGATCATACAAACGATCGAAGAAGGAGCCAACGATCGGAGGAGGCATCGAACGATCAGCCTGAGGCTGACTGCTCCGGGTGGCCGGACCACCAATGCACCTCACAGGAACCTCATCGCAGTGTCATTGTTGCGGATCACCTTCGGATCCACGTCAGTAATGGTTCGGGTACTCAGACAAGGTCCAAGTGCTCGGACATGAAAAATTCAAACTTGAAGCCGTTGCAAAGTCGTTGCGTGGAGATAAAGTTTGCCTCATTGGGGGCGCCTGAAGAGGGTCCAGGAGCCAAGAGTTGCTACGTCAGCAAACGACTAGTTTCGACCAGTGAACTATAAATAGAGCCTTGGTCTTCGTCATTCAGCGCAACACTTACTATAATCCAATTTCTATTCTATTCTTCAAGTTATGAACTTTCAATGTCCTGTACGAGGTTTCTTCGCCTCCGACTTATGTCGAAGAAGGAGTTTGCTAGTTAAGCTTCACTTGCCTTGGATTAGCAACCTCACCAGTTGCAAACCAAGTAAATACTTTTGTCTCGTATTTATTTTTATGCATTTTAGTTTCGTTTATTAAAAGTGTTTGTATTAACTTTAGTCGAAAGTTCCATGAAGGGTGCTATTTTAATTTTAGGCAATTCAACCCCCCCTTGTCGATCGCACGGGACCAACATGACCTACTTTACTTCTCTCTCACATATTGTCAAATATCTGGTCAATCTTGAGCTCTTCCCACATATCGTCCAAAACATTTTGTCCAAACGTTGAAACTCAAACTCAAATCCACTCAAGTTTAGTCAACTAGTCAACCTTGACCCGAGGATGATTGCACCAACAATCTCCTAACAAAGAAGAAGAAGAAAAAGAATAGAGTTTGTTACAATTGTGGCAAAAAGGGGCATTATAAAGCTGAATGTAGGGCCACAAAGAAATAAAAAAATAATAATGCTCCTAATGCTAATGCTATTGAAAAGTGCAAAAATTGTAGCAATGATTACAATTGGCGTGTCAACCGAACTTCACATGGCAACACCTTCTTACACCATCAAAGGATTGGTGGTATAACTCGGGTGTAGCCATATATGTGTCTCGTGACAAAGATCAATTTAAAGCATATGAAGTGCTTGAAGGACATGAAGTGATTATTACAAATGATGTAAGAGCCAAGGTGCTTGGCAAGAGTGATATGAACCTTCAATTCACATCCGGCAAGAAATTAGTTCTTACTAATGTGCTTCATGTCCCTAGTATTATAAAAAATCTTGTCTCTACAGATATCCTTAACAATAATGATTGAAAGCTGTAATAGAGTCCAACAATGCAATCTTATCTAAGAATGACATTTTTGTAGGAAAGATATATGCTTGTAATAGTATGTTTAAGTTGAGTATCAATGAAATAAACAATATTTCTATTATATGTTTGACTCTTTTTATTGTTTATGGCATAGCAGATTAGGCCATGTTAGTCATAAAGTGTTAAAATTTATGTCTAAAAATGGACTAATCAACTATAATGATCATAATAAACTAAATAAGTGTGAAATGTGCATACAAGCAAAAGTAACTAGATTGACTTTTCCTAGAGTTGAAAGAACAAATCAAATTCTTCAATTAATTCATTCGGATGTGCGTGAACTTAATGATTTACTAACAAGAGGGCAGTAATAAGTACTTTATCATACTCATAGATGATTTTTCAAAATTTACTTATGTGTACTTGACGAAATCAAAGGATGAAGCATTTAACTCTTTTAAGACATATACAACTCTTGTAAAAAACTAAATGAGCCAAAAGATTATAATTTTAAAAAGTGATAGAGTAGGTGAATATCTCTCAAGTGAATTCTCAAAATTTTGTGAAGAAAGTGACATAGTTCACCAAACTAGTGATCATACACACCACAACAAAATGGTTTGGCTGAAAGAAAGAATAGAACTTTAAATGATGTTGTTAATACCATGTTATTAAGTTTAGGATTGCCAACTAATTTGTAGGGTGAGGCATTGTTGGCTGCTTGTAATGTCCAAAATAGAGTTCCTTCCTTAAGGACTAAAATGTGTCCTTATGAGTTATTGAAAGGAAGAAAACTTGACATTGAGAACAATGTCATAGTGGAATCAAGAGATGTGCAATTTTAAGAAAGTCAATTTCTTAAGGACTTAAAAGTGGGAATGACTCTGACTAGTGCATCAAGTTCTTTCCATGAAAAGACTTCTAGTGAGTCAAGAACCAATGAAGTTGACACCTCTAGTGAACCTAGAAGAAGTCAAAGACAAAGAAAGAATGGAGATCTTTCTTCAAATTTCATGTGATCACAAAATAGTGTGTTTCTTGTGGAATGTACTATGGATTCTCTACTAAACAAAATTCTATTTTTACTTAGTGTAAAGGAAGACCCCTATAAAGAAGTCATTGACTCTAGGGATGCTGCTTGTTGGAAGGAAGCCATAAATGATGAAATGGACTCAATACTATCTAGTGATACTTGGGTTCTAGTTAATCTACCACAAGGCTCTAAGTCTATTGGTTGCAAGTGGGTGTTTAGAAATAAAATAGCTACTAATGAAACCATTCTCACCTACATAGTTAAGTTAATAGCTAAAGGGTTTAGACAAAAGAAAGGAATTGATTACTTTGATACATATACACTCATAGCTAGAATAACCTCCATAAGAGTAATTTTAGCTTTGACTTCCATTTTAAACCATCATGCTCACCAAATAGATGTGAAAACAACCTTTTTAAATGGTGATTTAGATGAAGAGGTGTATATGAATCAATCGAAAGGCTTTGTGCTTCCTAGAAATGAGACTAAAGTGTGTAAACTAGTAAAATCTCTGTGTGATCTAAAACAAGCCTCAAAACAATGACAAAAAAGTTTGAGGGTGTTCTACTTTCTAATGATTTTAAATATAATAATGTGGATAAGTGCATTTGCTCTAAATTCACTAGTACAATTAGAGTTGTAATTTGTCTCTATATTGATGACATGCTAATTGTAAGTGATATCACAAAGGGCATAGTTGAAACTAAGGAGTATCTATCTTCTAAATTTAAAATAAAAGATCTTGGTGAGGTTGATACTATCATAGGGATAAAAGTTAAGAGATGGTGGGGGTTTTGCTCTTTCTCAAACTCACTATGTTGATAAGATTTTAAAGAAATATCAACATTTTAATGTAAAAGAAGTGAGTACACCTTTTGATCGAAATCTCAATGTTTGTAATAATGATAGTAATCCAGTAGCACAACTTGAATATCCTAGTGTTATTGGAAGTCTCATGTATGCTATGGGTTGTACAAGACCTACTATATCTTATGCAGTGTGCAGACTAGCTAGATATACAAAGAATCCAAGTAAAGAACATTAGAAAGCAGTGACTAGAGTGCTTGGTTATCTCAAAAGGACAAGAGATTTAAACATTTTCTACAATAATTTTCCTTGTATTCTATAGAGATTTACGGATGCTAGTTGGATCACTGGCATAAGTGATCAAAAATCTACTAGTGGTTTTGTCTTTTTATTTGGTCGTAGAGCTATTTCTTGGGTTTTAAAGAAACAAACACTAATAACTCATTTCACAATGGAATCTGAGTTTGTGGTGTTAGCCTCAACTTGTAAAGAAACCGAGTAGCTGAGAGATCTATTACTTGATATAGATCTTTGGCTTAAGCCAATGCCACCTATAACCATGTATTGTGACAATGAAGCTACTATGTCTAGAGCATTGAACAAAGTGTACAATAGAAAATCTAGACATATTAGTTTGTATTTATTAGAACACATAAGAATTTAGCGGATCCACTTACCAAACCTCTAGCAAGAGATTTGGTGAGTTTGACAACATCCATAATGAGATTGAAACCCCTAATTAATAATAGGAACCCAAGTTCCTTCTAGTACATTCTAGATTGAGAGGTTTAAAGGGTAAAAATAAGTTATTAAATGATTGTGAGCACCTGGTTCGTACGTGTCATTCCAAGTTCCAGGTGCATACTTTGTTACTCTTAAGTGAATAGGTTGAACTTAGGTTCTTAATGAAATTTTCTCAAAAGTACTTTATTAGATCAATTAATAAGACTTGAAATAATAAATTTACTTGTATAATCATAAGAAGTGATGCCGCTTCTAACAAAAGTTTAGGGTAAAATTTTTATAAATGGTTATGATACTAAGATGAACATATGGCCAGTAAATCTACTAAAAGTGTGTGAATCATACATTTGATATGAACTTGTAACTTATTTACACTATAAGATAGTTCAAGATGAAAATCATTTTCTTTTATGTGTGATATCATTAAATGTTAATTTGAAATTACATTACAAATTAGTGGAGGAATGTTGAAAATTACAATGTAACAATTATAACTAAGAATCGAACCTAAGATATAAATGATTTGTTTATTATCACCTCACATGGACTTTAAACTTAAAGAATCCAAGCACTCCAAGTCAGATCAAGGCGTGGGCCGCCTAACCGTTTGCATGAGTTAACCGCCCATATTCCATTCTCACGCTAATTGCATTTTCCACGTGTATATATATTTTTCATTATAAAAGAATAATCCCAAATCAGGTAATAACCAAAAAGGTTATGTGACTTATCCACATAAAAAATAAAAAGAAAACTCCATTTTTTATTTAAGGGAATAAAACCAAATCTTTCAAATTAATTCATGCAAAATATGAAGTCTTAAATCACACAAAAATAAAATATTCTATCTTTAAAACCAAATATTATTTCTATCAAAACAATAATTTATCATGTCAAATATCTAAAAGATATTTATAAAGAAATTCAAATGTATTATATAGAACTTTAAACATCTATTCAAATCTGGATATAAAAATATTTGTCAATAAAAAAATATTTAATTAAAATTGTTATTTTTAATTTAATAATAAATATGATATAAAAAGATAAATTTGAAATAACTTTAAGGGGCTTTGTGGTATTTTTTTGGGGGTAATTTACGTGTTTTACAAGAATTGAAGGTGATCTTTATCCAAAAAAAATTATATTATTTAAATTATTTAAATTTCGGAAATAAAAATGTTTAACATGTGAATCATAATAAATAAATTTTTAAAAAATTAATTCTATAAAATTTATTGATCCGGTGGTAAGGACGGAGGACCTTCGTTGGCGGAAGGACAACGACACGTGGAGGTCAATGGTCAAGAGAAGGCCGACCGTCCGACCAGACTGAGAAGGCCGACCGGCCGGGAATCCTCCGAGTCGAATGAAAGACAACCCGACTAGGAGTCGGGTTTCCAATGCTCAAGGTAAAAAGGTTTCATGGCCGAGCGGGTTGTCCGTTCGGCCGGGGCACAAGGCAATAAAGAGGCAGGAGCAATCTCATCCGAACATACGACCAGGAGTCCTCCCAGTCGAACCGATACCTACAACCGGGACATGAGTGATATGCCTGCCAAGCGGCCGAACTGCTCGGCCCTGGAACATATAGGAGGCGCAAGAGGACAAAGGAGCAACAGGGTTGGCAGCCGCACACAGGATCATACGGTAGAAGCTTCCACCGTCACATCCGGGATATGCTCGGACGATTGCGGAATGGCGTCAGGGGTACTTTTCTGACATGGGCTCGTTAAGGTATGTTTGGGGAAGCGTGCACGCATCGAGAAACGTCGGAGGGCCACAGTTACGCTGTCTCTCTCATTTCTCATTATCTGATTTGAGCGTCGGAGGGCCGTCGCTGGGAAACCCCTCTCAGCTCGGCTTCTTTACAAGTTCGCCGGAGATCTACACCGACAGTCGGAGACAGCGGAGCGTGCCACGTCCCTATCATTATAATAAATAATAATAATTATTATTAAGAAAATTGAAAAAAAAGAAGAAAATATTATTTTCAACCGGTTGGATCGCAGGACCCACAGAAGGCAGGGGCCCTGCGCCGTTAAGAGAAGCACCCTCATTTTCTACGCGTCCGCTTTTACGCGACGGGTCAGCGAGGTGTGGGGCCCGGGATATGGCGGTAGAGACGCGTGTGGGTAGCCGGTGCAGTTAAGCTCGGACGGCAACGCCGTGCTTTAAGAGCCACGCGATGTCCCCTCTCTCTCTCTCTCTTCTTCGTCTCCCTCTCGAGAAGAATCGCCGCATCTCGTCGCGTCGCGTCGCCATCAACTCTGCTCCGTCGGTCTCGATTCCGATCAGTCTCTTCCTCTTCTCGCCGCTCGCCTGCTCGCCTTCTCGCCTTCTCGCGTTCTTGCTCCTTACGGTTTTGTTCGAATCGGCGCTCGTCCGATTTGAATCCTTAACCTTTCTGCTGCTCGCGGCGCATCGATGGAGTATGGTTCTAGGGATGGTGCGAGATTGTAGAAAAAGGGACATATTTTCTCGTCCTCTTCCTTGATCTGGTTTTCTGACTCGTCTAGAGCTTCTCGTTTCCTTCGTTTCCTGTTTGATCGATCGAGGAGATAAAAGGGTGGCGCTGAAAGGGGCAAAAATGGAGGCTAACTGGCGTAAGCGCTCCAATTTGCAGGCCTTTCTCAGTGGCACGACGCCTAGGGTTCCTATTTCCCCCTTCCCGAAGGTGACTGCTTTTTTCTCTTGTAACCATAAACTTGCCCTCTGCATTTTGTTTGCTTCGGAATGTTAATTTGTCTTTGAATGTTTGGATCTTTGTTATGCACTGTTTTCAATATCATTTTTTTTTCATTTAGCAAATTCATGAAACATATCAAGAGGAATGCATTTGATACAAATATCAAGAGGAATGAGTTATTATGGAGTGAATTTTATTTCATTTTATTTTTTTCAGAAAGAGAAGTGATGGTAGATTTTTTTGTTTTTTGTTTTTGTTATTTCTTTTTCTTCTTCAGAATTCTATACGGAAATTCATGTTTCAGTTTGTAGGAACTCGAATTTCTTCATTTGGAGGATCAAATGATGCTTACACAAATGAATGGATAACAATTTGAAGTGATGAACAAAGTTGCGCTTTTTTTGTTTTCCCTTTTCTGTTAATTGTTTCAGCCAAGGGTTGTATTGTGCGTTTGAGGCAGTGCTAATGCTTTTTTGGCATGGCACATTTCATGTGCAGAAAGTTGGTATAACCCACTTCTTTTTGGCATAGACCATAAAATTTGCCTAAACATTCCAACAACTTGTGTAAGGTCACGTGCACACAATAATATCTATTGGCAGGAAGTGCTTGAAACTCATAGACTAGGATAAAAGGCTTTCTTGTTTTCATTTGGCCATACATATAGTTGTTCTTGCTAAACCTTCTCAACTTTCTTTTTGCACCTCGGTTTCCATGTGGATCTCTCTTTTAATATCTCACATCAAGCTCCAATGATTGCAGACAAATTCATATTGGCAGCCGGTTTTACAAGGCAAGGTTGAGAATTTTAATCTCGAAGATCTTTGGGATCAATATAGAGAATGGAGCGCTTACGGGCTTGGAGTCCCGATCGTTCTTGATAATGGAGCTAGTGTGGTCGAGTACTATGTTCCGTATCTCTCTGCAATCCAAATTTATACTAGCAAATCTCATGCTCTCACGAGGTGCGTGTGACCAGATATATTTTGCCTTTGTTGCTTCAAATGGTTTTTTAGGAACCAACAAACTGGACTTTTTTTACCCTTCTGTACAGGTGTATGTTGGAAGATAGTGAAAAAGAATCATTCAGCGATGACAGTGAGAGTGAGAAATTATCTCGATTGTCGGATGTTTCGGATGATTTTCTCGTTGACCAGGATGCTTCATGGTCCTCAAGGCATCTTTTGGGGCAATTGTACTTGCAGTATATAGAATATGGTTCTCCGTATGCAAGAATACCTCTCTTTGATAAGGTAGGAATGTTTTTGCTATAAATGATGTCTAACACCCTCTCGTGACTGATTCTAGTTTGTTGGCACTACAGTTGGTGTACTGGCCATGTATTTCTATTTCCTTATTCATAATTAGATACTGTTAAATTGTGATGAACAGGTAAATGAACTAGCACAGAATTATCCTGGTTTGACATTGTTCAAGAGTGTGGATATCTCGCCAGCTAGTTGGATGTCGGTTGCATGGTAATGCTACACCTCTATTTCATGTGATTGTTCTTGAGAATCTGAGTTACTAAGAGGCTTCTTGTCGATCTAGGGAAATTGGAACGATACTGAATACTGGCTATTCATAGGTTTCTAGAATGCTTGAGAGTCTTTTCGGTTTATTATTTCTAACGAATTTGTTCACTTATCAGGTATCCAATCTACCACATTCCATCTTGTAGAAATGTAAAGGATTTGTCTACATGCTTTCTAACTTATCATACAATCTCCACTTTGTTCCAAGGTACGTGCCTCATCTTTCTTGTTGGTTTTGTGCAAGTTACGAATGTGACACTAACCGTGAACTCGTCTACTTCCGTCCGGTTTCCACAGAAAACAACGATGTGCTGGAGGAAGTGACCGAGGACTCATGTTCTGCAAACACAGGTGATATGATGGAGAAAACGAGAGGCAGTATCTCGCTTCGGCCCTTTGGCCTCGCAACATACAAACTAGAGGGTGACCTTTGGATAAACCCTGAAACTTCAGACAACGAAGTGATGAGCACCCTGTATAGTGCAGCATACTCTTGGCTGAAGCAGTTAGTGGTCGAACACCATGACTTCGACTTCTTCACCACTCACTAAAAAGAGATGAAAATGCATGTTCATCTGCAACTTCTGGATTTTCCATCAAGGGTTTATAGCTTAACAGTCTAATTATGTTAGGATTACTAATAACTAATAACTGGTCTGATGATTGTTGTTATTAACCTGTGAGTGGCTTGTAATTAAGTTTTACTTGTGCTGGGACATGATGAGAGTTTTTACTTGTGAGCTTCGTTTTGGTCCCAGTTTTCTGTAACAAATTGCCTTCTGAATGTATTTAACAGTGATATTTTAGCCTCGTAATTTTGTTAAGTAGCTATAATTAAGGCAAAAATCAAAAGGCGTTCCAAATTTTACAAATCAGAACATTCCTTGAAAAAATAAAAATAATAAATGGCACTCCTTCAATATTTTTATCTTGAAATACCTCTTGATCCCGTCATGGGTGGAGTTAGGTTATGGTCTATCGGGCTATAGTCTGAAGGTCGACGGCGTTGAGCATGAGAAAAATTCAGATTTATCATGGAAAAAAATGACAGAAAGAGGAAGGTAGCTCTTGGCATCGGTACTTGTTGCCCACAACCTGGCATCATCCCAAGTAGATCATCCAGGTGAATCTAGTGTTGTTGTAGAAACTATCAAATAGTTATTACAACGTATTTAGGATGATTTTAGAATTTAAAATTTAAGGTTTATATTATATAAAAGCTACTAAGTAGCTACTATAATTTATAAAAGTTATCCAATACCTGCAACGTATTTAGAATGAGTTAGAATTTAAGGTTTAACATCTCTGAATAATATTATATCAAAATATTATTTATCAATTTGGTAAAAATTATTTAAATTTTATCGAAATCATTTTAAAAAGATGGTAGAAACTGTTACATAGTTGCTACAATCCTAAATCATAAATTCAACTTAAACATGTTACAAAAGCTACTTAATATCATCTATACGTTAAAATAGCTACTCGATAATTTCTATACGGTATAAACCTTAAATTTTAAACTCATCTTAAACCAATTACAATAACTACTAATAACTTTTGCACATAATAACAACTACTTTAGCTTCTACTGCTCTACACATAACATCTATTCATTAGTTTCTATTAATTTTTTTTTCACGTTTGTGGCTCACTTAGGTGTATTTGTGCCGGGTAAACACATACAAAATAAATAACATAGCCATGGCTACCGCACTAACCAACTAAAGTTTACCATTAAAATTAAATAAATTAAAACGATACAAATCCTATAAAACTTAAAAAAAATATTAAAATTTTTAATAAAAATTTAATTGATTTAATAAAAGAAATCTTAATATATTTTTTTCTAAGATTATGAAATAAAAAAAATTAAATTATTCAATTTTTGAAATTTAAAATGAAAAAAACCAATTGAACAAAATTAATTAGTATAATATTGTTTTTTTAAAAAATAAATTTTCAAATAAATCGAATTAATTTTCAAATTACTTCAATTTGATCATTTATTTAAATTCATCCCTAGTTAGGATGCAAAAAATTCTCCTGGAAAACATTATTATAAAATTGGATTAGATAAACTACATCAAAATTTAATTTGTAATATTATTCCTATTACAAATGGCAAATATTATTTCTATTACAAATGAGATTCCTAGAGATCCCTCCTAAATCCGTAGGGATTTTCTAGTCCACAAATTGCGACCAGAGAATGATCCACTGTACGAGGATCCTTGATTTAGATAAACCCCATCTTTAAATAGGTGGAATCCATCCAAATCAAGGATCTAAAAAAATGGACCATCCTCTGATCCATAATTTGCGGATCAGGGGATCCGTACTCATCCTAGACAACCCCAAACACATTGAAATGGTCTAAATCATGAGAACCATTCGGCCAATGTCCTCCTAGGTGAGAGAGCCTAGTACGGGATAAACCACATCATTCAAACGCAAAACCTATTGTAAAAACTACTCAACCGAATACCAACTCGACTACAGCCAATAGCCATGGGGCATTTCTATTACTAATCATAAAAGGGGCGGAGCTAGGCCCCTTATAACAGGTGGGGCAATGAATACCATTATTGATTATGAAGTTGGTGAACTTTTAATCTTCAATGATTTGATACAGAGGATCAAAATTCAAAAGTCCTAGTTCAACAAAAACAACAACAGTATAACACAAATTACACAATTGTTCAAGCAGAGTAGATTAGTAGAGTAGAAAAATAGATAACTTTCATCCTGTACAATAAGGAGACAATCACAAAACACAGAAGTCAGTGAAGATTTCTATTTTCTAGTGACGACACTTATCAAGGAGAAGAATGCAAGAGGAAAATAGATGATTTGTATACAAAAAGATGAAGCATTATTCACCAGGTCATAGTATAATTCTGCAACTTAATTGATTAAGCAACTAAACCCACATGAAAAAATGTGTTATTTTACTGTAATGTGATTTGTGAGTTAACTAGTAAATTAGTAATGTAACTTATGTAAAGTCAATAATATTTAATCAACCAAAACTAGTAAATAATAAGAGAAATCATGGAATGGATATGGATTCCAACTTGCAAGCAGTAATAAGTGAAATTGGGGAAGATACCAGTTGTCCTCGAAGTCTTGAATCCGGCGGACAAAGCAGTGGAAATTAGGGAAATCTGGGAATGATGTCCATTGTCCAACACAGGTCATAGGGTGGATGGTGGAAGTAAGCACAGTAGCGTGACTAGCGTCGTCGAATCCAACGAGTGGCGGCGAGGACAACTTGACAAGGCGGAGGGAAGCCGGCTGTCGACACCGTAAAAGAGAGCCTCGTCGAGTCGTCGATGAGGTTCTGCTTGGAGTCTGGAGAAGCTATGCTGCTATGGACTATGAAGGCGGCGGAGGAGGAAAAGGAGAGTGGAGAAAAATGAAAATCTCAGACTCAGAGTCGCCGTCGCGCAGGGAGAGGGCAGCCGTCGCGCAGGGAGAGGGCAGCGACAGCGAGGAAGGAATTTCAGGACGAGCCCTAGTTTTATTTTTTTTTTACTGGGGCAATTACTAGGGCAAAATTATAATTTTATAATATCTATGGGCATTTGTACAAAATATTGAGGTGGGGCAGTTGCCCCACCAATCATCAATGTGGCTCCGCCCCTGTAATATGATGCAAGAAAATCTAAAGGTACATTTGTTTCTGTGTATTTTTCATTTTTATTTTTTAAAAAATACGTATTTATAGAAAATGATGTTTGATTTATATTTTTCACATCTGTTTTTTTAAAAAATAATTAACATTTTTTTAAAAAATAAAGAATGATAAAAATTTATTTTTTATTTTTTAAAAAATATATATTTTTTAAAAAATGAAAATGAAAAATATGTAAATTAAACACCTTAACTCTCCTAGATGTTTGTGGATGTGATTAACCACTTTTAGAAAATAGCTAATAACAAGAACAGTTGTGGGCATACTTTCTGACGACAAGATGAGGAAGCAAAGCGTCAACCAGAACAAAACACGCTAGATTAACTGGAAGGAAACCGTTACATCTATCTCGAAAAAGATAAGCCTATTAGTTTACTAGTAGTATGTAGTCTATTCGCGGTTGGGCGCAGAGGCTGAAACATCTTCGGTCTTGGTCCTGTTGAACGATCTTTGGGTTTCAAGCACAGGCATGTAAGCAACCGTGGATTTCTGAAGCAGATCAGAGGCCGGCTTCTCGGATTCGCGGGGGCTTACTAGTGACTTCTCAACGGCGTCAAACTTGGCAGTAGCCCACGGGGCAGTGCCTACATTTCCAGCGACACTAGTGTTGATTGTCAGCGACGAGATGGCATCTCGAGATGCATACCATGTGTTGCCGCAGGCAATACACTCGAGCTGAATTTGTTATAAAACAAAGTATTAGAGTGGAGAGATCGAAAACCATTGATTAAGTGATGAAAATCACCAGATATCTGAATCTAAATGAGTAGCAATTGGAAGTATATTCTGCAGTAAAGAAGATCAAAAGGGGATTATATGAAACACACCACCAAATTCTAGAACTCGATAATTTCTAATCGCAGAGATTAACAACCACAAAAAGAACAATTAATACATCAATGCCTAAGTGTGAAGTAACCGCCTTCCAGGCACTGATTTTCTCTGATGGTTTCTAAAAATAGATAAATATACCTGTTTTCATAGTTTTGTATGGTGAATTCATGTCAATCCTTTGATTTTGGGTAACACTTGGGGAGTTCGGGAGCAGCTATGTTGTGTTCGTAATGTGCAGATATCAACAATGATATTCCACAAATTGTCAGCACAAGGCAGCATTACCTTCATGAACAAGAATCTTTGTCCCCGACAGAAGAAAAAAAAATCAAGCCAAAAGTTCTACCTAGTGCGAAGAATAACTAAATCACCGTAAACTTATTGGGAAATGGAAACGATAGTTGATTACTTGGTTTGTTAATGCAACTATTGCCGAAAGCTTTAGACACGAGGAAATTACTCAACTTATGAGACTGTGAAGCAAGAAAGTGTGAACCATAATGACTAGTAATAGAGCATAACAGGATCAAGCCACTCAGGACTCATGCAATGATGCCAAAGGTTTGATAGGATGATCACTTCTCAAAAGCTAATCATTCTAAAAAGTTTGTGGTTCTTCACATCAAATTGTAATTGTCGATCGAATGGCAATGGAGGCAAACAACAGGCTTTGTTCCAATGCAATCATTATGGCAAATGGATGACATGAGAGAAATAACAAGATTCATTATGGAATCTCTCGTATCATGGTAAAAATTTGACTAGGTTTTCTCTAGGCAATGGATATGAAAGCAAGCCCCCATCTCAGTGACCCAGTAAGCTGGCACTTTCGAATTAGTTGTAAATATAAAGCAGAAAAAAGAAAAAAGAAAAGATAATATAAAGCCTACTCACATACCTGATAACGATCCCCATGGCCACCTGCCTGTATAATGTCGGCTACACCTACTTTTTTCTCCGTGCATCTTGAACATCTAGCATCAGTCATCTAAATAGGAAGACAGAAGAAGATTTATCATTGAAATGAAAGGGTCGCAACCCATGGGACCAAGAGAATATTCTATGGAAATTTAAATGTGAAAAACAGCCCAAATTTCAATTCAACTTTATTTTCTGGCACTATCAATTCTAGTAAACATTTTATCGTCTACAATGGCAAATAAAGCCAACAAAAAAATCTACCTGGATTTGCTTAGACTCTTCAGGTTCTTTTGGTGACTTTTCTTGTGTCGTGAAACCATCCTGAAATGCTCAAGAGCTCAGTTCACATACCCGACAACCAATCAAAAGATCTATGTAATAAATTCCTAAAAACACTGTTTAATACATGCCAACATGAATAAATTCATTATTATAAGCTAACATTTGGTTAGCCTGCAATGCATGACAAAGATTGACCAAAGATTCTGTCTATGTAATGAATCAAAAAAGAATTAATTGTTTGGAAGGGAGCAAACCTTTAGCTCTATTGGTGACATGGCCACGACTGTCACAGGGTCCAACTCTTTCTTCAGTAACCGTCTCACTAATACTGTAGTATTCTGCACAATTAGATAGTTTATATATAAAACAATTCATCAAGAATAACATAAGGGCTTAAGAATTGATACCATATAAGCAATATGCAAAAAATGAGAACAGAGAATTGAGTGTTTTAGGTGCCAACATTAGATAGTATTAATGCAGTAGTAACAAAGCATATCAAATGGGAGTCCTTATACTATTTTCTTAGATCAATGGATGAGCACTCTCATATCAACTAGTCAGGAAGAGACATGAGAAAAAGGTAATGAAATCAGGCATTTATGACCGAATCAAACTTGCTAAAACACAAGAACTTCAAGTGCCCTCTTTCTCTCCCAACAAGAAGATGAGAAGAGAAGAGTTTTTTTTTTCTTATTCTCATCGTCCATTTAACTAGTGCATGACTTGGTCATGTCATTTGGATACAAAGTTTGAGTCCAAGTGCCTGAATCAGAAATTCACAACCCAAACTTCTAAATCTTGGCAATCCTATTGTTTCCAACCTTGAGCAGCATGGACATTAACTATAAGTCCATAACTGTACACTTAACACACAAATGTAACAGCAAGATTAGCAGCAAGACAATGAGTAAATTGTACCTTTAGATTAAAATCTAACTGCCGCATTTTCTGATTATACTTTTGAAAGTCAGAACTAAGTGCTTCATGTGCAACTCTCTCAAGAGAAGTTACAACCCAGACAGCTGTATCTGGCCAATAAATATTTTCCCCTGCCTGCAACATACAGAAAGATAATTTCTATTTCAGAAGGGAAAATGGAAAAAAAAAAAAAACTCTCAACAATCGAAGAAATTTTATAGTGAGATGGATGATGGATAACAATGTTACTCTGAAGGGAGGATAAAAAGAGAACCAAGGGAAATCTATTAACAACACTTAATGTATTAAAAAGAACACCCACAGTATAACATTTAAATTAGAATCGTAGATCCACTGGTCCATCTGAATCTATATTGATTCAACTGTTTCTTACTAACCTGATTGCATCATAGTAAAGAAATATACTTTGCACTTGCCGCTCATAGAACCCTCAACAATAATAACGACACACTGATCAATTCGATCGTACAAATGCAACATTGAAGATTGAGAAAAGGGAAAAATGCTTACGTCTGTTTTGTTTTCTTTTGTTCCTTCAGAAATTGTTTCACTATTGCCATTCATGTTTTTCTCAGAATTAACAATGCCATTTATTTTCTTATCCACAGTCAGTGCTGCATCTTTTGGAGAACATTGCGACCGAATCCCTTGGAGAAGTTTCTCCAACCACTTGTCTCGATATGAATCACAGGTCAATGCTTTGAATTTTGCTAAAATGGTTTTGCTCTCTGAATCATCAGCTGTGCAACTCCCTGGTGTCTCTGCTTTCATCTGATGTTCAGCTTTCATTGCATCATCAGATTGAGGAACATCAATGGGATTCATTCCCTTCTTTCTCAGAGTTCTTTTATTTACCAATTCATCAGCATGATCAATAGGAGTTTCTTCAGGGTCAATATCTACAAGCTCCCCTAACCGTTGTCGCGTTTTCTGGACAAGAAGGTCAATCTCATGTTGTTTATTATCTTCATAGTCCTTGTCCGTTAGCTTCCACAGCTTCCTCTCCACAGTGTCATATACATTTTGCACAATAAAACCAGGATGCTGCTGACGAAGTGGCAGCTTTTTGTTCAAAGGAATGAAATGAACAACGCATTTGTGCATCACAGATTCAGCTGGCACCACATCAAGATGGAAACTATAAAAGAGTTCTCTGGTGTCTCGTGCTTCCCACTTACCCCCTCCTCTTTTTTCTGCCTCTTCAGGACGGTAAAACCATTGTCCATTAACCCACAAGCTACCATTTGTATCTTGTATCATGTCCTGTGACATAAAACTGTAAGATGAAAAAAAAAAAGAAGTTGCCCAACATGAACTCTGGCAAGAAATACCAAGGTCACTTGAAATATGAAATTCACAGAAAATGATTCCATAAAAAAAAATCCAAGTTCAGACAACTAGTTTTGCTGGTTCAGCCTAGCAGCTATAATGTAACAGGATAACAACTAGCATCTCATGACAAGCAATAGCAAAGTAATGAAATAAGGGACAACAGTGAGAATATGAAATTTATGTTATCCACCTAACAGAAAAAATAGCAGTGTTTATCTTATATAAAGACAATGCAAACCACTGACAAATAAAATGCAAATGTGTTACACTTCCCTAACAACATTCTTCTCATTACCAGATATCCTAATTAAGCAACCATTGTTGCATATAGGGTAAAGATATAACTGGTATATACGTGCATGATTATTAAGGAACAACCGAACAAGACAAGATAAAATATCCAAACAACCAAACTACCCTCTATTTGGTGCATTGTTTTGAAGAGAACCATTTCTTCAAGCAATAGACACAGAGATATAGATTAGATGGTAGTGTGAGAAAACAATGAAAAAACTAGCTGCAAGGATTATCCTTGCATTACAGGTTACAATATTTTTGCGTTCAGTTGTAAACCCTTGCAAATATAGGTAATTCATGATTGAGCCACATCATCAGGTGGAGAATTAAAAAATTAAGACATCTCCATGTCCAAGTCTGAGTTTGTCCTATTGACTAGTCACACTTTTTATATCAAATAAATCAGACCCAAGCATATTGTCCACAAAAGCATCCAAACATGATAGATATGACGGCTAAATGTGATTTGGAGATGATCCCTTCAAAATTTGATGCAGATGGTAGACTAGTACAAACTGTCTTTCTATATAAGAGACACCAAGCTTCATGATCCTGACAACTTGGCCATTGTAAGCGCAAAGGGGGATGACCCATGTTTTTCCTTGGTTTTGAAGTCTCAATAGATTCCATTACAAATGTTTTATTAGTTACTATTCCACCTACATCTTCCTCTTTCAAATCAAAAACACTTAGGCCCAACCCTAAATCATTCGCCAAGATATGGTGGCTAGGGATGGGTGATGAGTATTAATGCCAAGGCAGCTCATGCAAGTATTATGTTTCAAATACTTAATATATTAAAAAGAAAGGGCGTTATTTAAACATCTAGTCGGACAAATGCAGCTTCATACTGAGAAAAAAATGGGGGAGGAAGAAAAATAGATTCACGATGCTACATAGATCGAGCTAAAAGTTTCCAATGAAGCTAACGAAAATGCAAATTGCAGCCATTTTAATGCAACATAAGCAACACGAAGACACTAGAAACTCTTAGGAAATAAAGACTGTACATAAACGTATAGAAATCCCGAACTCTTAGTAAAATGTATTGGCTAATTTATCTATCGATTCGACAAAACAACAGAAGGAAGACAGATCACCTTAATGATAGCCACGTAAGGCTTCGTGGTGTTATCTTCGGGAGTTAGCAGAACGGGATCCTCCTGGATGAAACCCAAGCGAAAACCCAAAGAAAAAAAAAACACAATCAGGAGAAGAAACTAAAACCTAGGCATCGCAAATAGGCAAAATTCGAAAACTTACCAACTCAAAGACGTTTCCATCGTATTCAAATGAGGAGAAGTGCATCTTCTTCTTTTTCCCCTTCCCGGTAACCTTAATGACGTCCCCGATCGGTTTGGCGTCCTCCTGGTACTCCGCCTGCTGCTCCCCCTCCTCTTCCTCCTCCCCCTCCTCGTACTGCTCTTCGGCTCCGCCTCGGGACTTTCTTCCGCTTCCACCCTTCTTCGAATTCCGGCTTCTCCCTCCGTCCTCCTCTTCCTCCTCCTCTTCATCTACCCGAAGCTTCTTCTTGCGCTTGCTCCTGCGGTCGCCTTCAGCATCGGAGTCTTCTACGCGACGAGGCTCGTCGTCTTCGTCGTCGGAGACGTGGGCTACCCGGCGCTTCCGCATCCGGATGACGGCGAACAGGACGGCGGTGTGCCCTTTGGGCGGCAACAGCGGTTGTATGGAAACAGGGTTCCTTTTAGGTAAGCGTCTCTTTGTATGTGAAGGGACCACGAAAATGCCATGATCGCATGTACTCGAATTTACATCCACAAATGTACCCTCTCCCTGTCTAGCTCTCATAATAGTACAAATAATGTTTAATATAATTGGCAGGTAAATTGTGGGTGAGACTATCGTGTCATGCTGTTTTTCGAGTAAGACGGTGCCGGGGGTGATAGAATTGTCTGGTAAGCGTATTTACGGCAATGCCATTAGTAGTAAAAAAAATTGGAAAGAAAAATAAAAATGGACAATTGAATATTTATTAATTTTTTAGTAGAAATGTTTTAAAATTTCGTTATTTTTGCTCAAAGGTCCATTTGAATTTCAAATTCTCTCAAAAGCGTATCCACTTTTTATATTTTTCAAAGGACTATTTTTGTTTTTTCAAAATATCTTTCTTATACGGAGATATGACACCGCAAAGTAAGAGCCAACTACAAAGCTTAGCTGCTTTTAACGTAGAACTTGGACTAAGTCTCAAAATTTATGAGAAGTGAAGTGAAAATTTTATAAACTAAGACGGGCAAAATACAATTTCTTTTATTCAAAGCCAACTGCCGAGCTTGAAACACATCACTAATGTATCATAATCAACAATAACAATAGATTCTAAATTTATTAAGGATAACCACACTGAAGACTGAGAGATAAATACACAAATCTGGAAGCATATTAACCAGTAAACACCATCTGGACCGAAAGAAAACCAATGTCGAACAAAAAATTGACAATAAAAAGCATCAGCTGTTGGATGCCGATCTGCGAAGCACCCTGTGCCCAGAATCATCCTTGTCCAAAATTCGCTCAACCAGCTCGTGCCAGCTCATTTTCAGCCGGCTCTTAGTGGACAAAGAAGTAGAATCATCAGTTGCATCGCTAGCTTTATCATCAAATGTACCGTATGCTGTTGGCGAAAAGGCGTCTGGAACAGACAATGTGACTGCCCTTCTCAAGGCTGCTTTGTGCTCCTCGCTGTGATCTTTGGCTAGAGTTTGCTGCCTCTCCATCCTCTGCTTCGGCGGGATCTCCATGATCTTATCCTCCTGCAGCATCAACTGCAATCGAGGAACTTCGGGCTTTAGAGCACAATCAATACAGATGCATACGATTCATCATACCGAACAGGAATGAAAGCAGTGTACCTCTAAGGCGTTCTGGGCTTCCCTCTCTATCCAGAGTATAGCATGATCAGAAGTAGCATTGCAGGAAAGGACGATGTGTTCGAATCTCCCATCGACGGGCACTGCAGTTCGAACAACCGGTGGATATCTTCCAAACCTTCAGAAAATAGAGAAGAGAGCCAAACTGTAAGAGCAGACTAAGATTATAACAATAGATTAGTTAGTTCTTATATTAACTTTGTTGACGCCAATGGTAGATACCCCTCCAAACCTTTCAGCTAATCGACAAGGAGTAACGAATTGGGTTTGCAGCATAAGATAAATCTTCTACTAACTTCGTAAATTGAAAAGAAAAGAAACACAAATCACAGATATAGTTGCTGTCGGTGCAAAAATTTATACTTGCACAACCTTCATATAGTTCTAAAATAACTGATGAAGCCCTTCCCGCACTGCCCAACTACAACTTTCCGATTTACCTCGTCACAGATCATCATAGGGTCGATCGTGTGGGGCCGCGGGTGATGGGTTCCACCTTTTGCTACCATAAAATAACTGATGAAGATCGTTGCAAACACTGTGTAGTTCTTCAATCAACATCACCAGTCATGGTATTCCTAACTATATGAGATTGACTATATGAGGTTTTAAGGAAAAACTATGGAAGCACTGGAAATTATACGATGAGATGGAAAGTATATGTATTTAGTTGATTCTTGCCGTCTCAATAAAGAGCGTAGGCAACAATTCAGAATGTTAAGCCGCCATAACTAGATTGGTCATACACATTGATTAAGAAATGCAAATCACTTTATCAAAAATGCAAGAAAATATGAATTGAGAAGTGAAGATTATGGGTTTCTCTGATGATGGCTTACACTTTATCATTCTCCTCGAAAAAATTGGAGACATGACTTTGATAACTGATATGACATCTTAAACATAGTATAGACACATGATGCATAATTCTTCTGACTTCAAGATTAGATCTCAACGGCTTTCTTATAAGTTTACTTTGAAAAAAAAAACAAAAAGAGGTGGAGTAACATCTTCTGGAGATCATTGCTAATGAGAGTATAGTATACCGGAATGGTTTTCTCTCAACGATATGATACAGCCGACCAGGTGCATAGAGCCTCCGTGGATCTCTTAGCATCACCTCTTCTGGAATGCATGTGTCCCTCATACACCTTAAACAGAGCAGGCAAGGCAGGCTGAAAAAGATAATTTCCTCTGAGTTTTATATATCCAAATTAATAAAATTTTATGAACATCAAGAAACCAGAACAAGCGACATAATTTTGTGACAGTTTGAAGATCTGCCCACTCTACAGTTAAGGCACTAAGCCCTCCCTAAGCTGAATATTACACAAGGAATCTTTTGCTAGTTGCTGTCGTCATTTGAGAAAAGACAGTACCTTTAAAAGTTAAGTTATTCATATCCCAAAAAAGGAAGATATTTTCACTGCCTATGATATAAAACATGGTTAGAATAACCAAGGGCGATGACTGGCCATGTTTAAGCAAGCCTTCAACTATAGCAGGAACAGTTTGGAGCATAACACAAAGTTGCCTGGTAAGAAACTAGGAAAACACTGATATAGATAGTCTTTGGCAAGTCAAATCTGGGTATCCCAGAGATTTTTGGTATGAGATCAAAGTTCTATAAGCGTTTCTGTAGTTATTCTTAATAGATAAAATAGTACCAAAGATAACTGATAAAAAAAAATATTGCTTTCATCCTGTTTACCAGAAGAGAGACTTGAAAATGTCTTCCAATGGAGTAGCTGTCCTAGGCAAAAAATCATCCTGGCATCAGAATACTAGCAGTTATTGCCTGAACCAACACATCGATTGTGGTAAATTAAGGAAGTAGATAAATAATAAATACAGGAAGAAATGTTAAATGAACAAAAAATGTGGCAATTGGATGACGAATAGAATAAATTAGTGTCTAAAGCAGATACTTGTTGAATCTAAAGATGTTACTTCTTTCTTTACTCAGATCCATAAGCTTGTCTATTAAACAGGAGAAAATCACAAAACAGAAATGATGTATCTACAATATACTGCTATTATCCATTTGAATTTCAAGAACTGAGTAAAAATGAAATAGCATTCTTTCTCCATTTGAGGTCTAATGATTATGTATTTATTTTGCAGAATCAAATTTTATCCCATACATAAAACTAAGAGCATAAAACAATATACAAACAAAATATCCAATAATCACTGTATGATAAACAGAAGCTTCATCAACCCCACAGAAGAAACTAATGACACAAAAAAAATGGAATAACAATATCACCCATAAGACAACCAATTAGATTTGAAGATGTGAGGAACCAAAGGAAATAAAAAAAATCTGAATAAAATAATGTAAAGTGATTTAAAAGATCTAGGTATTATCAATGGAGGATAAGATCCATATAACTAACCCCAGATAGTCATGGAGGTAAAAATCAATGGAAAATCAGATCCATTTAACAACCCCAAATAGTTGTGATCCATAGGATGTGTCGCTAAGAAGATAATTTCATAGAGAACAACATAGGAAGAGTTAATATGGGTAGTCATGGTAGTCTAGCCACAATGCTCATTCACCCATGTGCCAGTAAGGCATTAACAAGACTGTGAGTTGTTGTCCAATTTATATCTTAAGTTTTAACTTGTTAAGCAAGAAGAATCTATCAAAAATGACAAGGCTGTGAGTTGCTAATCTGAAAAGCAACGTGCACGACAATGCCAAGTGTAGGCAAAAAAAAGTCAATGTATACATCCTTTTCCTTGCATAATAAAACCAATCTTATAACCATAAAACAAGCTTAACCTAATAATTTTTGAGTAAATTAGATTCCATTGTGACTAATTTAACATCACTAATGCCAGTCTCAGTTAGAGACAACAATTAGACCCATGATGATGCCTATGTAAGCTTCAATTCATCCCAGCACAAGACCTAAATTGGGTCTGGAAATTTTCACAATGTAGGTCTACAATAGTCGTCAATTTGTAACCTTGTCTACTAAGTGAAACTCTCTTATAAATATATCAGAAATAATTTTACATAATTCAATAAACATGAATGCAAATTAAAAGTGGCATTTAGAATAAAGTAAAAAACTAGCGTCTCACATATCAAAATTCATGCAAAGACGACAAGTCACAAGGACAGAAACTTCAATTTGATTTAGTTAGTCTTAAAGCTCAATCTGTGTCCAAACTTGACAAAAACTAAATTTGAGCCTTACATTTTGGTTGTACTCTATCATTCAGGTAAACTATTATTCGAGATCTTTGAAATTGATAACAGATACTTGAAAGCCACTACAGAATATAATGTGTCCATAAGAACCATAACTAGCCTAGGAAGCAAGTTTCTAGCATTAGTGTACAAAAATGATGCAAGTGCTATAGCTATAGAACACTAATGGTCCATATCCATAGTAGTCCCCATGATGCTGGAGTGCTATGAAATTGAATCTTGGACTATGATTAAGCACTAAACAAGAAAAGCACTCAAAGGATAAGACTAAAATAATTTCTCGTATGTAAATATGAATGATCAAGATTGGTATTTGTAAAACCAAAAGTACTTGAAATCTGGCTTGTAGCAAGGTACTGAAAGAAGAAACAACTGAAATGTTTGAGAGTCTATAAAGTTTGGAAGTTTGGTCTTGCCTTTCCAGATCTTGCCTTTCCAGATCCACCATAATCTAATGTATTTAACAAGTAGACAATGATTCACCAATTAATATTAATAAACAAATAAATTGGGCGATCAATAAATGACAGCCTTGTACTTGATGAATTGTCTTAATGCATAGAACTAGAATAGCTTGATATAGTATTAATGTGTTCAAAGACGACCAGTAGATTCTTTCCAATATAAATCAATACACTATATGCAACCTAATATCCCACAAGAGATTGTCATGCCAATTACAAAATAATGGGGATGCAAACTCTCTCGAAAGTACATTTAATTGAACAAATCAACTCATTGTGCAAAAAAGTAAGATTATGAGGGAAAATAGCTTAATTTCTACAGGAAGATCATGGACAAGTTCCCACACATTGCTATCGGCCATTTTCGATCTCCTAAAATTCCAAAATTTGTATTTGGATAATCATAACCAAAGATAAGCTAAGAAATGAGGTACTTTCTAAAAAATATCAAGCAAAGGTGATCTTGCCTGGAGCACAACTGAGTTGATAATGTCAGCATATCGAACAGCCAAATTAAGAGACATACACCTTGCAGGAGCAATAGCATAGCATCTGATCCTCTTCCTATCGACATTCCCCAACTTGTCCCTGTTCAGAACAACCACCAAAGCGAGCATTGCAGCAACACCAGACCCCAGAGAATGGCCTGCAAAAGTAAGGGTATAGTTTGGATACTTCTCCATCAACTCTCTCAGGACATCACATTCAGCATCCAAAACCCACGCCGCTGCTTTCAGCAGCCCATTGTGAACATAACCCCCATCAAATTTCCTCTTCCCCAAACTGTTGTCCAACAAGACGGCGTAATCACTTTCCTTGGCCATGTTCAGGCCCCTGACCGCGAGCACCACGTCGGAGTGATCGTGATCTAGGTAGATCAGGTAAGGCGGCGCGCGGCCGCGGGTGTCCCGGTACTTTTTTCTGCGCACCACCAAGGCCGGGTCAACGGGGCAGCCGCCGGGCAGCCCCAGGGAGGGGGTCTCGAGGTCGTCCTCGTAGTTGGCGAGGATGTAGCGGCAGAGTCGTGGCACGGGCTCGAACTCCTCGACGGAGGCGAGGCCCCAGGTATCGCTGTCGTGGCCGGCGTTGTGGAGGCAGCGCTTCCATACCCAGCGCGCGCATGCAAGGCAGTAGACGCACTCGAGGATGGGGATGCCGCACGCGAGCGACATCGTCGGATCCCTCGGCTACTGCAAGGGCATCGCCGCCGGAGCAGCAGACGGCGACAAATATTTGGCAGCTTTGGACCCCAAAATTAGCGCCGGGAATGAGGTCTTTGCGAGGTGCGATTGGCTTCGGATTCGATCGGAGTGCATAGAAGATGGAAATCTGAATTTCTTTCGATATTCAAAGTGAAGTGGCGGAGAAAGATTGGATCTTGGGACTCGAGACGAGACGAGACGGAACGGAACGGAACGGTCTGGAGTTGTGGGAACAGTCGATCGCCGGAGGCGTCAAGGGAGATTCCTTGAAGTCGTAGAATGGTTATATTTTCGATTAAGTCCTCTGTTTCTTTCTTTTTGCAAATGAAGCCTCCGTCAAAGCTTCGCTATAAGATTATAAACGGAATCAAACTTTGTGTTATTTAAGAACAGTTTGTGCGACGAAAATTTAAGGAAAATTTGTCACAGAAAATTTCTATAACAAATTTTACAACAAAATTTTTTTTCATCTTCCATAATTATGTATTGACATGTAGAATAGAGAAATAAAGGAAGTCTTAGTACAATAATAAAATTATTATTTTATGATCAAAAATCACGATTCAAATTCTGAAACATGTATCGAATTATTCTTTTTTTTACATGTAGAATGGAGAAATTGACTAGACAAACTCAAAATAAGAGGGAGAAATATTCATATTACTATGAGACATGAAAAGTCAATTTATGAGTACATGATAAACATTGATCTTCTACATATTTGAGAGTCAGAGGTTTATAAAACAACTAATGAAAGACTTTCTAGGAAAGAGCTCATGGATAATTTCCTTTTATAGATCACGCCTAGTTCTACTGTTAATAACATCTTCTAATATCATATCAATCTCACACAAATATTAGCTTAACAAATCAAATTTTGCTTTAATTACTTTCTCCCTATGAAGGGCATTTGCTCTGTGTCGGGTCTCTTTACTGTGTTAAGATTGTATACAAGGCAAATTCACTTCTTGTTCAGGATTTTGGTCGAGGACTTTGCTTCAATTAACACATCTAGAGTGAGCATGAAATTCAGGAAACAAATGTGCACGCCATAAACAAGATAAATTGGCTAAACTACAATGGAGTAGTAAGATATCACCAAAAAGCAGAGTATGCTTCCAAATACGAGGAATCCACGAAAGTAAGAAAAGTTTAGTTAGAATCCTTAGAGGACTCCTCTAAAAGAAGAGCATTTTGACATCCTCTCAAAAGAGCATTTTGACATCCTCTCAAAAGGTCTTGTCTTTCAACTACCCTAGGGTGTCGTAACATCCAGAGCTTTCATCTGATTTCCTAAGTGATTTTGGGTCATCCACACAAATAAGGAAATGAGTGAGGCATATAAAGAATATGGAAGACAAAGCGCTAAGAAGTGAATATGGAAGAATGGTCTTGGACATACATTTATAAAAGAAGTATGGAAGTCTTGTCTATTTAGGATAGAAAGTTACTACAAGGAAAAGTTGAATCACTCCCTTGAAATGCAAGAGAAATACTGTAGACAGTTCTAAGCATGAAAAATAGTAAACACGAAAACTGTAAACACTTATAGCAATCTCCCATAGATTTGCAATCGACGCCAGTAAGACTTGCTGACGGAAGAACGATTGCTGAATCGGAAAGCTCTTCATGGTTCACAAACTAAATCTCTCTTGCGAGATTAGACAAACTAATCTTGAATGTTCTTCTATCCTCTTACAATCTTGTGCACATGGACGAACCTTGCACAGTGACCTTTCCGATATGGGACGAACTCTTTCTCAACCTTGCACACAGCAAGTCCTCTCTTTTCTCATTTTTTCTTTTGCTTGGATATATATATATATATATTGAGGAAGATGACTCTTCCTCTTCCTCCATTAATGGAGGAAATGAATGAGCTAGAAGATGAAGGGGAAGGGGTGCCCTTTCATTTTCCAACATCTCCCACTCGTCCAAGTCAATACATAAAAGTCATCTTGTCACAAAGACCATGTAAGTAAGTCACTTAGACTATATTGTAATCAAGTCACAAAGACTAGAGGAAAACATTAATTAGTTACAAAGACCAAATAAATACTAGTTAGTCACAAAGACCAAATAAGAACATTCAATTCATACTTTAGGAAAAATGTTTCGTGCGACAGCAAACACATTGAGCATTTATTGCTAAGAAGATTGTTACACCTTACATAGCTGCTCTCTGAGCGATCACTGCTAACAAAGTTGTTATACTTTACTTAGCCGCTCTTCCAAATAAAATTAAAGACATTCTCATAATGGCACATAGTCTCTCTCTTGGCGAAACATATTCGTTATCCAGAAAACATCCAATCTCCCTGATCCTGTCCGAGAGCGAGTAGACGGACGCTGGGTAGATGACGCTCACGATGATTGGTTGTCGATCGAAGATGACGTGATCCTCCGATGAGCTAAGCTTGCAACCACAAGTCGTTAGTACCGAGCCGGGGAGGGGTTCCCCAGCGATGTCCCTTCGACGCTCAAGTCAATCACCGGCAGACGAATGAAGAATGAAGAATGAAGTAGAAAGGAGCAGCGTAACTGTAGCTACAGTGATTAAATCATACCTCCGATGAAGCTTTCGAGCTTCTTATATAGATCTCCCAAGAGGCGCGCACACGCTTCTCAAGATGTACACGCTTCCCAAAGCATACCTAGAAAGGTTGTGTCAGAAAAGCGTGTCTAACGTCATACCTGACCAGACTGAGCATATCTCTGGCATGACAGTGGAAGCTTCCACCGTACGATCCTCTGCATGGTCATGCCGCTGATCATGGCGGCTGTCGATGACACTAATCCCTAGGAAGATATTGTCAACTACTCCCTTTGTCTGCTATTAGGTCAAGTGGGAGAGCCGCTCGGCCAGTCCGTCGTTCAAGTGATGCGACGGCAGGGCCGAACGTCCGCTCGCCCCATGAGCTGCTGTCCGGCTCCACCTAGTCGAGCGAGAGAGCCCTAATTGTCAGGTCAAAGCCGTGTCCCTTGCTTAGCCGAGTGGGATGTCCGCTCGACCTTCGTCTCTTCCAGCTTTGCCTTATGAGCGTCGGAAGTTCGGCGTCAGGCCGAGCTGTCGAAGTATCGGGCTGGCTACTCTTCCTGCTGATCGGGAATGTAGCTTGACCGATCGGACGCATGCCCCGGATGTTGACCACTTTCACCTCCTGCCGGGCAGACCCCACCTTACCACCGGATCACTCCCAATGACACACAATCATTATCTTGAAGATTTTCATGTCTTGCATTTTACCCAGATTAAATAATCTTCATTTACATCAATATGAACATCTCTAAACCCTTACAATGACCATTATGTCAAGAGCATGTTCCATATTTAATATTCACATTCATTTCTATACATAACAGAAATGGGTCGACCAGTGAATAACATCAAAAGATGTAAATCTATTTAATCTTCATTTTTAGCTAGAATCTATTCATTTCAATCAGTCGCTTTCCCAGTTTTGTTCCATAGACCGAATCATCCATAGTCATACGATACATGCTAAAGTAGCAGACACTGATTAAAACTTCAAGTAAACAGCTAAATAGTCACTAAGGGCAAAAACTGAGATTAACTTATAATCTTAAAGGTCTCACATAGTAGAGAAATATGGATAAATTCTCCTACTACCCTTCTTGTCGTCATAGCACATGTGGTATGAATCACATGCTACGATGTTATTCTCTTTACTAAAAAAGAGTGCATGTTTTTCTCAAATTTTAACATCGTACAGATTTCGATCTAGACATACCTAATGTCTAATCCTGAATTCAACATATGAATTCCAATTTGGCTTTCAACAGGTTTAGTAAATGGTGGGTTGATTTACTCCGATCATTATATAAATGATCTCATCTTAACATAATTATCAAGGCGACCTTAACTTATAGGTATGTCTCTATTCATAGCTACATAAGTTGTCCTATAAGTAACGATCTTATCTCTATCTATACTCAACAAATAGAGATGATTGCCCATGTGAGTGGACCAATCTCAACCTGCCAACATGCTCATCGAGACTTTAATCCAAAATGTAACAACTTATACACTGAATAGATCATGACATTTTACAACGTGTTATATTTTACGAAGTCACAAAGACTTCCCATTCTTTGAAATGACTCTTTAGTCAATGACTTAGTATAAGGATCTGCAAACATAGTACATGTAGGGATATACTCAAGAATTATCATTTTATTATCCACAATATCCCTTACAAAATTATACTTAATTCTATATGCTTGCATTTGCTGTGATATTTGGGATCCTCAGCTTGGCTGTTACAGTACACTATAACAGGACTCCTACTGTCCTCAACAATTTTCAAATGCTTTAGGAACCTTTTTTCAACTAGACAGATTGTTGCACAACTGATGCGCAAGCCACACAACTTCCAATGTCGGCAAGGCTACATAAGCCTACTTCTTCCTATTCCATGAGATGACACCACCATTTAACAAGAAGGTATAGACTGATGTGGATTTTCTGTTACCAATTCGCCTCCTTCCCAATCTGCATTTGTGTAGCCACTTAGGCTCATCTTAGATCCTTGAAAAACAAATACATAATCTGTTATCCTTTTGAGGTATTTAATTATCCTCTTCATTGCTTTCCAGTGTCTAGATCCTGGGTTTAACTGGAAACGACTAACTAAGCTAACACCATAGCTTATATCAAGATAAATACACAACATAGTGTACATCAAACTACCAATAGAACTGACATATGGTTTTTTCTTCATTTCGGCTATTTCCTCAGGAGTCTTGGGATATATACTTTTGCTCAAAATAGTACCTCTCGTTATAGGCGTCTGTTCGATATTGCAATTTGACATATTGAAGTGTTGTAGTATCTTAGTGATATAAGCTTCTTGAGACAAACCCAAAAACCCTTTTGAACGATCTCAAATGATCTTCACTCCTAAGATGTACTCTTCTTCTCGCATGTCTATTATGTTAAATTGTGATGAAAGCCAGGATTTGACTTCTATCACACACTTTATGTCGCTTCCAGCTATTAGTATATCATCAACATATAATGATAAAATGATAAAACTTTTCTTTTTCTTTTCTTAGGTAAGCACAATGATCCTCATTGATCATTCCGAAATCATAAGATAAAATGACTTCATTAAATCTTATGTTCCATTGTCTTGATGCTTGCTTTGGCCCATATATAGACTACTCAAGTCTACATACTCTATTCTTTTGGCCTTCAGCAACATAACCTTCTGGTTGTACCATATAGATTTCTTCGCCAAGATTACCATTAAGGAAAACTATTTTTACATCCATTTGATATAATTTCATGTCAAATTGTGCTACTATAGCTAGGATGACATTTATTAACACAAACTTTACAACTGGGGAGAATGTCTCTTCAAAGTCAATATCTTCCATTTGGGTATATCCTTTTGCAACTAATCGAGCTTTGTATCAATTAATTGATCCATCTTCTTTCCTCTTTATTTTGAGAATCCACTTATTCCCAATAGCCCTTCGGCCCGGAGGAAGATCGACTATATCCCAAACTTGATTCTTTCTCATTAACTCCATTTCCTCATCCATTGCAATTTTCCATTTTTCTCTTACTGAGCTTCTCAAAGCTTCCTCAACTATTCAAGGTTCCTTATCATCAACTGGGAGAATCATTAATGCCTCATTCTCAATATCAAACCTTCTCCGAGGAATAATCTGACGACTACTTCTTCGTAGGTTAGACTGTTGAGAAACTGACTCATTCAGTGACAAATTACTCCCACTAGGTTGACTAGATTCAGGCATCTCCTGATTTGTTGATAAAGGAATATTATCCTCATCCTCTATCTCATATAAAGGAATTGTTTTATCAACTTCACCTCGTGTTGGGAACTCAATTTCAAGAAAAATAGCATCTCTTGACACTATTTCAGAGATGGTTCCATCTTGTTACTCACCAATAAAAACATAACCCTTAGGGTGCGTTTGGTTCAAGTTATCATGTATAACCTTAGTTATGTGATTACTTGGTAATCACATAACCAACGTTATGGGGAATAAAACATAACTAATGTGGATAGGTATCAAAGGTAGAGGAGTGATTAATGGGAGAGGAGGAGGGAATTTTTGGTCAATTTACTGTAGCAACACTATTTGGGCACTGTTCACAGCAAATGAGAGGGGGCTGCTTCGTGGGTGAGGGTCAGCCGCCAGGATGGGTTTCTTCCTCGTCCTCGCACGACTCCTCGTCGGCGCCAACGCCGGTCGCCGACCATCACCTCTCTTCCCCTCCCTCTTCTCCTTGACGTCATCCATAGCCTTCCTTTCTTCTCCCGCTGGACACCGCGCCGCCAACAGGAACGGAGGAGAAGACTTCCTCCTTTCCACACTCCTCGCGACGCCATCACCGGAGCCGACGCCGGCAGCCAACCCTCCCTCTCCCTCTCCTCGCCGACGATACCGATGCCACCCAGTATCATCTCTGTCGGCTCCCTCCCTCGCTAGAGACGACGCCATCTCCTCCTTCGAGTTCTCACCGCCGACCGCCACTCCTACTCCTCTCCATCTCCTCCTCTCGATGCCACCGCCGGCTCCTCTCGCTGCACCGCTGCCGACTTCTCCTCACTGCGCCGCTGCCGGCTCCTCCTCGCTGCGTCTTCGTCGACAGACTGCCACCCCTCTTCTCGCTCTCGTGCACGCCGTCGTTGAGGCCTATCATCGTCGGAACAGAACCCTCCTCCTCTCGTCCAGCGGCTAGCATCATAGCTGGTTCTCTTCTTCCTCGCCGGCGCAGCCGCCGGACCAGCCACTGCTCCCCTCTCTTTCCTCTCCCGCCGGCAGCAACTTCCCACTACCTCCTTCCTCTCTCACTACCACCTCCACACTGCTCCCCGTGCACATCACGACCCTCATTGCGAATGCCGGCAACCCTTTCTCCTTCTCCGTGTCGACGTCGTGTTTGTCGGAGCCGTTGCCGGCACTACTGTTCACTCGCACATTCAAGGCCTGCACACCGTAGTAGCTGCCCCTCCCGTGTTATAGTCGGTTGTCGCCATCTCCGACGCTTATCCGGCGTAGCTTCTCTGTTAGTGTATGCCCCCGACTTGTGTGTCACTGTGGTGTGTTTCCGGCTTTCAAACCAATATTGGGTTTTCGTCCTTCTAGTTGAGATTATGTTTCAGTCTGTGTATTATTCCGGCATGCGTGCCGATCTCGTTTCCCGGTCTGCGTGCCAATACCTTATCCCGATCAGCGTGCCGGTGTCTTATCCCGGTCTGCGTGCCAGTGCTTTATCCCGGTCTGCGTGCCGATGTCTTATCCCAGTCTGCGTGCTAGTATTATATCCCGACCTGCAGCTCGTCTTCCGGGTTCGTGCCTCGTTCAACCGCTCGTCGTCAGATCCAGCTCTCCATCCTGATCGGGCGTCGTCTACTCTTCCGGATCGCGACAACTCGAGTAGCGTCCCATCCGAGGGCGCCCCCCTGGGCCAGGGTACGTTCTTCGTTCATATTCTATGTATATTTCATTATTTTATGGCTTAGTCTTGTACTCATATATTCGTTGTATCTGCCTCGAGTATCGGGGTACCGGGGGTCGGGTCAACCCGGTCGCTGGCTACAGGTAGCATTGACCAGAGGACTTTTGAAGACTTGGTCAACACAGAAGTCATCTCAGTACACTCCCCTCCGGAACGTCGCGACTTCGTCAACATTTCATCCAGCTCACCCGACGGTCCGTCTGACTCAGCTTCCGGACCAGATCAATAACCAAATGTTGTTTGATTCAACCTAGGTAATGCAACAAAAACTTGCTTGTTTAAAGGTTTTAATGAATAACGTAATTTAATATTTTACTATATTACTCTTAATTACACAACCAACCATATATATCTTTTAAACTCTATGTTTTTTTTTATTTTTTCTTTTTCACATTTTTCTTTATTTTTATGTTTTTTTATTTCTTTTCATTTTTTATTTTTTTATTTTTTGTCATTTTTAAAGTTTTTTTCCCATTTTTTTATTTTTTTTTATTTTTTATGGGTTTTAAATTTTTTTTCTAGTTTTTATATATATTTTAAATTTTTTTTACATTTTTATTATTTTTTATGTTTTTTATTATTTTTAAATTTTTTTATGTTTTTCCTATTTTTATATTTTTTTCTCTATTTTTTTTATTATTTTTATTATTTTTACATTTTTTCTATTTTTTAAAAATTTTAAAAAAATTGTAATGTTTTTTATTTTTTTAAAAGTTTTTTATTTTATTTTTATATTTTTATATTTTTTCTTTACATTTTTCTTTTATTCGAGGGTATTTTAGGTAAAAAGATTTTATTACCCCCGGAATCAAGAAAAATCTCAGTTTTCCAATTCTGGGTTGCATGCCCCTTTTGCTGACGTGTCGGGCATAGAACATTACTCGGGAATCATCGATTACCTAAACCAAACATGACTTTCGTTCATAACCTTGGATGGATAATTAAGATTATCAAGGATAACCTCCAACCAAACACACCCTTAGAAGTCTCAGAATACCTTATAAAGATACACTTCTTACCTCTGGGTCATAATTTTCCATGTTTGTGAGTCTTATCATGAACGTAGGCAGATGACCCCCAAGGTCTCAGATTACTCAAATTTGGCTTTCTGTCTGTCCAACGTTCATGTGGGGTAGATGAAACTGATTTTGAAGACACTTTATTAAGTATATAGGCTGCAACTAATAATGCATCTCCCCAATAGGAGATTGACAAATTAGCCTGGGCCATTATAGACCTAACAATTTCAAGAAGAGTCTTATTTCTTCTTTCAGCAACCTCATTTTGTTGTGGAGTTCCAGGAATAGTTAGCTGTCTAATAATCCCTTTCTCATTACATATTGTTTTGAATTGATCAGACAAATATTTACCTCCACAGTTAGTGCGCAAGGTTTTAACCTTACTTTCCAATTGATTCTCAACTTCGTTCAAGTAACGAATAAAGCAATCTAATGCTTCATATTTGTGAGAAATCAAATACGCATAATCAAAATGTGTGAAGTCATCAATAAATGTAATGAAATTAAAACTCTCATTTCTAGTCTTCATATTTATTGGACCATAAATATCTGAATGAATTAATTGCAATGGTGATTCAGGCCAAATATCCTTACCAAATGGTTTTCTAGTTGCCTTTCCAGCAAGATAATGCTCACATATAGCCAAGTTTATCTTAGCATGAGTGCCTAAAAAGACTCTCCTTAGCTAATGTATTCATTCTTTCTTGTCCTATATGTCCTAGTCTAGTATGTCAAATTTCATCATTAACATCGACATTACTAGTAAGAGCAATATTTGACAAACAACCATCATTATTATTTGGTTCTATATCAAGAACCATAAAACCATTTATTACATAATCATACCCAATTAACATAGAGTTAATTCAAAGTTTCATACAACGGCTATAAAAAGTTACACAATAACCTAAATTAAGAAGACATGCATATATTTCTCCCTTTTTCTTTTGCTTGGACGTATATATATATTGAGGAAGATGACTCTTCCTCTTCCTCCATTAATAGAGGAAATAAATGGGCTAGAAGATGAAGGGGAAGGGGTGCCCTTCCATTTTCTAACAAATCTAATGATTAAATATTCACAAGACACATATCAACTAAGTTGGATATTAATATTGGGATATTGTAGTATAAAATAAGGAAAGAATAAAGGTTAATAGACATCCCACGAGCACATCAACAACAGGAGGAAAATAAAAAATGATGATAAAATTCAAATTAAAAATTACTTCTCATCCTGCATGTGTTTGAATAGAAGCATGTTTTCTAGTGGCTAACGCATGAGGTATTATCATAATAAGATTTGGAGTTCGAATTTTGGTAAAGTCGAGATAAATACCTCACTTATGTGCTAGTCACTATTTCAAAGATTAGTAGTCGCCCGTGATTTACCTCTTCTGTGTTAGCTTTAAGACGGATTGGCGAAGGTACTGAAGACGAATGTATTCACCTTTTTACCATAATTGAATAGAAGCATGTTAGACTTTGCCACAATTGAATAGAAGCATGTAACAAATCAAGCTTTTCAAGTAACGTCTGTTTCCATTGGAGCACCTCCCCTAAAGCAGCTACTACTTGTGAGTATAATTTTTCCAAAGCTTCTGCTCTAACTGTTACCAATTGAAGTCAAGATTCACGATCAAGAACTTGGCTTGGGCAAGGAGGTGAACTTGAAGGAGCACTAGGACTTGCATCCACCAATGGAGCCCCGACAGATACTTGTATTATTAGAGAAACAATTGCTTAGGCAAACAAGTCTAAGGTGGTCACAAAAATTCGCTATCTTGCAAGAATTGATAACCCTCAAAGGAGAAGAGGGATTGATGCTTCAGGGGATTTTTCATGCGAATCATTAGAAGAATCTTCAAATATTTGGACAGGGGATGAAGAAATCGTGGGGAAAAGGGATTTGGACGAGACCCAATCTGCATAGATCGTCTCTTGGGCAACATAGACAGCTGAGGGACAGGATAGTGATTTCGCTTGCTTCATCTCGTGGTAGCACAAGGGAGTTGTGGGACAAAGAGGAATCAAAAAGGGAATTAAGGTTTTCACGAATGGACGCAGAGAATAAATATAAAGATATATTTGGTTCAAGTTATCATTTATAATCTTGGTTATGTAATTATCTAATAATTACATAACTAAGATTATAAGTAATAAAATATAACCTAATATTATTTGATTCAATTCTAAATAATGTAATATAAACTTATTTGTTTGGAGGTTCTAATGTATAACCTAATTTAATATTTACGGTATTGTCCTTTGTTCCATCTAAAGTATTTTATAACTAAATCAATTTAATATTTGATTATTTTTTAAAATAAATTAAATTAATAATATTAATATTTAATAATATAAATAAATAAAATTAGATAATATTTTTAAATAATTTATTAAAGTTAATAATGAAGTTTTACATATAATTTGTTTTAATTTAATGAAGTTTTAATTAAAATAGTAACATTTAAATTAAAATACTAAAGTAAAAAGAAAACGTAACATAGAAGAGTAAAGTCGGTTCTTTTCTCTCGTGTTGTCCACCGCCGCAAGCCACCTTCTCTGCCCACCGCCCGCTTGTCTCCCGTTGCTTGCCACCCACCGCTGACCTCCCGCCCACCGTTGATCTCCCGCCGACCTTTTCCCGTCAACCTCCATCTACCGATCTGCCGACCGTCGCCAGCCGCCTGTTGCCGCCATCGATCTGCTGCCACCTCCGACAGCGTTGACCACTGCCCACCGATCGCCGCCAGCCGCCTGTTGCCGCCATCCAACCATCTGCTGCCACCTCCGACAACGCCGACCACTGCCCACCGACCGCCGTCGGACGCCTGTTGCTGCAGCCTACCCCCACCTTCGTGCTCTGGTCATAGGATAATTTCGAAACAAAATTTTCATAACTTCAAGAATCAAGAAAAACCAAGGTAACCGAAGGTATTTCTATTCCAGGTTAGGTGCCCCAATTGATGACGTGTGCTGACGTTTCGGAATCGAGGAAAACTTAGGAATTCAAAAAAACCTTGAATCAAACATGATTATCGTGAATAATCATAGACAGATAATCAAGATTATCCATGATAACCCCAAACCAAACACATCCTAAAAGTTAATAAGCTTTTTATAGATAAAAGGATCATGACAAGAGCGGGAATATCAAAGGGTTTGATTTTAGAATAGAAATTGAAAGGTTGGGAATGCAGGAAGAGTCGATGTTGAAAGACAAAATTATTGGAAGGCATTAAAGACAAACTGTTCATGAAAAATAGAGGACTTTACGTTATCTCGAATACCTCGTAGACTAGTACAAATATAGCTAAGAATCATGCAAAATTTTAACGATGAGATAGAAAATAGCAAAGCAACAGTCATTAGCAAAAGCAAGTAGTTTATTACAAAGATAAATAGTCAGTTCATTTGATCCTACAAAACAAGAGGCAATAATATTAGTCTTCCATCAGACGGAAGTAATTAAGGGATTGTAGATGAAGAATCTTCCCCCTCAGTTGTTCCTTCAGCCTCTCTACCTGGGCCTAAAGCGTGCGCACCTTTATCAGAGCCACACTTTCTCTCAGTCATGATTTCATCCGATCATCTAAAGTTTGGGTATACTTTTCTACCGTACTTTCTGGGCGCCTAGATTAGATCATGCGTTTGGAATTCGGGCTCGTAGAATGGGTTCAGGTATAGAATGGTCAACAGATCCAGTCCAATTGATTGGGTGACACTCCGGTCATCCAGAGTTGAACTCGCCTAAATTTAATTCCAACCTTCTTCTTGAACATACTTTCTTCCCGGTTTCTTGTCCCTCAGACACTATCCATGTGTCCTTATTGTTCCACCAGTGTAATATTCCGCAGCTCCTCATTTCTCAATATATCGAATCCGATGACCCACTTCTCGTATCATCCTTCTCACTTACTGCTTCTTAAGTTCTTACACATTTAAACATAAGACATCAAATATATAAGATCAAAATTAAATCAGTTGATGACATTAAAAATATTTGGATAGTTATAATCTTTTCTTTTTTTACATTCATCAACCTGTATTAAGGTTATGACTAAATAAACAATAAATGATTTATAAAAACATAATTTTAAGCATTAAATATTACAATTAAATAAAAAAAAGAAAACTTAACTATAATAAATTCTCCTAATTTGATTGCATAAAAAAAATAAGGAAAAATAATATGAAAATAGAAAAAAAAATATCTAAAAAATTTTCTAGAGCTCAGACAGATAATCTAAGTTTTTGTATTTATACCAAAATTATTTTTCAAAAAAAATAATTTTTAAGAATTAAATCTTAGATTACTAAATATAATTTATTTTTTTTAATTTTTAAAAAATCCAGAAAATTTTTGTCAAAGTCAACCAGAAGCATTCGAATAATGATAAAAACTTTTATAAGAAAACTATTTTCTTTATAATTAAAATAAATATTTTATATAAAAATATGTATTTTCGAAATAAAATACTTAGAAATAGTTTTTTACTTTAAAAAATTTGATAATTTTTTTAAACATTCAAAATATAATTGTTATTGGTTGAAAAATCAAGTTTTTCAAAATTCAATTTTCTAAAATTTTTAATATTAAAATTTCATTTTTTGATAAAGAATTTATAAAAATTATATATCAATCAAAAAATTCTAAAAATATTTATGCTAATATATAACAATTTGATCAGAGTTGACTTCTCCTCTTTATTTCTTAAGCCTGCACATCTCAACTCGTATAATTTGAAAATAGAGAATAACTCTTTTAAAATATAATACGAGTCTATAATCGAGATCCACTCTTGAGTTCTTGGAAAAGAATTCAGAGTATATCCGATTGAGTCTCGATTTGTTACCATTTCTTCGATGTTTATGAGTCCGGTGATCAACTCCTTTATCTTTGCATATAGTTGAGTTACTGTTTCTCCTTTTTCCATCAGGAGGTTCGTTAGTTGATTTTAGAGTAGGTCTCGTCTTACTAGCTTAGTCTCCGAGGTTCCTTCATGGAGCTACAGGAACTTCTTCTAGAGTGCTTTTTGCAGATTCGTAGACACTGATTCAATTGACTTCTTGAGACGGTGGTACACTTAGTAGGTGGAATTCTGTTTTACCATTGGCCACAAAGTCAATTTGCTCCTTCTTATTTTAAAGGTGCTCTCCCTTTTCTTCTTTGTTCTAATCTTTGGGTGTTATAAAATCATATTTAATTGTTAGAAGAATGTCAAAGTCAGTTTTAAAGAATACCTCCATTCGGTGTTTCTAAAGTGTGAACTCCCTCTTGAACTTTAGTAGGCGAATACTTGGTCTGACCATCTTTTTATTACTTTAGTCAGTAATTAGTTCTTCTAAAGCGATTGAGCTTTGATACCAATTGTAGGATCGGGTAGACCTATTAAAGAGAGGTGAATATCCCACAAATAAAGTTAGAAAATTTTCTTGCTTTTCAACTAGCAAGGACACACACATTCAGTAGAAATAATTAACATAAAATGAAAGTAGGAACTCAAATGTTTATTTGGTTACAACTTGAGTGGTTGTTAATTCAAGGTTATGAAAAATGTACTACGAAAGTTCCTCCTTCGACAAAGGTCAAATACAGAAAGCCCCTTATAGAGTTGAAAGTACAGAAGCATAAAACTAAAATTAGAAATAAATACAGAGTGTGTTGTACTAACTTAAAGGATAATGCCCCTATTTATAGATCTCTGGTCGAATATGATCATTGTTGATGTGGCACCTTTTGGGTGCCTTGAAGAAATCTAGGTGCCTGGAGTTGATGAAACTCCATCCACATTGACAACGGCTCTGCTGACTCAGCGTAATTCCGAGAACCTAGAAGTGATATGGGCACCTGGACTTCAAGCCGCTCTCATTCGCTGGCAATGGTTCTTGTTGATGTGTCCACCCTTTTTGAGCGCCTGGAATGACCAAAAGATCCAATCCAGTCGATTGGGTGATGCTCGAGCCATTCAAAGTTGAACTCACCCGAATCCAATTCCGACCTTCTCCTCAAGCAAACTTTCTCCCCAGATTCTAGTCCCCCGAGCTCGGAGTCTCCTCGTGTGTCCTCGCTCCACCGATGTACTTTTCTGTAGCTCTTCATCCCTCAGTTGCATTGAGTCTGTCGACTTTCTTCTCAAGCCATCATTCTCACTCGCTACGTCTTCCACTCTACTTCTTATGCTCCTAAATCCCTGTACACTCAGATACAAGGCATTAAATACATAGGACCTAACTTAACTCGGTTGATCACATCAAAACTATTTCACGGTACTTACAAAATCTCATGGTAGGTTTGCATAGAACTGACTATAGATTTGAGCAGTGTTGGGAGAAGCATAGATAAGAAATTACTTTGACCAAGGTAATGCATCATTCAAAGTACAGTTGCAGAATTAAGTCATTAGGACATCTAGTTATTTACCTTGCTATTCATGTCTCGATATATACCTACCTTTTATACATCAAAATTTTACTGCTTCCGAGTATCATTATAACGACATAAGCAACAAATAACTAGTACTTCCCAATCACTAATAACGGTCAATGTACCAAATATATTCCTAGTTCCTTCTGATATCAATTTTACTTCTGAGCATTATTATAATTAACGGGTTAAGCACTAGATAACTAGTACTTCCGAGCCACTAATAATAGCCAATGTTCCAAATATATTCCTATTGCCTCTAGGCATCAATTTATTACTTCCGAGTATCATTATAATATCCTAAGCGCCAGGTAAATATTACTTTCGAGCCACTAATAATGACCTATTGGGGTTCAATTAAAGTCTCACATTAAAAATTTTTGATAAAGATCATGGCCGGGTTTAAAAAGATATATGATATCTCCATTGGTATGAGACCTTTTTGGAAGAGCTCAAGAGCAAAGTCATGAGGGTCTAGACCCAAAGTAGATAATATCATGCCATTATGGAGAAACGTGGACATCCTTTGGGTACAACAAATGGTATCAGAGTCATGGTCCATACTAGATGTCATGTGGGGTGACCTTGAACGAAGTTGAGGGTAAGCTCGGAGCAGGTCAAGGTGACCGGATGCTTGTGGGGGGCTCAGAGTAGGTCAGAGTGACCGGATACTTACAGGGGCGAGTAGGTCAGGGTGACCGGATGCTCACAGGGAGGCCCGAAGCAGGTCATGAGTGGCAGATGCTCGTGGGGAGGCTAAAAACATGTCAAGGTGACCATATGCTCGTAGGGAGGCCCGGAGTAGATCAAGAGTGACTGGAAGTGAATGCTCGCGGTGAGGCTTGGAGCGGATCAAGATGACCAGATGCTTGTGGAAAATGCCCTAAAGTATGTCAGGATGACCGAATACTCGCGGGGAGGTCCAGAGCAAGTCAGGATGACTGTATGCTAGCGAGGAGGCTTGGAGCAGATAAGGGTGACTGGATACTTGCTGGGAGGCGAGTAGGTCAGAGTGACCGGATGCTCGCGGGGAGGCCTGGAGTAGGTTAAGAGTGACCTGATGTGGATGCTCGTAGTTCAAGGTGACTGGATGCTCACGGGGAGGTCCAGAGTATGAGAGTAATTTGTTGGTGTGAGAAGCACCAGACGATTGAACCTGTGTTTCGATTATGTCAAAGGGTCTAAAGTTAAGTTGTCTTCTGATCTAACAAGATTGATTGAGCTTGCAGGAAAAGTCCTAAGTGTGTTTAGGCAAAAGTCCTAGTGGGTTCTAGGCAGGTGGAAAAACCCTAGGGGGTGGTAACCCTATATCCTAGAAGTGGTAACCCTCAGTGATGAAAAGTCCTAGCTACGGTTAGGTAGGTGGAAAACCCTAGGGGCGGTAACCCTAAGTCCTAGGGGGAGGTAATCCTAGGTCCTAGGGGGAGATAACCCTAGGTGAAAAGTCTTGACGGGTCGAGCGCTTCGAGCAAAATCCTAGAGTCGAGGACTCTAGGTTGAAATCCCGGTGGTTACAGACCGGGTGGAAGTTTGGACGGGTCGTGGAGCGGACATCCAGCATGAAAAGCGGAAGCTTCGGATGTTGAGCAAAAGTCCAGTCGATCTGGAAGACCGGTCTGGCAACAGGTAAACTCTCCATAGAGGAGTAGGTGAGGATACGTTCCCCGATAAGGGAACAGTAGGCGTCAGTTCGACCTAGGGTTTTTGGAGGCAAAATCCGAAGTCATAACCGGACAGTCCGAAGACTGTCAAAATAATTTATTTTATATTTTATTGTTTTAACTCTATTTTGCATGATATATTTTGTATTTTGGACTAATGCATCTTGCAGGGAGAGAGAAGGACTTAAAAGTCTCGGATGAACAGTTCCCGAGACGCCCTCCATGGAGCTGGGAGGCGCCTCGGGTGTCTTGGTCGAAAACCTCGCACAGCAAGGTGTGAAGGTGCCTTCCAAGGAGATGGAAGGCGCCTTGTGTTGGTGCGGTTAGCACTAACGGTCTAACTCAGGTTTTGATGAATGACAAATCAGGTTAAGTTAGGTTTGTCGTGGTCTAACACTCTGACCGAGTGTGCAGACAAAGTCCAGACAAGTCGACGGGCTGACCGGATGTTTGACACGAAGTCTAAGCGGGTCAACGGGCTGACCGGACGCTTGGCGAGAAGTCCAGCTAGGTCGACGGGCTGACCGGATAGCTGGCGAGAAGTCCAAGCGGGTCGAAGGGCTGACCGGATGCTTGGCGAGAAGTCCAGACGGGTCGAAGGGCTGACCGGATGTCTGGCAGGTGAGTAAAGGTAAGTCACTAGAAGGGAGTGACTGTGAGGACACGTTCCCGGGAAGGGAACATTAGGCGTCGATCCGGCTTAGATCCATTTCGGATATCTAAGTCGAGATCGTGACTAGATTCCGGTCTCGGAAAGACGGAATCTAAGTCATACTATTTTTGTCAAACTATAAACTGAACTAACACTCTGTTTTGCAGGTTATAAATTATATATTTGCCTCGGACTAACCTTGTCTTGCAGGAGAAGAAGTCTTCTGGAGAAAAGAGGTCCGGGTGCCCGGAGGGGATCCGGGCACCCGGGAGGCAACTTTCATCCAAACGCATCGTCGCCACGTGGAGCTCACTGGTTGGACCTGCCACGTCCCACCAGGGCGCCCGGAAGGGATCCGGGGTGCCCCGAGCTTCATATAAAAGAAGGGGCAGGAGTGGAGCTTCTACAACAACTCAGAATTCTCTGCTCTACTGTGCTCCTACGACGCCTTGAGGCTACTCCGACAAAGCGCTGTCTTCAGTTTATTTTTTTCAGTTTGTCGGTATTATTATTTTTATTAGCATTCCTGTAATTCTTAATTGTAACATTCTTCGAATTGCTAGTGAATTGCCCAACGAAAGCACCCTTGTGTGCGGGCCTTGGAGTAGGAGTCGCCAAAGGCTCCGAACCAAGTAAAATTGGTTCTTGTGTTAGCATTGCATTTACTTTTCCACTGCGTTTACTCGAAGAATTTTTCGTAATCGATATTCACCCCCCCCTCTCTATCGAACGTCTACTATCCAACAAGTGGTATCAGAGCTGGTACCGCTTTGATTTAGTGCAACCACCAATCAGACAAGGGGGTGATTTGCCTTTTATTTTTTTTCGGATTCCAGTTTTTCGTAAAGATCCAAACTGGTATTATCACCTTTTTGGAAATTTCTTTCCGTCGTAATTAAATCTAAATTAGTGCAACACCAATTTAGTTATTTCTATTTAATTCTTCCCGCACTACTAATCCAAGACCCAGTCTTGGAACCTCTCTATATATTTTTTTTGTACAGATTAAAAATGTCGCAGATCGAGGGCTTCAGCACAGTGCGACCTTCCCTCTTCAACGGGGATGATTTCCCGTACTGGAAGAAGAGGATGGAAGTATATCTAAAGACAGACTTCGACCAGTGGCTGAGCGTCACAAGACCCTACAAAATTCCAGTAGACAGTTCCGGGAATCTACTGGATCCAGAAGATTGGACAACAGACTTAAAGAAGAAGGCATCAACAGAGAACAAGACAATCAACACATTACAGTGTGGATTAACTAGAGAAGAACTGAACCGGGTCGGACCACATAAAAATGCTAAAGAGCTGTGGGACAAACTGATCGAGTTGCACGAAGGAACGAGCGATGCTAAGGTAACAAAACGAGACTTGCTTTTAAATAGAATTTTTAACATAAAAATGCAGGAAGGAGAAACGGCCAGCCAACTCCACGCAAGAATCAAAGATATTCTCAACGGACTCCATGCAATAGGGCATCAAATGGAGAACCGAGACTTGATAAGGTATGCCCTAAACGTTTTTCCACGCAACAGCTTGTGGGCATCTATCGTAGATGCCTACAAGATCTCTAAAAATTTATCTAAATTAAAATTAGATGAGTTTTTCTGTGAATTAGAACTGCATGAGCAAACTAACACCGGAGTTAAGAAAGGTGTAGCTTTATTTGCAGGTTCTTCAAAAGAAAAGAAGAACAAGTCTGAACCGGAAGAAGATTCTGACCAGAACTCTGAAGATGAAGAACACCTGGTGAACCTGGTAAGGAAGATGTTCACCAGGAAGAAAAGAAGCTTCAACAAGAAGGATCTTCAAAAGATCAATTCACCAACTGAATCGAGGAGTGTCACATGCTTCGGATGCAACAAGAAGGGCCACTACAAGAACGAGTGCCCGAGATTGAAGATTGACAAACTGAAGCCAACCAAAAAGAAGGCCCTCAAAGCAACGTGAGATGACTCCTCCTCGGAAGAATCGGAAGCAGAAGATCAGAAGCACCAGAGCCACCTCGCGTTGATGGCCCTCGAAGTAGAGTCGGAAGACGAATCGGAAGACGGGTCCGAACCCGAATCGAGCTACGAGTCCGTACTCGTTTCTGAAGGTTCCGAAGAGGTATTCCTAAACTTAAATCGGAAATTTTTTAAAATTATTTCGTGCTTAAATAATAAATTAATTAAATTAGAAAATGAAAACAAATTGCTCCTCGAGGAAAATCAAATCCTCAAGGAAAAAGTTGTAAATAATAAACCAACTCAAGATCTAACACTTAAGAAGGAGAATTCATCATTAAAATTAGAAATTAATAATTTAAAAAATATGTTAGAAAAATTTACTACTAGATCAAAAAATTTAGACTTAATTCTAAATAATCAAAAAGCATGTTATAATAAAACCGGATTCAGATATAAATCGAACTCACATAAAACGTTTAAATCATTAATAACCCAAGACAAATCAACGAACGAAGCCTGGGTTCCGAAAGCGTGTTTGACCACGCAAATATGACCCAACCAATATTATATCCCTAAAGATAAAATATATTATATAAAGTCAAATAAACCAAATCAAAAACCAGAATACAAACCTGAACAAAAAAATTTAAAATCTAAACATATTAAAACTCAACAAAATGTAAACTATCACCAAGTAAAATACAATTATAAAAGAAATAGACATAAACTGAGAACAAACAAAAAAAAATTAAATGGCCATTAGTTCAGGGGGAGGCTCCAGAATATCTGGCACCTCCAAAACTAACCTACCCGACAGGGTAACCCTAACCAACCTACCCGACAGGGCAATTAGGATTAGTTAAAAAGAGTTCAAGTTTAACTTGAAAAATGGTACTGGTAAAATTTTGGATGATAGTACGTTAGGGAAGTTTAGTCTATGCATGTCTAGGAAGATATGACTTCGACCTGGTGCATTTGGCTAAGTGGAACTGACTGAAGCTACCCTTTATGGATCCTAACCAGTTATACCAAGGTTTTGTACTAAGTCCAGTGGATAGGACTATTTGGAAAACCTCGAAGGCATTGTTACTTTAATGATGTCCAAATGACTCACCATAGCCCAGAAGTTTATCTAGAGAACGCCTATTTGTTGAACCATAAGCTAAACCTGAATCTAACACAAGTTAAAAACAAACCCTAAAATTGAATCTAATTCATCTCACAAAATTATAGGATTCCCTGATTGAAAACATAGATCGGGTGAGATGACTAAGAAAATTAAAATTAAAATTAAATTAAAATTAAATTAAATCAAAATTAAATCAAAATTAACTTTAAATTAAAATTAATATTAAAATAAATTAAAATTAAATTAAATCAAAATCAAAATAAATTAAATTTAAATTTAATTAAAATTAAAATTAAAATAAATTAAAATTAAATTAAATCAAAATTAACCTTAAATTAAAATTAAAATAAACTAAAATTAAATTAAAGCAAAATTAACTTTAAATTAAAATTAAAATTAAAATAAATTAAATCAAAATTAACTTTAAATTAAAATTAAAATTAAAATAAAATAAAATTAAATTACTTTAAAAAATTAAAACTTAAATTTTTTTACTTAAAAACTTATTTTAAAAATTAAAACTTAAATAAAAAAAAACTTATTTTAAAAATTAAAACCTTTTTTTTTAACTTAAAAAATTGATTTAAAAATTAAAATTAAAACTTAAAAATTTATTATAAAAATTAAAACTTAAATTTTTTTAAATTTTTAAAACTTAATTGTTGTTAACTTAAAACCTTATTTTAAAACTTAAATTAAAAAAAAAAAAAAACCGGAGTAAAAAATCAGGGGTGGGCGCCTCTGGTATACGGACCCGGGCTGCCCGGAAGGGATCCGGGCGCCCCGCCCCACTTGACCCCGGGCGCCTGGAACAGGTCCGGGCGCCCGGAGTCCCCTATATATAGGGGGGTAGGGGCGCCCCCTACCCTTGCACCTCCTCTTTCAAGCTTTCGTTCAAGCTTCTTCCAAGCTTTACTACGAAAGCATTCAAAATTAAATTTTTCTCATTCTACGATTAATACGCGGTCGCGAATCAACCGAGGTCGTCAGTTCTAAAAATATTTTAGCAATGGCTTCTCGGTAAAATTCTTGTCTTCTATTTAAAGTTTAAGAATATTGTTGCATGTTTGTTTTCTTTAATTAGTATAATTTTGCTTTATAATTTAGGAAACGTTCTAAATCTGGTGCTGGGCCCTCTACTCCAGTGTTGACCCTAGGTTTCCCACTGATGAGCTTAGGATTAAGTTTGAGTCAACCATCTACATGGCCATTAGGACCAAATGTATAGATAGAGCGTTCTTTTACGCTCTTGCGTTCCAGCTATAGAGGCTATAAACCACTATTACATTCAGAATATTGTTGAATGTACTAGCCCAGTAAACATAAGTTTGTGTGCAGAATTTTATAACAACCTAGTGAAAATAGACGACTTTACCTAGGATTTTCTCCTGCCTAGCTTCACTCACTAGGTCTTTCACCTGGCTTCACTCACCAGGATTTTCTCCTGCCTAGCTTCACTCAATAGGTCTTTCACCTGGCTTCACTCACCAGGATTTTCACCTAGCTTCACTCACTAGGATTTTTCTTCTGCCTAGCTTCACTCACTAGGTCTTTCACCTGGCTTCACTCACCAGGATTTCCCTTCTGCCTAACATCCCAGTTAGGACTTCCCAGTCAAGTATCTGGTCAACCTTGACCTACTTGACTCTTCTTCAACCAACCTGATCAGACCCTGATCAGAGGGGAATTGCACCAGATAATCTCCCCAAATGCACAACTGCATTGTCAAAAATCGAAACTCAAACCAAGACTCAAGCTTGGTCAACCAGGTCAGCCTTGACCTGAGGGATATTGCACCAACACCTTTCAGTGCTATCCTCCCAGGGAGCTACCATTTGGAGATCCCTACTCGCATATTTCTCTTGATACGATCTATTCATATTTTTTTAAAAACTAGCTTTTATCAAACTAAATTCTTCAATTAGATTTTATAAACTAAGATTTTTGAATCTATTGCAAACTTAGTTTTGAAAAGTAAATATCTTTTAAAACTCAGCTTTGAAATCTTTGATCTTTCAGGTTTGAAAAGTGTTTCAAAATTAAACTTATGTTTGGATATTTTCTTGAGAAATCTAGTTTTGAAAAGTTAGCCTTAAAATTTTGATTTTGGAAACTTATGTTTGAAAAATACTTCAAAATTGAAACGTATTTTGAAAATTTAAAACTTGATCCTAAAATTTGAAACTTATACACTTATACTGGAAAATTAGCTTTTCAAATTTCTGATTAGAAAATTCTCTTTGAGTTTGCAAAGTCATTTTTGAAAAGTAAATTAATTTTGCAAAAATGATCTTTAAAAATTAACTACTCTTTCAAAACTTAGCTATTTTCCAAAAGCTAAAGCTAATGTTTTAAACAAGTCTTCAAAAGTTTAAACTCCCCCAAGTTAACTTGACATCATTCCTTACATTTTTTTTTATTCTGTATTTTTGAATGTTTAACTTATGTCCTTGTTTGATGAATGTCAAAGGGGGAGGGATATGTGGTTAAGTTAGAGAAACAAATTGTCAAAGTTAAAAACTAACTTAAACCTCATGCTAGAACAAAAATGTCAAAGTGAAAAGTTTTTACTCGTATATTTTTCACTAACTTAACCAGGTTGTCATTCCATCAAAAAAGGGGAGATTGTTGGTGCGGTAAGCACTAACGGTCTAACTCAGGTTTTGATGAATGACAAATCAGGTTAAGTTAGGTTTGTCGTGATCTAACACTCTGACCGAGTGTGTAGACGAAGTCCAGACAGGTCGACGGGCTGACCGGATGTCTGGCACGAAATCCAAGCGGGTCGACGGGCTGACCGGACGCTTGGTGAGAAGTCCAGCTAGGTCGACGGGCTGACCGGATAGCTGGCGAGAAGTCCAAGCGGGTCGAAGGGCTGACCGGACGCTTGGCGAGAAGTCCAGACGGGTCGAAGGGCTGACCGGACGTCTGGCAGGTGAGTAAAGGTAAGTCACTGGAAGGGAATGACTGTGAGGACGCATTCCCGGGAAGGGAAGATTAGGCGTCGATCCGGCTTAGATTCATTTCGGATATCTAAGTCGAGATCGTGACTAGATTCCGGTCTCGGAAAGACGGAATCTAAGTCATACTATTTTTGTCAAACTATAAACTGAACTAACACTCTGTTTTGCAGGTTATAAATTATATATTGCCTTGGACTAACCTTGTCTTGCAGGAGAAGAAGTCTTCTGGAGAAAAGAGGTCCGGGCGCCCGGAGGGGATCCGGGCGCCCGGAAGGGATCTGGGCGCCCGGGAGGCAACTTTCATCCAAACGCATCGTCGCTACGTGGAGCTCACTGGTTGGACCTGTCACGTCCCACCAGGGTGCCCGGAAGGGATCCGGGGCACCCCGAGCTTCATATAAAAGAAGGGGCAGGGGTGGAGCTTCTACAACAACTTAGAACTCTCTGCTCTATTGTGCTCCCACGACGCCTTGAGGCTACTCCGACAAAGCGCTGTCTTCAGTTTACTTCTTTTCAGTTTGTTGGTATTATTATTTTTATTAGCATTCCTGTAATTCTTAATTATAACATTCTTCGAATTGCTAGTGAATTGCCCAACGAAAGCACCCTTGTGTGCGGGCCTTAGAGTAGGAGTCGCCAAAGGCTCCGAACCAAGTAAAATTGGTTCTTGTGTTAGCATTGCATTTACTTTTCCGCTACGTTTACTCGAAGAATTTTTCGTAATCGATATTCACCCCCCCTCTATCGAACGTCTACAATCCAACACCTTGAACGCTGGATGGAAGGCGCCCTTCATGGAGCTTGGAGGCGCCTTCGGTTGGATAAGCAATGAACACCACGGAGCTCATCGACGCTGCGAAATCGGGATAAGTTTCCCCGCTGAAGGCACCTCCTATGGAGGTTGGAGGCGCCCTCAATGGCTTACTTAAGCCTGGTTCGAGCAGAGGCAAAGACTAATTAGATGTTGGCAATCTTTCTACTGCGCACTACTTAAAGGACGATCCAACAAAGTCGTAACTCGACTCCGATAACTGGAAGCCTTAAATTCTCTTTTCTTATTTGTCGGTATACTTTTATTTATTGCATTTAAAGTGTACTTTGATTTGTAAATTTATGAAGCTATAGTGATTGCCTATAGAAAGCACTCTTACGTGCGGGCATTGGAGTAAGAGTCGCCATAGGCTCCGAACCAAATAAAATCTTGGTATTTATGTTTGATGTTTACTATTCCGCTACATATCTTTAATCAATTTATTTAAAGCAAATGAATTAATCGCGAGCGCTATCACCCCCCTCTAGCGCTTTACGATCCTACAATTGGTATTAGAGTGGGGTCGTTTCGAATTAGTGAAACCGTCATTCAAATAATTTTTTCCCGTGGTGTTAATTATTTTGTTTTATTTAATCGGAGTTGGTATAATTGCCTTACCCTGATCATTTTATCGCAATTGAAAATTCATTTTTCTCAAAGCTGGTGCAACACTACTCGAACTCGCTTATTTAAAATTATTATCCTGCACTACTAATCCAAGACCAAGTCTTGGAACAAGTTTTCTCATTTTTTTTTTGTCGTGCTAGATTTTTAAATGGCCTACCAAGAGAGATATAGAACTACATGCCCTCCCCTCTTCACTGGTGAAGAATTTTGTTACTAGAAGAGTCGAATGGAATATCACCTCAAGACGTAAGTCGAGATGTGGATAATCATCCAAACGGGATTTGCTTATCCCACCGAAGATGGAATTCTCGTCCGGTGCAACAAATGGGATGCACCAATGAGAAAAAGAATCGAAGCCGACGCAAAGGCTACCTAGACTCTACAATGCAAGCTAACAAAAGAGGAGCTGGACCGAGTCGGCCCGTTCTCAAGCGCCAAAGATCTGTGGGAAAAGTTAATCGAGTGCACGAAGGGACTTCCGACATGAAGGTAAGCAAACGTGATTTAATTTTAAATAAACTGTATAACATAAAAATGCAGGAAGGTGAGTCGGCAAGCCAACTCCACACACGGATTCAGGATCTGCTGAACGACCTTCATGCAATCAGTCAGAAGGTGGAAAACTTCAACATCATCATGTATGCACTCAATGCATTTTCCGAGGAATACCTTTGTGGGCATCAATGATAGATGCTTACAAAGTATCCAAGGACCTTTCTTTAATTATACTAGACGAGTTTTTTTTTTTCTAAATTTGAACTTCATGAACAAACTAATACTACTCGGATCGAGAAAGGTATTGCTTTGATTGCAGGAACAAGAAAAATACAGGAATCAAAAGAAAAGCGCAGAACTGAACCTGAATCTGAAGATGAACCGGACTCAGAAGACAACGATGACAAGATTACAGTCGAACTCATCAACCTTGTACGAAAACTCTACAAAAAGAAGAAAGGATTCACCAAGAAAGACATCAAGAAAGTGATTCAGTCCAAGACGGTGTAATCAAGTCCAAAAGTGAAGTACGAAGTAACCTGCTACGGCTGCAACAAAAAGGTACACATCAAAGCCAACTATCCAAACTAAAAGGAAATGAATAAGCAAAAGGAAGAAGAAAGCATTGCAGGCGACATGGGATGAGTCTTCTTTAGAAGACTCTAACGAAGAGCTCGAACAGACGAGTTTCCTTGCCCTTACGGCTCGGGGACAAGTCGACGAATCATAAACTGAGAGCAAGTCGGACACAGAATCTAAGAGAAGCCATGTATCTGTATCCATTTCTGAAGGGCCAAACCTCACTGTAAGAATTTCTCAGATAGATAAATTACATAACTTAGTTAACTATCTCATGCGTAAGTTAGCCAAATTCAACATTCGAGTCAAGTCACTCCAAAAGGAGGTAACAATCCTTGAGGAGACTAACCTAAGTCCTTTGACTGAGCCAGTTCAAAATGGAAGTTCAACCCAAATCCAACAACTTGAGGAAGAAAATTTCAATTTGAAAACTCAAGTTAAAGAACTTAAGGACACGTTGGAATGGTTCACCTTGTGTTTCAAGAATCTTGATCTGATTCTTGTAAAACAAAGAGTCGTTTACAATCAATCCGGATTTGGATTTAAGGCTAAAAAAAATACAGATCTTACTTATCACTTGTAAATAAAACAAATATAAAATTAGTCCAAGCATGGGTCCCCAAGTCAAACTTGATTAATCAAGTTGCACTTGGTCAATATTGGGTCCCCAAAGATCAAATCCACTACCTTGATAGACCCTATCGAGGCTATGATCCAGGGGAAGCCGATAGATAGATTTGTTTGATGCTTGCTTTACTGCTTTCACTATACATGCTTAGACTACGGTAGATAAGGACCTAGACTTGATTCACACTTAACTAGTTAGACCAAGGAGTTTCAGAAAGGAAATTAAATATTTAATTTTTTTGAAAGACTTTGTCTAGAAGTGGTGGATAATCTCATACTCAAGAAGGTCTAGTGCCTCGCCATAGTCTGGAAGCCAATCATTGAAATAAATATTTAATTGACTAATTGTAAAATCTTAGTCTAACTCAATTGTAAATCAATCCTTAAATTGTAATCTAATTGAAGATAACATTAACCATCTCACAAAATCCTATAAGGTTCCCTGATTGATAATTTAGAAGAAGAGTGAGATGGATCTAGATTTAAAATATTAAGTAGTTAACCAAACCCAAATTAAGTAAAATTAATTCAATTAAGTTAACTTAATTAATTTCAAAATATTATTTATAAAATCATAATTAATTTCAAAATCTTACTTAATTTCATAAATTAATTTCAAAATCGTAATTAATCTCAAAATTATTTTTAAAATCATAATGAATTTCAAAAATCTTAATTATTTGATTATTAATTTTCAAATCATAATTAAATTTCAAATTATTAATTCTTAGATTTTCAAAATCTTAATTATTTTTAGAAGATAATTAATTTTTAAAACATAATTAATATGTAAGCTTATTAATTTTCAATATGTTTTCAAAATCTGTAAATTTTAATTATATTTTAAAATTATAAATTTAAACTTATGTTCTAAAAATTCAAAATTTAAATTTATTCCAAAATTTGAAATTCAAACTCATTGAAAATTCAAAAATCTCAATTTCAATATTTTTGAATATTGATAAAATTAAAATAAACTTAACTCCGTCTCATACAAACTCATAAGTTTTACATGTTTGATAACTTAGAAAGGGTGAGACAGAAAATTAGAAAAATAGATAATTTCTTTTATCTTATACATGCTTGGAGTCTAGGATCCTCAAAATATTTTTAAGGCATTAATCAAGGGGGAGTGAAGGGAGTCCAGTTAAGTTAATTTTTTATTTTGAAAAGTTAAAGTATTCTTTTTTAAACTTTTCTTTTTGCTCTTTGAAAAGTTAAAGTTTTTTTTAAAAAGGAAATTTAGTTTTCCTATTTAACTATTTTTTAAAAATAATCCTTAAATATTTTATTTTAAAAAAAGTAAGATAAAATATTTTTGTATCTAGAAAAATATTTTTTTTTTAGAAAAAATTGAGTACTTAACTAAGCTTCTTATCAAAATCTTTTTTAAGCTAAGTACTTAGTTAAGTTTTTTATAATTTTTTTTAACTAAGTATTTAATTAAGCTTTTTATGAAAATCCTTTTTAATCTAAGTACTTAACTGAGCTTTTATCAACATCTTTTTAAAGCTAAGTACTTAACTAAGTTTTGATCAAATTTTTTAAAACTAAGATTTTATCAAAATCTTTTTTAAGTTAAGTACTTAACTAAGCTTTTTATCAATTTTTTTAAAAAGCTAAGTACTTAAGTAAGTTTTTATAAAGCTAAGTATTTGATAAAGTTTCTTTTTAAAAAAATTCATCTTCTTAACTAAATATTTTTTACAAGAAATTCTTTTTAAAGTTAAATGTTTTATCAAAATCTTTTTCAAACCTAACTGTTTATCAAAATTCTATTAAAGCTAAGTTTTTCTCTAACTCTTTTTCAAAAGCAATTATTTTCAAATTTTAAGTTCAGCTAAGTTTTTTATTTTCAAAGCATTTCTAATTTAGCTAGGTGTTTTTCAAAGCAATTATTTTCAAAAGCTAAGTTTTTTTTTAAAAAAGCTAAGTCATTTTCAACCTTTAAAAATTAGCTAAGTTTCTTTTTGCTACCTTTCAGGGGAAGCTTAAAGTTAAACATAGTAAATTTTTTAGTATTTTTATATATTAAACAAACTTTCTCTCTACTTATTTATTTTTAATTTATGTCAAAGGAAGAGAGAAGTTAAAAGTTAAGAGTTAAACATAATTTTTGTAAAAGGAGAGCATAAGGAAGTTTTTTTTACAAATTATTATATTTATGCTCATGCTAAAATTCCTTTAATTATCATTATGTTTTACTTAATTTCGAACATGATTGTCATAATCAAGAAAGGGGAGATTGTTGGTACAGGAAGCACCAAACGATCGAACCTGTATTTTGATTATGTCAAAGGGTCCAAAGTTAAGTTCTCTTGTAATTTAACAAGGTTGATTGAGCTTGCAGGAAAAGTCCTAAGTGTACTTAGGCAAAAGTCCTAGTGGTTCTAGGCAGGTGGAAAACCCTAGGGGGTGGTAACCCTAGGTCCTAGGGGGTGATAACCCTAGGTGATGAAAAGTTCTATCTACAGTTAGGCAGGTGAAAAACCCTAGGGGGTGGTAACTATAGGTCATAGAGGAAGGTAACCCTAGGCGGAAAGTCTTAGCGGGTCGAGTGCTTCGGGCAAAATCTTAGAGTCGAGGACTCTAGGTTGAAATTGTGGCGGTTTGGTAAAGATCATGAGTTTAAAAGTATATAGTGTAGGACCGTTAGATTCGATAGAGGGGGGGTGAATATCGATTCGAAAAAGACGAGTATAAACACAGCGGAAAAATAAAATAGACACAGTTGTTTTACTTCGTTCGGAGCCTGTGACGACTCCTACTCGAAGGCCCGTGGTCCTTGACCACTTTCGTTGGGCAATCACTAGCAATTCGAAATAATGATTACAAAAGAACCGTACAGTGAATGCTAATGAAAACTAAAAACAAAATACCGACAAGAAGGGAAAAGAATGGAGCGTAGTGTCGGAGCTTTGTTGGCGTCGCACTGAACGTTGAGCAGCAAGACCAGCAGTAGAAGAATTCTCAGCTTGATTGATTGATCCTGAAGCTCCTGTCTGGGGCTTCTTTTATATGTTGTTCCAGGCGCATGGATCCCTTCCGGGCGCCTGGAATGTGACGTAGCTGCACAAACCATGATGCTCCACGTGGCGACGACTCGGCTGGATAGAATTCGCCTTCCGGGCGCCCGGATCCCCTCCGGGCGCCCGGACCACCTTGTTCCAGAAACCTCCTTTTTCCTGCAAAACAAAGTTAGTCCGAGGCAAATGTATATCCTGTAACACAGATTGTCAGCACAGTTAAAGTTCAACAGATAAATAAAAAGAGTATGACTTAGATTCCGTCTTTCCGAGACCGGAATCTAGTCACGATCTCGACTTAGACATCCGAAATGGATCTAAGCCGGATCGACGCCTAATGTCCCCTTCCCGGGAACGCGTCCTCACAGTCACTCCCCTCCAGTGACTTACCTCACTTACCTGCCAGACGTCCGGTCAGCCCGTCGACCCGTCTGGACTTCTCGCCAAGCGTCCGGTCAGCCCGTCGACCCGCTTGGACTTCTCGCCAGCTATCCGGTCAGCCCGTCGACCTAGCTGGACTTCTCGCCAAGCGTCCGGTCAGCCCGTCGACCCGCTTGGACTTCTCGCCAGCTATCCGGTCAGCCCGTCGACCTAGCTGGACTTCTCCTGCACACTCGATCAAAGTGTCAGACAACAACAAGACTAACTTAACCTATTTGTCATTCATCAAAACCTAGGTTAAATCGTTAGTGCTAGCCGCACCAAAAATCTCCCCCTTTTTGATGGAATGACAACCTGGTTAAGTTAGTGAAAGCATATGCAAGAAACAACATGCATTTGTGTGGTTTTAAAGTTAGTTTGTGTTTTCAAATTGGTTTAGCTAACTTAACCACCTAACCCTCCTCCCCCTTTGGCATTCATCAAAAAAATGAACAAAGGTAAATAATCATAGTGAAGAGTTACTGTAACAGGTAATCAAATTTTGAAAGATATCTAAGTTTGGTTCAAAATTTGAAAGATAAAAGTGTAATTTTTAACACCAAGTAAAAAAATAGTCAAGTTGACTTGGGGGAGACAGGTTGAGTTTTGAAAAGGTTAATCAAGTTTAACTCTCAAGTGTGTGGAAATTTTCAAAATAGGTTTTTCAAATTTACTTTTTATGTTTAAGTAACATCTACTTTTCAAATAGGTAAATTTTTCAACTTCGATTTTTCAAAACAAAGCAAAAATTAAATATTTTTTTAAGAAATAAAATTTTTGCCAAAATTAATTTTTAAGGCTGATTTGATAAAGGCTAAATTTGGAAATAGTTAATTTTTCAAATCAGGTTTGAAAATTGGGTGGGATTAAACTTTCACATTTTTTAAATACTTAGTTAAGTTTAAATTTTGTAAATCAATGTTCAAACATAGGTTAGGTTTTAAAAGGCATTTGTCAAACACACAAAATTTGAGTTAATTCTCCCCCTGAACTTGATATTTAACTTTAACCAGCTGTCTACCCAATTAGGTACTAACTAGCTATCAGAAGATAGTAGCTTTCACATGGTTAGTCAGATTAAGTTGATTACAAGCAGTCAGTTTTTTTTGACTTGACTGATTAACTTTAATCTGATTAATATCTGAGTTGTATTTAACGTCCAGACTTATGTTGATGCACTGAAATAAGCATCTTAAGTCCAGACAGTTGGCCTATGCATCTCACCCCTTTCTATGTTTGTCAAACACACGCAAGGTAAACCTAGGGTGTTGGTGAGATGCTCAAAAACTAGTCCTATGGGTACATGCTTTCTAAGGATTCAAAACTAGTCTAAGGCAAAAACTGTTTTTGAAAATCTAAAAATGGAAAGTTTGAAAACAAAATAGTTTTAACTTATAAGTTGAAAAACTAGTTTTTAGAAAAATTATAGTCTACCGAGATAGAGCATAATCAATGTAGGTCTGAAATATCACTAGATAAATCCAAAATATTTTACAAGTAGTGTAGCTACAGAAGTAGGTCATCACTAAAGCTACTGAGATGATGAAGGGGGTGGTCCAGATCCCAAGGATCGAAGAAGTGCCATCAGCTCAGTGTGTCGGGTGTCTCCGGCAGCTCGTAACTCGGCAACCTCTCGCCGTATGTCCCGATGAAAATCCGAGTTCTCCTGCTGGAGACTCGCCATAGCTCTCTCTAGTCCGGTCATACAGTCGGCTAGAGTGCGGGGAGCGTGTCGTGGTGCTCGAGCTGGGGGTGGTGGTGGAGCCGGTGCGGCTTCCTCTGGAAATAGTGCGAGCATGAACTCGTCCACCTGTGCGTCTGGTGCTGTGCCCCCCTCCGCCAAGACATAGTCCCGTCATCTCTATCTATATGGATGCCGGTTAGGGAAAAGTTCCGAGCGGCTATAACATCGAACTCGGTCATATGGGCAACGTCTCCCCTAGTGACATCAATGTGCAACGAGGACATATAGGCTGTCAGAATGTGACCAAATGGCATATGGACTCGACTGTCAGTCACAAATCCAGCTGAATAGATGATGGTGGAGAAGATATGTAGGCTGATGTCAATGTCTAACCTATGAATCAGGGCATACAGTAAGAACGAATGGAATGGGCGCATCACAGCGATGTCCCGAGTAGTCAGTGGTAAGATGCAAAGGACTACAACCCTATAAAGAGCGTAGTCCTGGACTCGAAGTTCTACTGACCTAAACTGTGTCACAGTGGGATCTCTCTCTCCTCCGAAAAAATACGAATAAATCGTATCGAGAGTAATATGTGAGTAGGGATCTTCGAACGGTAGATCTCTCGGAGAATAGCACAAAAAGGAGCAAGTAGATGGACGCAACTCTAAAAACTCTCGGATAGTCGTAGGGGAAAATACGATATCAGTGCCTGCTGCCCTAGTGGTATAGGTGAAATCGTCTACTTTTACTAGGTTATTGCAAAATTCGGCACACAGACTTATGTTTATTGGACTGGTACATTCGACAAGGTTCGTTAAGTTATAGTGGCCTATAACCTCTAAAGCAGAGGGACATGACCTTAGAAAGAACGATCTATCTATGCAGGTAGTCCTAATGGCCTTATAAATGGTGGATTCAAACTTAATCCTAAGTTCGTCTGTGGGAAACCTAGGGTCTGTACTAGTATTGGAGGGTCCAGCACCAGTATTTGTTCGTTTCCTACTGTATATAAATAAAAGAATATTCTAAGAAAAAAATTGAGAAGACAAATTCTAATAAGATTTTAGAGAGGGGAAGTATTTTATTTAACGAGGAGCCATCGAAAAATATAGATTTGACGACTTCAGCGTCTTCACCGCAAGAAAATTTTGATTTTAGAGTACTTTCGCACTGAGGTTCAAAGTGAACCTTGGCAAAAGTGAGAATTTGTGGGGCAAAGGTTGGGGGCGCCTGCTGCCCCTTATTTATAGGGGACTCCGGGCGCCCGGATCACTTCCGGGCGCCCGGGGTTGCTAGGGCGGGGCGCCCGGAACCCGGAGGGGAATACCAGGGGCTCCCGCCCCTGGTTTTTGACTTCTTTTTTTTTTTTTTTTTTTTTTTGAAATTAGGTTTGAAGTTAAGTTTTGAGTTTGAATAAAATTTTGAAATTAAGTTTAAAATTAAACTTTTGAAATTAATTTTTAAGTTTAAAATTTTGAAATAAATTTTTAAGTTTTAAAATTTTAAAATTAATTTTTAAGTTTAAAATTAAAATTTTGAAATTAATTTTTAAGTTTAAAATTTAAATTTTGAAATTAATTTTTTTTTGGTTTAAAATTAAAATTTTGAAATTAATTTTTAAGTTTAAAATTAAAATTTTGAAATTAATTTTTAAGTTTTAAAATTAAAATTTTGAAAATAATTTTTAAGTTTAAAATTAAAATTTTGAAGATAATTTTTAAGTTTAAAATTAAAATTTTGAAGATAATTTTTAAGTTTAAAATTAAAATTTTGAAAATAATTTTTAAGTTTAAAATTAAAATTTTGAAAATAATTTTTAAGTTTAAAATTAAGATTTTGAAAATAATTTTTAAGTTTAAAATTAAGATTTTGAAGATAATTTTTAAGTTTAAAATTAAAATTTTGAAAATAATTTTTAAGTTTAAAATTAGAATTTTGAAAATAATTTTTAAGTTTAAAATTAAGATTTTGAAGATAATTTTTAAGTTTAAAATTAAAATTTTGAAGATAATTTTTAAGTTTAAAATTAAAATTTTGAAAATAATTTTTAAGTTTAAAATTAAAATTTTGAAAATGATTTTTAAGTTTAAAATTAATTTAAGTTTAAAATTTTAAAATTAATTTTTAAGCCTTATTCATCTCACTCGATCTATATTATCAATCAGGGAATCCTATGATTTTGTGAGATGAAATTGGTTTGATTACAGAGTTTTGGTTTAACTTGTGTTAGATTCAGACTTAGCTTTGGTTTCCACAAATAGGCATTCTTCGGATAAACTTCTAAGCTTGGTGAGTCACAAGGACATCATTAGAAGTAACCAACCTTTCGAGGTTTTCCGAATAGTCCTATCCACGGAACTTAGTACTAAATCTTGGTCTAACTGGTTAGGATTCGTTTAAGGGTAGCTTCGGTCAGTTCCACTTGGCCAAATGCACCAGATCGAAACCATATCTTTCTAGACATGCGATGCCCAAGTTTCCCTAACGTACTATCATCCAAAAATTTCACCAATACCATGATTCAAGTTAAACTTGGTCTCTAATTCTAATTGCCCTGCCGGGTTTGTTAGTTTTGGGTTACCCTGTCGGGTAAGTTAGTTTTGGAGGTGCCACCTCCCCCTGAATTATTGGCCATTAATTTAAGTTTTGATTTTAGGCTTGTGTCGATTCTTTTATAGTTATAGTTAACTTGGTGATAATTTTGTTGTTTTTTAAACTGTTTAGATTTTGAATTTGATTTAGGTTTGTATTTTGGATTTTGGTTTGGTTTATTTAATTTTATATAATGTATTTTTTCTTTAGGTATATAATATTGATTAAGTCCTACTTGCGTGGTTAGACACGCTTTCGGAACCCAAGCTAGATTGGTTGACTTGTATTGGGTTATTAATGATTTGAAGGTTTTATTTGAATTCGACTTATATCCTAGTCCGGTTTTATTATAACATGCTTTTTGATTATTTAGGATTAAGTCTAAATTTTTTGATCTTGTTGTGAATTTTTCTAACATCTCCTTTAAATTGTTTATTTCATTTTTAATGATAAATTCTCCTCCTCAAGTGTTAGATCTTGAGTTGGATTTGAATTTTTTAATTGTTCCTTGAGGTTTTGATTTTCCTCAAGAAGTAATTTGTTTTCATTTTCTACTTTGGTTAATTTACTATTTAAACAAGAAATGATTCTAAAAAACTTTTTGTTTAAATTAAAATATACCTCATTCGAGCCTTCGGAAACGAGTACGGACTCGTGGCTTGTTTCAGGTTCAGACCCGTCTTCATCTTCCGACTCATTTTCAATTTCGGCTTCGCGGGCCATCAGTGCGAGGTGGCTCTGATGTTTCTGCTCTTCTTCCTCTGATTCGTCCGAGGAGTCGTCCCACGTTGCTTTGAGTGCTTTCTTTTTTGTTGGCTTTGGTTTGTCGAACTTTAGTTTTGGGCATTCGTTCTTGTAATGTCCCTTTTTGTTGCAGCCGTAGCAAGTCACGTTCTTTTGTTCTGAGGGAGAGCTGGTCTTTTGAAGATCCTTTTTGCTGAAGCTCCTCTTTCTCCTGGTGAACATTTTTCTTACCAAGTTCATCAGGTGTTCTTCGTTTTCGGAGTCTTGGTCAGATTCTTCTTCAAATTCAGGCTTGCTTTTCTTTTCTTTGGAGGACCCTGCAAATAGAGCTATACCTTTCTCAGCTCCAGCATTAGTTTGTTCGTGTAATTCTAATTCACAGAAAAGCTCATCTAATTTTAAGTTAGAAAGATCCTTAGAAATTTTGTAGGCATCCACTATTGATGCCCACAAACTATTACGTGGAAAGACGTTTAATGCGTACCTTATTAAGTCTCTGTTCTCCATCTGGTGGCCTATCGCATGGAGCCCGTTGAGGATGTCCTTGATCCTCGCGTGTAGTTGATTCGCCATTTCACCTTCCTGCATTTTTATATTAAAAATTTTATTTAAGAGAAGGTCTCGTTTTGTTACCTTGGCGTCGCTCGTTCCCTCGTGCAGCTCGATCAACTTGTCCCATAGCTCTTTAGCGTTTTTGTGTGGACCGACTCTGTTCAGTTCTTCTCTTGTCAATCCGCATTGTAGAGTGTTGATCGCCTTATTTTCTGTTGATGCTTTTTTCTTGAGATCTGCTGTCCAGTCTTCAGGATCCACTAGATTCCCGGCGTTGTCCACTGAAATTTTGTAGGGTCTCGTGATGCTCATCCACTAGTCGAAGTCTGTTTTGAGGTAGACCTTCATGCGCTTCTTCCAGTAAGGGAAGTCGTCCCCGTTGAAGAGTGGAGGTCGCACTGTGCTGAATCACTACAACAAAATCGCTCATAGACATCAGTGGAACAACATCGGTTTTAGGCTAAAACCGAAGTCTTTGAGTATTTTACACCGGTTTTTCTAAAAACCGGTGTCTATGAGCGCAGATTTTAGCTCATAGACATCGGTTTTTTAGGCGATGTCTATGAGCGCCCTTTTTTTGGTTAATAGATACCGATTTTAACATCTGTTTTTAAAATCCGATGTTAATAAACCCCTTCTTAAATAATTTAATTTTTTCACCTGCTAAAATTTACAAGACTTCACAAAATTCCCTCCAAACCTAAACCAATATCGTGCCCCTTCTCTCAACATAAACCTAAACCTAAACCTAAACCTCAGCCTCATCTCCCTCTTCCCCTTCCGCCGTCTCGCCCTCGGATATCTCGCCGTCGCCGTCCCCTTCGTCTGCAAGTCCTGGTACCGCGCCTCCCTCGACCCTAGCTGCTGGCGCCGCCTCAACTTTTGCTCCCTCGATTTCTCGCCGTCGCCGTTCATTTCCTCGTCACATCTCCCTGCCCGATTCCGCCGACCCTTCTCTTCTTTCCATTTTTCCCGAGTCGACAGAGCCACTCGTCGCGCCATTTCGCTGCCTAGCTGAGCTTCGCAGGCGGCGCCACGGCTGACGGGGCACAACGCGAGGACGAGTGGAGGCGAGACGAAGAAGAAAGAGGCAAGTGTATCTACCTGTGATAACTCGAAATCCATGAGGTATAGTGGGGTGGAAAACCTATAGAAAGTGAGGATTTGGTATGGATTTCGACTGGTTTTCTTCTGGTAAAGGCTTTGATTGTTCTTCCTGGAGATGTTTTGATTTACTTCTTTTGTAGACGCTTTCGATATGTTTTCCGCTTTTGTGGATGTGTTTGGTTGGTTTTTCTTTGTATTCGTTTCGGGTTGGATTCTTCTCGGTGGGATGTGTTCTTGTTGGAGGTTTCGGTTGAAGGTTACTGCTTGGTTTGCGTATGTTACCCAAAATTGTTTGACAGTGATTTCTGATGTGTTCACAGTAGGTTTTCCTAGAGATTTTGGCTGGTGTTCGATGATTTGAGGTTGAGTTGTGTTGTGTTTTCCATGATGAACAAGTTGTAGAGAGTTGCACGTTACCTGTTTGTTAGAATGGGTCACAGAGAGGTCAGAAGTGATTCGAGCTTTCCTTGAAGTTTTGGTTCCTAATTGGAGGGTTTCGGAATGATTTAGAGTCGAATTTGTGTCTTCGTGAGAAGTTGATTTGAAATCTTTGGGTAATTTCCACTCAATGAATTTTCCCCTGCAGCATCGTTTACGGATTTCTTTTGATTTGGTTTCTGGTTTAGCTCACTTAGAATGTGATAGCAGATCAGGAAAATTAATGATTTCTTTTGATTTGGTTTCTGGTTTAGCTCACTTAGAATGTGATAGCAGATCAGGAAAATTAATGATGCATTGTCAGGACTGGTGGGTGGAAGACCTTTCTGTGCTAAAAATTGATCTTTATCAACGAGTTATCGCTGCAATGAGGAGAGCTGGTGGCTACGTATATTCTTGATGTTTATTTGTTCCCATTCTATAACCTTGATCCTATGTTTATTGCACCTATATTTCAGCTGTTCTCTCTCCCTATCTGAACCTGTTCAATGAAAGTATGTGATAGGTTAATTGTTTACTGAGAGTACAACTCAAGTTGCATTTCTTGTCACCTTCTTTTCTTGATATTCACTATTGTGGAAAATGGATTTTCAATTTTGTGCAGTATGCATCTGACTTACTAAAAAAAACAATGACAATGATAATGTTTATTGTCGATACTTTTAACTCCATCAGGCAGTAGTTGTGAGCATTGACCCTCGGAGAGTCTTTGTCGGGAGCCCTGATGATGTTGAATTTAAGACCATTAAGGTTTCTTCCCCAGGTACTATATAATTATAATTTAGCCTTTCTTGCTTCTTTTAGCTCCACAAATTATTGCTTTTCTCATTATATGTTTCTTTCCACTTCTCTATGATTACATTTCTTCTTCCATGATAACTTCAGGCCCCTCAAGTGAAGAGTAGGCATGGTATCAGTGCACAGTAAGCTTTTCATTATTTATGCACATTATTTTCCCTAGTCATGTATTTTGTCACTAATTTCTTCAAACTAGTCTGGATGCTTCAACCCAAACTCGTAACTATAAATTGGATTACTTTGTGTTAACCTCAGATGAACAAACAAGGTCTTCAAATCTTTCTCTTGTCTGATTTGACCTTTTCTTGTGCAGGTCAATGGTGGACGTGAGGTTCGGCCTATTGGAGCTTTTGAACTTGCAAAAGCTGTCCAAGAACTTGGAGCTGGAGAAATACTATTAAACTGCATAGACTGTGATGGTAATTTTTCTTGGAGTTTGCAAAAGTGTTCTATTTGTCCATCCCTGAAGCCTTGTCCCTTTGAAGCCTAATGTCTAGCAATGGGTTCATCAAGGCCTCATATAATGTCATTGTGCATAAGAGAGATGCAAGTTCTTCTACAGTGTATTTCGATACCTTGCTCAGATACACTAGTTTTGAATAGCATATATAAATTTATGAAGAAATAGTGAAGCAAAATTTGTATAAGCTAAATAGCCTTACCGCGACATCTACATGTGTCAGGATGGGGAACTAATGAGAAGACACTGATCAACATTTTAGCGCATAGAAATGCCACCCAAAGAAAGCAGATTCAGTTGGCTTACGAGGAATTGTACAACGAGAGTCTCACCAAAAAGCTCGAATCAGAACTGAAAGGAAACTTTGAGGTGGTTATTTTTCTCAACCTTTATTGTCCAATGAATGTTTTTATCTGTAGGGGCAACATCATTTGCAGAAGCTAATATTAATTATTTGAAAAATTTATAAATGTGAAGAGATCGACATGAACTTAGATATGACTTGAACCAATACTATGAATGTAAGTACATAATTAATGGTAGATTGATAGGACTTGTGGCTTGTTATGCGTGATATGCTTATGTACACTATCACATTGTAGCGGTGTATCTGATTATGTTTGATTCTTCAGAAAGCTGTATACCGCTGGAAACATCCACACTTCCAATCAAAACTTGACACTCTTAATTTGATAGCATGTAAACGTTTACAAAAAGCATTAGATGTTTTGTTTCACAAGAGTGAAAACTAGTTGCTTCTACTTAATATGTACATGGTTTATGCATATGGCTTAGGTGAAAAGGAGAAAAGAACCCACACAAATTGGGACGAATTTAGCTCTGACATAGCATGTACAGTAGCTTAGGGATGACCTTAAGCAATTCACACAACATAAAACACATGAATTAAACAACCCATATTAATTGACCTACATCCCATTAAAGAAAATTTATATGTTGACTTAAGCAATCCTTATGCAACCATTAATGAGTGTAGCATTCTCTCATTTCATAAGCTTATATGGTTGCTTTATTTGCCTAAAATAAGTTACAAACCGGATGCTATGCTTTTGTTACAAACCAGATACTAGTTGGAGACTAAATGATTGCCTAAGAAGAAAGGAATTAGAGATTAGGAGCTGCAGTGAGTAGAGTGGCTGGATAAGCTATCTTAAATGGTAACCTTAGGATTAAAGTATTGATTACATTTTTAACCTGCTCAACTTCCTCTAAATATCTAACACATTGATACTCGAATTTAACCTAACCTATTAAGATAAATGGGTAATCAAACTTAAAGGGTACCCATTACCATATTTAGCTATACCAATGAATTTCAAGTTCAACTAGAAGTAAGAGTGAGTGTCAATATGCCTGTGGGTACCTCAAGAATAGGGAACTCTTTGTTTTTATGATTTAACCCCTCTTCATTATTTTACTCACATCTTTTGTTTTTACCTATATTCATGTTTTTCATTAATCAGATAGAGACCCCTAACTACATTATTTAGGCTACAAGCTCGACCTCTACCACATGGCTATAGGGAGGAAATGATCATGTTGATCGCTAATCTTATCCCTAGCCGATCATTAAACATTAAATGTGTGGGAATTTACTAGAATCTACTCCTACATGAAGCAAATGAATAAAAACTACAAGTAAAGTTTACCTACCCTGTTATGACTTCAGAAGAATATGCTGAATTTTCCATGTATGCTGGCCTTTAATATAGAGGGCTACAAGAGGATTATATCTTAGGTCAAGACACTCCAAATCCATCATAAACCAAAGGGAAAATAGTTTCTACTTACTAGAGGATTTAATGGACCCAAAAGGAAGCTCTAACTTGCTGTTTTGGGTGCTGAACTAAGGAGGCAGCTACCTTCTTGCCGCATTCCTTGCTGCTGTGGTTGGTAGCAGAAATCACAGAAAATAGGGGGCTTAGTGCAGGATATTCAGGATACCAAGATGGCATCAGAGGTAGTACAATAAATAGTATATCTCTTCATCAGAGGTAGCTTTGTTCTTCTATGCTTCACTAGATTTGTTGTGTAGTCATATTTCTTTGTTCAACCATTATCATGCCTAGTAAGTTGTTGTATGATGCTGTCGGTTCTTATCAATCTGTACACTTGAATTAGAAGGAGCAAATTATCTATGTTATATTCTAAGCAGCATATACTAAGTGTCATCTATGAAAGTTTTAGATTCTATGTTATATTCGTTATCTTGCACAGCAGCCTTTAAAAACTCAGTATTCTATTTTATTTGATACATGTACACATTTGTTTTAGTTATTTGACATATGGTGGATTTATGTGTTTTTACAGTTTACAAATCTCAAGTACTCCAGAGTTGAAATTGATGAAGTGCGGTTCGAGTGGGCTGAATGCATGCTAGATTACATTTGAAGTGCGGTTCTACCTTGATGTGTTAAAAGAATGTTCTACCTTGATTTTGATATTTATTAGCTAGCTTTTGATGTAAAAAGAATGTTTGGGTATTTTATGGATATTGTTGTAAGAAGATTATTTATATAATTTGTGAATATTTGTGTATTTTATGGATATTATTGAATGAAGAATATTTGTACAATTTGTGAATATTTGTGTATTTTTTTTTGTTATTGTCGGTTTTAAAATCAAATCTGTGCTGTTAGAAAAAATATATATTACATCGGTTTTCCACCGATGTAAAACCGGTGTTATAAAGTAATATTACATCGGTCATTTACCGCTGCCAAAACTGGTGTTATTAACATACAATATTACATCGGTTTTACACCGTGTATGAAACGGTGTCGTTAAGTGATACTACACCGGTTAATAACCGATTCGAAAACCGGTGTCGTTAAGTGATACTACACCGGTTTTAACCCGATGTCTAAAATAGCAGACTTTTAACATCGGCTTCATAGACATCGGTCGAAAATCAAATAGACACCGGTGGAAAATCGATGTCTATGAGCAATTTTGTTGTAGTGAATCCTTCTTGTTGGGACATTCTGTGCACAGGTAAATAACCAAAAAAAATCCAAGACTTGGTCTTGGATTAGTAGTGCGGGAAGAGAAAAATAGAAAGGAATCTAGATTCGTGTTGCACTAATTTAAATTGATTAGAGAAATATTAAGTTAACGAAACAACAGTTTTAAAGTTAATTTAAAAAAAATTCACCCCCTGTCTGATTGGTGGTTGCACCAAATCAGAGCGGTACCTGCTCTGATACCACTTGTAGGACCGTTAGATTCGATAGAGGGGGGGTGAATATCGATTCAAAAAAGACGAGTATAAACGCAGCGGAAAAATAAAATAGACACAGTTGTTTTACTTCGTTCGGAGCCTGTGACGACTCCTACTCGAAGGCCCGTGGTCCTTGACCACTTTCGTTGGGCAATCACTAGCAATTCGAAATAATGATTACAAAAGAACCGTACAGTGAATGCTAATGAAAACTAAAAACAAAATACCGACAAGAAGGGAAAAGAATGGAGCGTAGTGTTGGAGCTTTGTTGGCGTCGCACTGAACGTTGAGCAGCAAGACCAGCAGTAGAAGAATTCTCAGCTTGATTGATTGATCCAGAAGCTCCTGTCTGGGGCTTCTTTTATATGCTGTTCCAGGCGCCTGGATCCCTTCCGGGCGCCTGGAATGTGACGTAGCTGCACAAACCATGATGCTCCACGTGGCGACGACTCGGCTGGATAGAATTCGCCTTCCGGGCGCCCGGATCCCCTCCGGGCGCCCGGACCACCTTGTTTCAGAAAACTCCCTTTTCCTGCAAAACAAAGTTAGTCCGAGGCAAATATGTATCCTGTAAAACAGATTGTTAGCACAGTTAAAGTTCAACAGATGGATAAAAAGAGTATGACTTAGATTCCGTCTTTCCGAGACCGGAATCTAGTCACGATCTCGACTTAGACATCCGAAATGGATCTAAGCCGGATCGACGCCTAATGTTCCCTTCCCGGGAACGCGTCCTCGCAGTCACTCCCCTCACTTACCTGCCAGACGTCCGGTCAGCCCGTCGACCCGTCTGGACTTCTCGCCAAGCGTCCGGTCAGCCCGTCGACCCGCTTGGACTTCTCGCCAGCTATCCGGTCAGCCCGTCGACCTAGCTGGACTTCTCGCCAAGCGTCCGGTCAGCCCGTCGACCCGCTTGGACTTCTCGCCAGCTATCCGGTCAGCCCGTCGACCTAGCTGGACTTCTCCTGCACACTTGATCAAAGTGTCAGACAACAACAAGACTAACTTAACCTATTTGTCATTCATCAAAATCTAGGTTAAATCGTTAGTGCTAGCCGCACCAACATATAGGATATCTCCATTTGCATGAGACCTTTTGGGAAGAGCCCAAGAGCAAAGTCATGAGGGCCTAGGTACAAAGTGAATAATATAATGTCATTGTAGAGATATGTGAACATCCTTTAGGTACAACACGACCAATATACCAAGTACATTTCTACTACCTTTGAGCATCACTTTACTGCTTTCGAGCATCATTATAACGGCCTAAGCGGTAAGTAAATAATGCTTTCGAGCCACTAATAACAATAAATGTGTCAAATATATTTTTATTACCTCCAGACATCAATCCATTACCTCCAAGCATTAATTTTACTGTTTACGAGCATCATTATAAATATTTAAGTTTTTATTGTTAAACATCATATTACCAATTAATATGCTCCATATAAAAGTCTAAAAAATTTCACTCTGGTTATATTTATCTCTCATTGATTCTTTTTGGTTATGGGACATTACATGCTTAAAGGTATTGGTGTCACATATTTTATAAAGCTTTTACAAAACATAACAATTTAGTCATATTCATTCTAAATTTATAAAAGCATAAATCTATTAGTATTTATAACTCAATCAGGTAAAACAGGTATCTCCTAAATTATGTAAAGACCTTAATATTTATATTGTCAGCCAAGGCATTTTTCACAAAACACTTTCCGAGCAGTAAAAATGAATAAGCACTAGGAGTGGTATACCAATAGCGGTAGTTAATCAAGGGTATAATATACCTCTCACACTTAATCAGATTTCATTTGACTTCGCTCTTCAGTTTATCTTGAAAAAGGGATATCTGATGGTAACTGATCCTGTCGGGAAGCTGAGAAGACGGATCTGCCGGTGTGACGTGTCTGGAAGGTTGACTGTATCCCCATGACCCGGTGGTGAGCTGTCATCTGCGTTGACCTAGTCGTCAGAAGTCCTCCGGTTGACCGCATCCTCGCTTGAGTGGGTTCGCATTTTTTCGGTTGTCTGATCGGCATCTTCTCGATTGCGCGCTCGACTCGGTCGCTCGTCTTTTTACCTGATCAGCATTATCTTCGGTGCCTGGAGCACACTATTACTCGTCGCTCGCCCGATACTACTTGAGTTACTTGCTCAGGCATCGCCACGGCTACTCGGTTGACGTGTAGAGATTATGTGATTCTGATTTCACGTTCGGTAGCGATTCTATATTGGGTTTGGTCTAGTCAGTCAGACTTGCGCCTCCTTCGATTAGACTTGAAGGGGAGGCTTGTGATCCGGATATAGTTTAGGGCATGAGAGGAATTAAGGAGAGGGAAGGGGGCATTTTCATCCTTTCATGGGTTAAGGCCTTTAGGGTTTTAGTGCTTAAAGCACTGTTCACATAGGGGGGGGGGGGGTTCATGCTTTTTCCGCCGCCAGCCAAGGAGGTTTTTCTCCCTCTCGGGCCGTTTGCCGGCGCCGACGAAGCCGCCGACTCTCCCCTCCTCCTCTCTTATACCTCCTTTCCTCTTCTCCTCAGTGTCGCCACCAGGGGGAGGGGTGCTTTGTCAGGAGCCGCCTCTAGGAACAGTGGGGGAAAGGGGGATTCGCTGGTCTTGGTCCGCCGCCAGAAGACTCGATGAAGGAAGCTCCGTCGCACTTCGCTACTCACCGACGTCTATGGTCGTTCTTCTTCTTTACTTCTCCTCGACGCCATCTCCTCCCCTCCTCATGATTCTCTCCGCCTCCAACACGTCCAGTAGAGGACACTACTTGCGCTGCCTCCGCTGTCGGCCACGCTCGTTCCTCGTCGACGCTGATGCCACGGAGGGAGATCGCTGCCATCTCCAGCGGGTGTCGCCGTCGGCAGCCACCGCTGCCGCCTCTTCCGACAGCCCTACAGTTGACTCCGGCGTCTCAACAGTTGGCTCCGACGGCTGTACATTTGTTGTCTCCACCACCTTTGGCATAAATCCGACCCACCGCGGTGTTTCCGGACATCTGTGGTGTTTTCCGGCCATCGAGCCGTGATGTTCTGCTCTTTGTATTACTACTATGATTGTGAGATGTTTTACTAGCCAGCCTATAAGCCGTCAGTGTGTGTTGTATATCGACCTGCGAGCCGAGGACATATTTTGGCTTACATGTTACCTTGTGGATACATGCTACATCGGATTCCACGTCGTTGCTCCTAGACTCGGCTCCTCAGTTGACTCACATCCACCTACCCTGCACAGTCGAGAGGGCCAGATCCGCATCGCGACCAACTCACCGATCCATCCGAGGGCGCCCTACGTCATCATATTCACATTACATTTATTTCACTATTTCACTATTATTCGGTTGCTCATATATTTGTGGGATCGCCTCGAGCACCGGGTACCAGAGACCAGGGTAACCCGGTCGATGGCTGCAGACATTATTGACTGGAGGACTTCTGACGACTAGATCAACGCGGAGGACAACTCACCACCGGGTCATGGGGATGCGGTCAACCTTCCAGACACGTCACACCGGCAGGTCCGTCTTCTCAGCTTCCCGACAGGATCAGTAACCAAGTTTTTTCTCCAAGAATATTATCTTGGAACATATATTTAATCAGACTTCGCTCTACAGTCTGACTTGAAGGAGGGGCATCTGATGGTGGCCAAGTTTAGCCCAAGTAATATAGTAAGGTTCTCCTGGGTAATATAAATAGGTTACGCCCTATGGGCCGATTAAATATTGTTGGGCAATACAATCAAGGTTCCGCCAAGAAATAATACTAAGTTCCGCATAATAACATCCTCAAGGTTTTGCCATGCAATAATACTTAGTTCTGTAGAGTAACATCCTCAAAGTTCCGCTGAGCAATAATACTTAATTCCATAGAATAACATCCTCAAGATTCCACCAAGCAATAATACTTAGTTCTACAAAATAACATCCTCAAGGTTCCGCCGAGCAATAATACCAAGTTCCATAGAGCAACATCATGAAGGTCCACCAAGCAATATCATCAAAGCTTTGTAGAGCAATGTTATTGAGTTTGTTATAGAGCAATACGCAGAGCAATGATAGGGAGGTTTTTATACGGCAATAATATTGAAGGTCAGTAGGGCAATTACATTAAAATCTTCAGAGTAACGTTATTAGGGTCTGTCAAACAATAACACTAATTTTCACAAGAACAACATTATGGAGGTCCACCAAGTAATAACATTAGAGTTTGCAAAGCAATGTTATTAAGCGAATCTTTTGTCATGAAGCTTCTGATTATCAACAAGCGGTGATTAGTGGATGGAGAGGTGTCAGAGATGGTTTCCTTGATTCCTTTTTTATACTACATAACAACCAAATACTAAGGTGGTGTTTGGTTCTCTCCTAGGAATCTGAATAGGAATATGTATCATAGTATTATGGAATGGGAATGAATATGAGCTTGAATATCATTCTTTAAAATAATGTTTGGTTAGTTGAATATTTTCAATCGGAATGAACCTAAATTTTCTTTTTTACCCTTAGAGAAAAATAAGAGAAAAAATTAGAAGGAAGGAAAAGTTGAATGTGAGAGAAACATATGATGAGAGAGAATGTATGATTAGAGAGAAAGTGTGATGGAAAAAATGAAGAGAGGGAAAGTATGATGAGAGAAAGTGAGGAGAGAGTGCATGATAGGAGAGATTAAGAAAAGAAAAGGTATGATGAGAGAGAAAGTGTGCTGAGAGAGAAAGAGTGATGGAAAAATGAAGAGAGAGAAAATATAATGAAAGAAAATGAAAGAGTGAGGAGAGAGAAAGTATGATGAGAGAGACAGTGGGTTGAGAGAGAAAGAGTGATGGGAAAAATGAAGAAAGAGAAAGTGTGATAAGAAAAATGAGAGATTGAGGAGAGAGAAAGCATGTTGAGAGAAAATGAGGAGAGAGACTGTGATGGGAGAGAATGAAGAGAGAAAAAGTATAATGAGGGGAGATTGATAAGAGAGATTGAGAAGAGAGAAAGTATGATGAAAAATGAGGAGAGAGTGTGTAATGGGAGAGAAAGTGTGATGGAAGAGAATGAAGAGAGAGAAATGAGGAGAGAGAGTGTGTGATAAGAGAGAATATAGAGAGAAAATGATAGAGAATGTGTGATGAGAGAGTGTGTGATGGGAGAGAATATAGAGAGAAAATGATAGAGAATGTGTGATGAGAGAGCATGAGGAGAGAGAAAGTATGTTGAGAGAGAAAGTGAGATGATAGAATAAGGAGAAAGAAAATATGATGAGAGAGAAAAAGGAGACAGAGTGTGAAATGAAAGAAAAATTAAATAAATATACTAAGGATATTTTTATCCAAAACTTAATTCACATTCCTATTCCATCAAAACCCAAGGGAGGGGATGAGTTTCATCCATACCCAAGTTTTTGGATTTCATTCCAAAATCTTGATTTCATTCCCAGCAACTAAATACAAGATTTAGGAATGAATCCATTCCCTCATTCCCAAACCCTTAAACCAAACGCCACATAATATTGTATTTCGGTACATGAACAAATCAATTAATAAAAATCAAACACTTAAATTGCAATATCTTGTAATTGATGTTTTGCTTGTTGTCCAGCGGACGATTAGGATGAATCACCATTTCTAATTAACGAACCAAATCTCTCTCTTATTTTGAATATTCTTCTCTTTAAAGGACAAATTTTTTCTCTCGTCCTCCTTTTCAACACTTGGACGATATAAATAAGTGGTAAGTGGACAATTTTCTTAACGTACACTTGCCAACAACTGCAGTGTACTTGTTGCTACAGTTATATTCCACTAATGAGAAATCCATTTGTGAAAAATGACGAAATAGGTACCACCGAACATGAGAAAAAAAATCCATTTGTAATGACGCTCATGAAGGTCTTTGTTGGAATATGTCTGATACGTGTGTTTTAACATATATATTTTGTAAAATATATATAGTGAAAATAAAAATATGATAATAAAATAATTTTATTATAATACACACCACGTGTATAAGGATACAATTCATGTAAATATAATCATAAAATAAAAATTTTAAAATAATAATTATTCTAAGTATATCTTACATATGATGCGTAGGGAAAAGATATTAACTTTAGTGATGCCCACAAATCTCGTCACTATTTGTATCCATGCTGAGATCTTCAAGACAACTTTGGTGAGCAACAAGGGTTGTCTCCGATTGGTACTAGCCAAGTGTGAAGGCGATGCGATCCAAGAGAAGGAAGAAGAAACGAAAGCTTGATGATGAAGAATTTCTTCCTCTTGACATGAGGTGGGCGGCGACAGAGAGAAGAGGAAAGAGAGATACTAGTTTCTATAAAAACCTAAACTAATGAATAATGAATTGATTAATTATTCTCTCCACCATATATATATGAGTTAGATTAAAAAGTCCAAATCCTGTCCAAAATTTCTTAACTAAAATTTAGCCCATTAACGTCTTGATTTGGCTCATAACTAAACTAATTTAGTTCATGACTAAACCAAATAAGGTCTAACTCTTCCCTAAGAGATGTGGCTCATTCGCACTTCTGTTTTGACAAAATATTTTCTATATTTGCCCTTTTATTGATCCAACCAAAAATTTTATCTCTTGATCTGAAAATCAAATTCTCAAATTTGTTTTACGTCTTTTAGATACTCATAGTACGTGTGATGCAATAGATTTCTAATTTATCTTGATCATCCATAATTAACTATTTAATTATGGATCGATCATGAGTGACACCTAGTAGTACATCATGATCCTCAATTAATCAAAAAATCACAATTGATTCCAAAACTAGTTCTAAACCTTCAGCCGCTACAATGAACCGTGTCTTATTTCTTTCACTCATCTTATACCCACTTGATTCAGAATATGATTTATGTCTATCCTCATTAATGTAACTACGTCACACCTAGTCCAGGTAATACTTCTATTTCTTATAGATTCAAATTACTCCTACATGTATCTAAGAGTCTCATGCTCTTAATATGTGATGTTTTACAAATATTTTGAGTAATAATCCTGACAAGTGGTTATAAGGTATACATCTCCTTACACGAAGCAGTGAATTCTCTGTAAGTTATCCAAATACCTTCGAACACTTTAACTTATACTCAATCATCTCGGGTTCACATCTCTAATTGCTTTACTTAAAATGTCAAAGTATACTTTATGATCAAAGCGACTTGAATACCTTAAGTAGAAAGAAACTTGCACTCGAGCTGCAATAAGTACTTCACAGACATATTCATCTATGTTGAGAATCATATGAAATCTTACAGCAAATCACTCCAATGAACTAGTTACCATAATCAATATTCACGTTTAACTCTCAACATCTCAATGTCTCTAGCTAGTGAGTAACAACTGCTTGGTTAGAATAAGTAATATAACCCGTGCTAGTCTCATAGAATTGATGATATCTTAATGTATCAATTCATTAACTAGGGAATATTTCAATACTTTCATAATTACACATGTAGAGACTCTCACTAGTTGTGATCACATCACAAGTTCTCTCATACTATGAGTCGTATTACAGACATTCAGTAAATGAGTTTAAGATCATTCAAACACATAAGTAAAGTGCACTCAAATAGTGAATTTATATTTATCGAAATAAATAGTACAAATCATAAGATGATTGTCTTAGGATACCTCTCAAACATAACAATCTTAGTGACTACGTAGATGAAGATTTGTAGTATAATGGAGTAGTAACAAGTCGTAGTGCATAAAGGTCTCAAGGTGAGACAAAGTGTGAATAGCAATGTTAAAATGACCTAAACATTGATGTAGCTTGGTGAACCTAGTCGGATTGTTGCCCTCTTCTCCGTACCCATGCAGTTTGACACCTTCTAAGGATCCCACTAGGCTCGTAAAGTTATAGTGTTTGAAAACTACCATGTTTATTATGCGATAGTGTTCCAAATGTTATATTAACTTAGGAAGCTATGGAACTCAAGATGTTATAGTGCCCATAATGCTACATTAATTGAGTAGCTATAGTGCTCGAGGAGTTACAATACTCGGTGATCCTGCCCGAGCTGTGAGTCGATGAAAGCTGGGGACATGGCGCTCTCTGCTGGCTCCGCGTAGACGTCGGGATGAGGTGGACCTCCGGCGAACCTGCAACAAAGTCGGACCGGGAAGGGGCTCCCGGCGACGACCCTCCGACGCTCAAGTCAGGCGAGAAGAAAGCTGAAGCAAAATAAGGAGAACTGTAGCTACAGTATCGTTCATTGCATACCTCCGTCGAAGTCTTGGGGTCCTTATATAGGCCCCCGGGGAGGCGCGTGCACGCTCATTGGTGCGTGCGCGCTTCCCCAAATATACCTCAAAATGGATGTGTCAGAAAAGCACGTCTGACGTCATACTGCAACTGTTCGAGCATATCTCTGACATGACAGTGGAAACTTCCACTGTACGATTCTCTATCTGGTCCGACCGCCGACCATGTTGTCTGTCGGTGGCACATGTCTCGAGAAGGATATCTTTGGCCGACCCCTTTGTACTCTTCTGCACCTTCTGTCTTTTACCAAGCCGAGCGGGAGAGATGCTCGGCCATACTAGTCGGGTCGAGCGGGACCGCGCCTTGGCCATACTAGTCGTTCGGGGGACGCAGGTGGGGCCGAGCGAGTGGGTCGCTCGGTCATATGCTCGGATGAATAGCGTATATGTTGGCCTACGGCCTAGCTGAGCGGCCGCTCGACCCAATCAGCTGTCGTATGTGGATTCCTGAGCGTCGAAAACTTGACCCTTAGCCGAGTTATCTCCTTGCTGATATGGCATTCTACTGCGGACGATCGGCAAGGTGGCTTCCCGCTCGGCTCACCTTTTACGTTGATCATCTCGACCTCAACCTCCACGTGTCATTAACCTCTGTCCATACGGGACCCCTCCTCTTCTACCGGATCACGTGCCTCCCCCTCAAGTCTAGTCGAAGGAGGCTACAAGTCCGACTGACTAGACTATCGGCCTGGCGACATGACGGTCGTTCCGTATCTGATGAGAATGTCGCTTGGCATGGAACTCACTGACACTTGGAGAGTTCGACTTGTCGGTGGTTGTCTTGCCGACCCAACGTCGGTCAACGCTGATGTCCTCCGAGTTTCCTCGAAATTCATGTAAATCCTTGCCATTAAGGCCGAGCACGTGTCCTCGCCTACGTAATGGGGGTCATTAAATGCGCCCAATGGGGTGATGCAACGTGGGCAGGCGGCTGTCATCGCCTGCTCGATCTATCAGGCTCGATGTGACCCCTGACACTTTGAATTCAACAGGCGGATGCGCTCCTCGGATCCCGTGCCCTGGATCGGGCGGTCCCTGCAGCTCGAGCCCAACATTTATAAGGCCGCCTCCTCTCCTTCCGTCGCTTCCACTTTATCGCGCCCGTGTTCTTTGATGATTCTTGCTCTATTCTTCGGCGAACCACTTCTCCACATTCCGGCCATTAGTTCTCTTCTCCAGCAATCCTTTTCTCTGTAATAACTCTTTGCCCGCTCCTTTTTTGTTTTTTTCGTGCTTTTCTTCGTATTCCGGTGGTGTCTGCGCTCCGTAGGCACGGTCTTGCTCACTGCCTCCATTGCCTTCTGCTTTCCCTTTGCTTCACACTCCGGTCGTAATGGCTAGTTCTTCTGCCCCCTCTCCCGGTCTTTGGTATCAAACCATGGAGAGTAGGTTTGATTCGGGAGATACCTTCAAACTAATCAACACCTATGACATCCCCTCTGACCATAAACTCGTTTTGGCCAAGTCGTCCGACCGACCACATAAACCCATCGGCCCGAAGACCGTCGAGCGGCGACGTTAAACTCTAGAGTCGGACTGACGACTATAAACCCCCCGGCCCGAAGACCGTCGAGCGGCGACGTTAAACTCTAGATTCGGACCGGCGACTATAAACCCCCCAGCCCGAAGACCGTCGAGCGGCGACGTTAAACTCTAGAGTCGGACCGGCGACTATAAACCCCCCGGCCCGAAGACCGTCGAGCGGTGACGTTAAACTCTAGGGTCGAAGCGGCGACCATAAATATCCCGCTCGGAAGACCGTCGATTAGCGACGTTAAATCCCAGAGTCGGACCGACGACTATAAGCCCCCGGTCCAGAATTCGTGGGGCGGCGATTGAAAACATGACTTGTAGATTGCCAAATGACAATTAGGGGTCCAGCCTTGGCATCACAAAAGCCCAAGGAAACTGACGGAGGTGATCTAGCAATCGACTACCGAACAGTAACGTGAATATCGTGAGTCATGGGCTCACGAGCCACGCGGTCCAAACGCGCACAATGATTTGACAAGAAAACAAAGGCATAGGAAGATTCATTCAACAAAACTAGCCGAATGACGATTACAAAAGGGTTATATAGGCCGTACGGCCAACATACATCCAAGACTTCACTCTAAATAATGAAAAATCTCGTCCGGAATCGTGGTCAGAAGGTCGGCATGGTCGCGAACGGGAATAGTAAAGTCTTCAGGTAGCCGGCCCTTTTTCTTCAGATAGTCAGCCGTTGCGGTGATAGCTAGCTCGAACGCGTGGACGAGCCGAGCGCAGGCCTTCTCTACAAACTTCTCCGAGCGGATTAATTCTGTTGCATGACAGCGACTCGGCTCGGTTCGACATCCTGATATTCTTTGAAGGCAGCGCGAGGGGCATCCAACGCCTCTTGAAGTGTCTTCAAGTCAGTCTGAAAGGCGGCTACCTCCGTCAAACGACCATTCTTCTTAGCAGCAAGCAAGTTGGTCAACTCGTTGACTTTGACCTCAAGAGCCCGGGCTGCCGCATTCTTTGCCTCCAGGTCTGTGATGGCCTGATTCTTCCTGTTGTTGGCCAATGTGATCTTCTTGTCATATGTTTTGACCTGGGTCTCGAGCCGATCCACCATGGTCTGCAAGCCCGAGGATCTTTGCCGCTCGGCCTCTAGCAGCTTATTAGCCTTGTCCAGGTCGGCCTTCAGCTCGACATAAGAAGGGCCTTGAGAAGGAGCCCCACTGGAAACCTTGAGCTTTTTGAATTCCTCCTCGAGGAAAGCTAATCGGTGGTAGACCGCTATACTCTCCACCCAATGCTGCGATTCGGTTAAAACGTAAAGAATAGTCAATACTGAGCGGAGGATAAAAAGAAAAGGCTTCTAAGAGTTACCCCGGTAGTTTGTTGTAGATAGTTGTTGCCGAGCAGCCCAGGTGGCATCACGCCCACACGCGCTCGAGCGTCCTCCCAGACTTTTGCGAGGGGCCCCCGAATTGTTATCAAGTATTCGGGGCTCGACGGCTGGTTAGCCTTCTACAAATATTCCTCTGTCGGCAGGTGGAGCAGAGCCTTGATAGTCCTGTGCCGGCCCGGAGTGGACTGAGCGGACACGGAAGGAACAGAAGTTTGTCTGACCGGCTTAGAGCGAATGAGAGAGCGCTTGATTATCTGCCGAGCTGGAGGGAGCGAGCTAAGAGGCTGAGCAGCGACGGGGTCGGAAGGCCAGTCTCCTTGAGATAGGGTCAGGTCGGACGACAGCGCTTCCACAGACGCTGGAGCAAGAGGAGAGTCGCCCATCTGTTCGAGCACGTGAATGATAGAGGCGTATTCATTGGCTTTATGCAGCATATGGTCGTAGCTGCGAGGCGGCTTTCTGATGAGCGAGCGGAAGAAATCGCCGTCCACAAGCCCTTGTGTGAACGCATTCATCATGGTCTCCGAGGTGACTGTCGGGATATCAATGGTCACCTGGTTGAAGCGCTGGATGTAGGCTCGGAGCGTCTCCCTCGGGCCTTGTTTTATGGCGAATAAGCTGACGCTGATCTTCTGATAGCGCTTGCTGCTCGCGAAATGATGAAGGAAAGTCGTGTGGAATTCTTTGAAGCTTGTGATCGATCCGTCCGGCAGCCTTCGGAACCATCGTTGCGCCGATCCCGAAAGGGTGGTGAGAAATACCCGACACTTTACACCATCTGTATATTGATGTAAAGTGGTCGTGTTGTCGAACTTACCCAGATGGTCATCTAGGTCGGTGGTCTCGTTATATTCTCCGATCGTCGGGGGCGTGTAGTGCCTTGGCAGTGAATCCTGAAGAATGGCCTTGGAAAACTGCCGATTGATCTGCTCGGGGGATGACTCATCCCGAGGCGCCTTCCCCTTCATAGCATCCCGTGCGGGCGCTTCATCTGATGACCCTTGATTGGCCTGTGCCAGCTTGGACGGAGTCTGGAATAATGCCCGATGAAACGGAATAGGGGCGGGCGGCGCATTCCCTAGAGTGCCGGTCTGACCTTTATTCTGCGCCCATGTGGAGTATTGCTCCGGTCGGTCTTCCTCCGCCGCTCGGCCACCTGACGCCGAAGTTGCCTGTTGTGCTAACCGCTCGGCTAGCGCGTTCTGTTGTTGCTCCACGATTTTTGCCGCTCTTGCCTCAATAAGGGCGTCGAGCTCCTCCTGAGAGAGTGTCACGGTGTGTGGTCGTCCAGCTCCTTCCATCTTCTTTGCTCAGATTCAGGTGCGTTCCCACAAACGACGCCAATTTGATCATGTCCGAGCTATGAGAAGATGAAAGCTGGGGGCGTGGCGCTCTCTGCTGGCTCCGCGTAGACGCCGGGATGAGGTGGACCTCCGGCGAACCTGCAACAAAGTCGAGCTGGGAAGGGGTTTCCTGCGACGACCCTCCGACGCTTAAGTTAGGCGAGAAGAAAGCTAAAGCAAAATAAGGAGAACTGTAGCTACAGTATCATTCATTGCATACCTCCGTCGAAGTCTGGGAGTTCTTATATAGGTCCTCGGGGAGGCGCGTGCGCGCTTCCCCAAACATACCTCAAAATAGATGTGTCAGAAAAGCACGCCTGACGCCATACCGCAACCGTCCGAGCATATCTCTGACATGACAGTGGAAACTTCCACCGTACGATTCTCTGTCTAGTTCGGCCGTCGACCATGCTGTCTGTCGGCAGCACATGTCTCGAGAAGGATATCTTTGGTCGTCCCCTTTGTACTCTTCTGCACCTTCTGTCTTTTACCAGGTCGAGCGAGAGAGATGCTCGGCCATACTAGTCGGGCCGAGCGGGACCGCGCCTTGGCCATACTGGTCGTTCGGGGGACACAGGCGGGGCCGAGCGAGTGGGTCGCTCGGTCATATGCTCGGATGAATAGCGTCTATGTTGGCCTACGACCTAGCTGAGCGGTCGCTCAGCCCAATCAGCTGTCGTATGTGGATTCCTGAGTGTCGGAAACTTGGCCCTTAGCCGAGTTATCTCCTTGCCGATCTGGCATTCTGCCACGGACGATCGGCAAGGTGGCTTCCCGCTCGGCTCACCTTTTACGTTGATCATCTCGACCTCGACCTCCACGTGTCATTAACCTCTGTCCATACGGGACCCCTCCTCTGCTACCGGATCACTCGAGATGCTATAATGTGTGGGATGCTATAATATTTGGGAGCACAACCCATTCGAGTTCAGGAATGGACCACATAGATGCATCATGTTAACAGCCCCTCTTCTACATTCCAACTCGGGTTGACACTCGCTAAGGGTCATGTTAGCCCTTGACCTCTCCATCTCACTCAATTGCAGCTACTCGATCATTTGACGATTTCAAGTCATATACTACATCCATGCCGAGCGAACCTTCTTCAACCTTAACCTCCGCCACTCCCTAAACAGGTGCATTACCCACCCTAGCGAACAACCTAATCTGAAGGCGACATCTAGCTAATGATCTGACTATGTCAGAGGTATGCCCCAACTGTTGTCACTTTTGTGCCCTACCTTCCTTCGTGTGGTCAGTCAACAAGAGACATTTCACTTGTGCGATCGCCTACGTGGCTTGCCTAGGGCTCACATGGCAACATACATGGATATTCCTTTTCATCGGTTATAAAAAGCTTGGCAATGATATGTGAATGTATGATTTTCTTCTCTCACATGGAGGCTACTCTTCTTCTTCGAGGTCTCTCAATCTCTTACGCACGTGCACGAGCTTCATTCTTAGCTCAGCGCTGACTTGTCGGTTAAAGAGGTCACATAAGCAACGCTAGTCCCCACTAACGCATTTTGACTCGCAAGACATTGGGAGCAAACTAGTGGGAGAGTGGATGCTCCTGCTATTAGGAAATAATTATTATAAGTAAATAGTTATTTATTTCCTAGTTATTAGGGAATAATTATTATTAGAAAATAATAATTTATTTCCTAGTTATTAGAGAATAATTATTATTAGAAAATACTTATTGTTTTCCTAATTTATGTGTTTTTCTATTTTCACTTGTAATGATATTTATATATATCATATGTTATCATTAATAATATGTGTGAATTCTATCGTCAATATGGTATCAGAGCGATAAGCTTAACAACAATCTTTTTTTTTTTCTTTTTCTCCTCTCTTCCGCGTTTCCTTTTCTCACGGTTAAAAAACAAACTTTAACTTTCTTCTTCTTTCTCTGCCACTAACACCAACGGGATTCGCCGCTGTTGCGTCTTTTATACTGTTCACCTGTTGCTGCGGCCAAAGGAGGCGTCACCGTCCAAAGGCAGCCCACCATCGACCTTATCGTAGTCAAAAAAAAAAAATTCTTGTTGTCCCTCCGCTGTCGACGTTCTTGTATTACCAGCCCCCCTTTCCCTACAAATTTAGCGACTCCACCGCTTCCTTCGCTTTCTCCTTCACGGGTTCAAGTCCATCCTGTGACACCTCCTTCATCGGTGTCGCCTTTTCTCGGGCTTCTGTTCGGTCGCTTTTATGATCTTTTTAGCTTTCTTAGAATCTTCTTTCTCCCCTATTTTCCTTTCTTATGTTTTTTTTCCTAAAAAAAAAATTCTCTTTTCTGACTTCCTCTTTTTCACTGTATAATAATTTTGTTTTCTTCTTTCAAAAGGTCCAGGTTCAATTCCTCCTCTTTTCTCTTTCTCTTCTTATTTTTTCTCATATCAAGAGCAATATTATTATCTTTTTTCTTAAGTTTAAAGATATCAAATTTCATCCTTCTCTTCCTTCTCTCCTTTGTTTGTTTGTTTTTTTTAAGCAGCATCCGCATTATAGCGGTCTTTCCTTCATGAATATTATTTTAGCCATCTTTTGATAGACCAAATAGCAAGTTTTTTTTTTTCAAGTTTTATTCAATAGCAGATTTTTTACTACATCTGCTCCAGCATATGCAGCCACAAAATGCAAGAAAAAAAAAAGGAAGGATAGAAAAAGTCGAATGGATGAAGAAGAACATCATCAAACACGACTATGGATGCAACTCACATGCTGTTGTCAAAAGACTCTACTCGATTGAATCGAATGCAAAGAGTCATCCTTGGGCTAGATACAACACGAACTCGGTTGGCTTGTTTCAAATGTCAAAGAGTCAACAATACATTTATTTAAAAAGAAATAAACAACCCATAAAAATTATTTTTGGACAAAAATTAATACATCAATTTATTTACTAAATTTGTGACTAAATCATTTTTTCGATTTCTCGTTTTCTTTTCATTTGAAGGAAGGTTCCTTCGGATAAATTCTACGTATTTTTGGATAAATAACAAATTTAAAATACCTCATTAAATATCTATTTTACTTAGTTTAATTAGAAGCAATTCAAAGGCATAAATGGATGCTAAATTTAGGCGGATATTTATATATATAATCAATATATATGTGTTGTAGAAAACGGCTCCTTTAATTTCATTCCAATTTGATTATATATTTTTTTCTCACGTCATGATAAATGTCCATGTTATCAAAATCAATTTATTCTCTTTAGATTTACTCTTTAATAATCTATTTATTCCAAAAAAAATGGACGAAGAACAGAAAAGGAAATTAGACGAGAATTAAAATAATTTCCCTTTTAAATTTATTTATGGTCAATTTTAATCCCTTTGTCGTCGTTCAAATGAATTTTTTTATTATTTTTATAATTTTTCAGGTGTTGTTTGGTTTGACCACGAGTCGCGGCGGCTTTGGTAGCTAGAACTTGACACGGCAAGTAATACGCCGGTTCGTTTTTCAATCGCGTAGAAATAACTCTGCGACCGCGACCTTCCTTACTCCCTTTCCAAAACAGTAGCACCGCCCTGGACTATTGTCGACCGCGCCGAAGCCCAAATATGCGGTCGCGGACCCGTAGTGGGACCCCTGTATAACCAAATAAGATGCGAGTGTTTGGAAAGGTAAAGTATAGAGGTGTGTATGTAGTTTCCTCGTCTATTTTGATTTTCCCGTGCTCGGCCCCTCTCCTCGCTCTATAATATCCCCTCTCACCCTCCCACCTACTCGCTTCTTCTTCTTCTTCTTCTTCTTCTTCGACAATTGGAATCGATCGGTGGCGATCTCTAAGAACAGTGACATCTTTGCTTCTTCATCTCAATCTCGCTAACGATCTCTCGATCTCTTAATCGCGCATCGGAAGAACAACATCGGAGGAGCGTGCGCTTCGAGGTACTGTTCTCACTCTTTCATCCGTCTCCGTTTCGGATTCCCGCGGTCCCCTGCGAAATTTCAGCCCGCACGTTTCCTTTCTGTGGTTCGAGGATTCCAATCGGTGCTCCTCTTAGTAATGTGCCTTTTCATTGGTTTCCTCTCATGTTTCCACGATCGGAGATGGTTTTGCTCGCGTGCTTTGCTCGCTGCGCTTTGTGATCGCCGTGTAGTTGTTCGTGGATGTTGTCTCCGGTCTTTGTGTGTGATTATTATGACGCTACAGTGCGTGTCGGCTTACTCCGTCTGGTGGTGATTTGGTGCATCTGTCTTGATTTTGTGGATTGTCTTTACTGCGATATTGGGGGAAGGTTGGGACTTGCAGTTGAGGATATCTTTTTGAGTCTGATGTCTCTTCTCCAGATTGGATTGAAGTTTCGATACAAAATGAGATCTTTTTTTTTTACTCTCTCCGCCTAATCTTCTTGGTCGGATAAGTATATATGTCAAAATTTGGGAAGATGAGAGGTACTTGAATTCAGCTTAGAAGGTGTGCGTTTCTTCTGCAGTTGATTTTGATCATAAGTATACTCAGTTTATGAAAATTTAGGATTCCATGGTGTAGATAAGCATCCTTCTTCCAAAGGCCTTGTTTAAATTGAAAAATTCCGGTTCGTGGATCCAGCTAACTATCTATTGATGGACCTATTTCATCTAGAACAATGCGATAGACTAGAGGGCTTGCGGACTTGATTTTCAGGGATGCCCATTTTGGAACTTACACATATTGCTTCTCATGATTTGACTTAGTGGAGGATAACTCCTTATTTCATACTACATTGTTTATTACTCATTAAAATCCGTCTTAAATCTTTCCATTTTTGTATTTGTGATTACATATTGGTCTCCCTGCAATTATTATCTACGATACCTTTATACTCCCTTATATGCTGAACCTTAGAGCTCATCCAATTTGTGTGGGTACTTCTTGTCCAGTCATTTGGTTTTATTACATCAGTTTTGGAACAATTGGATCTCCACATAAGTTATGCATTTCTCTTAACTATTTTTAGCTGGTGGAGTGATCATATTCAATCATCTCAACACTTTAGCTTCACTCGTAGATATTGGAGGAATATATATCAAGAATTATTAATGAATTAACATTCAGCTACACAACCAGTGAGATATAAGATTTCATAGGTGGAATTTTGCAGAAGAAAGATAAGAAATGTTTTATTATTTTCACTTGCTGGGGATTGGAGACATTTTTCTTCAGTACCTTGCACAGACCTGTACCATCATGTCTATTCTTGATATGAATGAAACTTTTGTGTGCTTCTTGTTATTTTTCAATAGAAAAAATATTAGGATTGTGACTTGACATGAATATTCATGTATATATGATTCTGACGAATACTTACCTAAGTATGTGGAGTGCTTAAAAAAACATAACAAGTTTCCCGTATTCCTTTTTCTTTAAAATATCTGCTACTGATTGTCCATGTGATTGGTCTATATGAATTCATATGTTTACTTTTTGTGTTCAGTCCTAGGCAATGCCATATAAACATCGGAGGAGATATAGTACCATTGAAAAGATTGCATATGGGAGAAACGATTCGCTCTTGCTCCAGGACCTTCAACCACCTGAACTTGACCCAGGAAGTCCTAAACTAATGTACTCTTCTTTCTGGTCATTTATTCATTATCAGCTTAGCAACTGTTGACAAATTGTCGTTATTTTCCATTTGTGTTTAAATCCCTTTTTTACTACTTGTACTTGCTAATTTTAGGTTTTTTTTGTCATAGTAAAACTGTTCTTTTCCTTTAGGATGATATTTTGGGTGCTAGGTGAATACTGATATGCCACCCGTGTCTGTCCAAAGTTGAATCCTCGATGAAAAATCTCAAAGTTGTGTTAGGTCATGACAGCTAGTAATAGAAGTCTAGAAACCTATGGGCATGGATCCTATAGCTAACCTCAAATAGTTGAGACTAACATGAATTCAGGATGATGGAAGAAGTGGAGACGGCGATGATGGCACATTCTGTTGCCTAGAAAAAGCAGCTAAACAGAATTCGGATGGGTTTTATATTTGGCATCTATGTTTTGTTTAAATGTACTTGAAGTGTGTACCTTATAGGTATTAACATTAGATTTTGTGCTGGTTTTAATACATAAATATTAGAGTTGATCTGTTTTTTTCCTAGTATATTTGTTCTCTCCTTTCTACTTATCTCTACTCCTCTCTCACTATTTCTCCTAGTTTCTTTTTCTATTGCTGTCTGCTTTTCCCTTATCTACTATCGTTCTCCACTCCAACACATTCTACATTAGTTAGACAATGCCTACTAAACTGACACTATAAACTATTGTGCATGTAGCATGTTGTCGCGTCCTGTGCATATGTAGCATGCAAGGAAACAATATGTACGCCAATATTAAGAAACTATTCAGCATTGATCGTATCCATAAAAGTAAAATTTTAAAAAGTATTGACCAATTTATTAGAAATAATTCACTTCTAGCTAATGGATTACCTAAACGTTCATCACTGAAAACAAAGTAGTGTTCATTTAAGAGAGAGCAACTAATTGAATAGGCTAGAGAGAGCAATTAATTTCCATATACAACAATCAAGGAGGATAGAGAGAGATTAATTTCCATGTAAAAAAACTACACAAACTTTTCACATTGTTTATTGCAACTCTTCCATCTCCCTTTGCTTCACATCCAGTTTAATTATAGCTTCACTGAACTCTGTGTAAGTGAGCCAATTGAGGTGATTTGGACTAATGGACCAGGAAAGCAAGGTGGCAAAGATCTCAAAAGCTCACAATTAGAGTGCCTCTTAACAATGTCCAACCTCTGTTGCCATGGCACCCATTTCGATTGACAATTTCTTTGTGTATCAGTAGTATCATAAAGCAAAAAATGTGGTACCGCCACACTTAAAGAAGACAAGAACCAACTTCTAAATGTTAGTGTAATGTTTCTTCCGCATACGAAAAACAATGAACCTTTTTTACCCCACTCAACTTTTATTCATTTTCTTGTGTTCATACCATGAACAACTGTGGAAGGTCAAAAGCCTATCAACTCTTTGAATTCACACCTTCATCTTTCTCAATGATCAAGAGAGTCCAAGAACTCTAAGGCAAGGAGGAATCTTTCCTTTGTGAGTTGGGGAATTCCACCTCCTGATTGGTGAGGGCTTTGGTCTGATATGGAGCCCTTCCTATGACAATATAACCTTTAAGACACCCCACAATATTCTGAATCATCACGATAAGAACATCATTTGCAGGAGGCTAAAACACTTTGTACACTTCTGTCACTGCTTTTTGGCCTCTTCAATTTCACCATGTTTCCTATGACCATTGAACGCCACTTTTTCAATGTTATCTACGAGGACAGTGTTTGAGGAGATAGAGTTGAAGAAAGAGAGGTGGATACACGAAAGATGTAGTGGTATGTAAAAATCTACTTTAAAATTGCTCTATCCAATAAAAATGGCACATTTATATATTTTGTTGATGAATTAAAGATTGTCTTAATATGACAATTTAAACATGCATGCATTTGTCATACACTCAATTCCATCGACTTGTCATTAAATATTCCTCTTTTGGTCTCCCGCTGAGTGTTATTTATGAGGATAGTGTTGGAGAGAGTCGAAGAAAGAGAGGTGGATACAATGAAAGATGTAGTAACATGTAAAAGCCTACTTTAAAAGTGCTCTATCCAATAAAAATGACATGTTTATTTATTTTCTTGATGAATTAAAGATTATTTTAATATGACAAGTATACATGGATGCATTTGCTATGCCCTGAGTCCATCTGACTTAACATTAAATATTCCTCTGTGAGTCTTTCATCAAGTCGTTTTTTCTCACTTTCCTTATGGCTGGGAATGCTTGCATATTCAACATGATTCCCACCGCAAAGTTCTTCTATCACCTTCTCCCATCAGCAAAGCACATCAAGACATTCTTCACTAGGCACTCTGTCTAGTCTAAGCCTTCAAGGCACATCAAGGCATTCTTTACCAAGCACTTCATCCAGCCTAAGTCTAGCAAAAGTCTCATTCCGTGAATGGTGGTGGAGACAAAGCTGTGGAAGGAGACACAAATGGTTCCTTTAAAATTTCTCCATGTATCTATAGCAAAAGGAATATATGTTTTAATAATTAACATGCATCACACTACTATGCACTATTTTCAAGAATTTTTATAATATTAAATATTGACATTGTACATATAGAGCTTGAATTTTCAATTGCACATAGTGCAAGTTCTAACTAAAGTTACTACGGATTATTAATGATAGGACATCACTTATAACACATTAAAGGATAAAATTAATTTAGCTAACTGAAAATAGTTTGGGACAAATAAGATTTGGTGAGACGATGATGACTATATAATTATAAAATAATAATATGAAAATGTAATAAAGGGCGCTCGATGCACGAAGCTCCTGCTGATGTGGGTCCCAAGGAATGATTGAACCACATTAGGTATATTTTACGCAGCCTAATCTTGCATTGCAAGAGGATGTTTTCGCGACTCGAACCAATGATCACAAGGTCACACGACAACAACTTTACCATTGCGCTAAGGATCCCCTTCAATAATATGAAAATGTAATAAGTTTATAAAATTCAAAAACTTCTTCTCCCTTTAATTGGGATAGTGCCTTAGTCGTCAAAGTTTTTTCAATTAAGTTTCATGTCAAGTTCGATCAGGGGTGACTTACAATATCATTTTAGGCCATTGGAAAATTAATTACACTAAAAATCAATTAACCTACAGAGTAAAATTCCTTTACACTTATAGAATGATTTATAGCCAACGAATTCTTTCCTTCCTTCCTTTTTAAATCTTACTCTCATTAAGTGAAAGAGAGTTTTGACGCAACAGTAAAGTTGCTACCGTGTGACAAAGATGTCACGAATTCGAGTCTCGTAAACAACCTCTTGCAAAGTAGGGTAAAGCTGTGTACCCTTCCTCAGGACTCCGCATTGGTCAGAGCTTTGTACGGTCTGCCTTTTTTTTTTACTCTATTCATTAAATCCAACATTAGCTAGACTAGTCATTTTATTTATGATTTGTTATCTCGAAAGAATATGTAATGTGATATCCACATGAGGGTGTATGTGACAATGCAAAGCTTTCAATATTCATATGTAGGAAAGTACCCGATTTTATATACATAGGGGTCGATACTCGATACAACATAGGACGTTTAATCATGGATCCTATGCTTTGGGGAAAATCGATTCTTCTACTTCACGGAGATAAAAGGGGCCAATTGAGGAGCCTTTAATAGTCATCTATTAATATATAATAAACCCATCTCATATAAGAACGTGACATTGTTCCCACAACTTGCAACTAATAACCAAAGATGATAAAAAAAATCATCAAAAATTTTGATTTTGTTCATGCTCAAATCTTCCTACTATAATTGTTCTTGAGCCAAGAACCACGTCTCCAAATCTTAACCAAAATGAAAGTGCTTGAGAAACAAAAAAATCTTCTTTTATGACAGAAGTTCTAGAAACTTGATGGGATTGTAGGGAATTTCATCGCATCCACATGGTGGTATATGTTTGGTTTTTTCAACAAATCAAAATTGACCAAGCATGAATCAGCTATCATTTTAACAAATTTCAAACGAATTTGTTTATTTGTCTCAAAAACTTAAAGTGTTGGTGACTACTTAAGCCCTAGCATACAAAGGCGATAACAAAGGACTTTAAGCTGGACCTCAAAGCTTGACAACTGCTAGCAAAGGAGATGGAGTTGCTTGACCACAATGTTGATAAGAGTTGGGAAGATTGATGAGTAGTGATGAAGACAAACAAAATCTATTAAGTGAATCCATAATAATATTAGTAATAACTCAATATAAAATAATAATATTAAGGATGACTTATTATAGATATAAACTAAATAAGGGATCATGCTATAATTATTAAAAATATTTTAATGATTAGATGATAGACTATTATATTGTTAATAATGATAATATATGAGTATATACTAATAAGATAGTACAAATAGTTATTCAGTGTTACAACATACGATAGTTATATTTATTAGGTAACAACTAAATGCAAGTAATTGTTTCAAATTATCAAATACTATTTTTATTCATTGGTCTTTTATATAACATGCCAAAATTGGTGTGCTCATGAAGATTCCTAAAGCTTATAGGATTACTGTGATCTGTTCTTGATATACATGGAGGATGCATACAGCGTTATCTTTTTGACAGACGGGTATTTTTTGGAAGTGAGTTATTGTTGTTTAATAATTGTTACTCTATGCTAGGTGATTAATCTATGATACAGCTCAGGGATAACTATCTCATGTAGAGGTAAAAATGATTCCTGGTAAGAATCAAAAACTTACAAAGAGGAGAAATTTTTATTAAACCCTTGAATGCTTTATATGAGGGATTGAGAACCCCTTTTAAGACTATTTTTTGTAAGTTTGAGTTAAATTTTTGTTCTATTTTATAATACCTTGGAAACACAATATAACATCAATGAGGCGCCTTGAAGTGATTGTCCTTCTTTATTGTTTTTAGTGATTGAGTGGATATAAGTAATGGGGCTTGGGGGTTTGTTATTGTGATGAAGGAGAGGTTGGATGACATTTGAGTATCGAATCAAGATTTTGCCCTGATAGAGCTGTAAATGAGCTGCACATTTGTGAACAAGTTCTGTGTTTTGTAAAAGTTCGTTTATATTCATTCAATATATATATATATATATATATATATAAAACAAAAGGCTTGAATACTCGTGAATTCGATTTGTTAATGTTCATGAACAAAGGTCGTGAACAATATATGAAGGAACTTTTTTTTATTAAATCAAACAGAGTGGGGATCAAGAACCCCTTTTACAAAACAAAGGAAAGACATTCTAAGGTTAGATTCAATTTTATCTATTTTATAATGGTCAGTAAAATATGATAATAACATTAAAAAAATTGTAACTCAATAAAGTTGAACTTTCTAATTTAAAACTGGCAATTTAAACATTATTTTCCCCTAATTTTATAACACAACTAATTATCTATCTTCTTCATTTATCCTTTTTGTATTGCTACTGTTGTTTGCTACATTACTTCTGCAATGATATATTTTGGTCTAGCAGACTAGTCATTTGGTCAACAGGTGCAATATTCGCATTGAGTTTGCTCGAACACTAGAAGTGACTGCCTAGTTATTGTGAATGTATTGTCATATGTTTCAAATCTTGAACACTGCTTACCATGTTGAGCAATTTGAAGTTGGTTTATCTTAGTGGATTGGATCTATTCTTTCTGTTTTGGCTAAATAAGCTTTTAAAAATCTGTGCTGGACTGTGCTAATTGTAATTTTGCATTTTTCTTTCTATTTTGATACTTTAACCTTACTTTTATTTGTCAGTTATCTTATGTCTATACTTTCTGTTTTGGCTAAGTACATTTTCAACAGTTTGTGTTGGACTGTGCTAATTCTAATTTTTGCTTTTTCCATCCTATTTTCACACTATAACTATCTTTTATTTGTCAGGTTTCGTCCAATCACTGTCATCTTTGTTGATAATGATGCACTGGCGAATGCGTCATATTTGCCATCTAATATGGTTAGTCCTGATACATCATCTCCGAGACTTTTTTTGATTAACCTAGATACAGACTTCCGAATGTCCAGTTCATCTGGCAGTGGTAGTGAGGCAAGTAGTTCAGGACAAGGCAAGAAAAATTTGTCCAGTTCTGTCTCAAGTACCTCAGGTAATGCTTCCCCCATCTCTGATAACACAAATGTAGTTAGTTCAGATTTTTTGGTTGGTCTCTTTCCAAAGGAGGAGAATAAAGCTAAAAGAAAATCAAGAAAGAAAGACCAGAAGAAGAGGAAGCAACGTAAACGAGTTACATCTACAAAGGATCCCAACAAGTCAGTTGTTCAATGCAATGCAAAGATGCCTATGACCTCTGCTTTTGAGACATCTGCCCCCAGTTCACTTTGCTCTTCAGACAAACATCTCCCAGATAGTAATTTGTCAGATGAGGTAGCCGTTAGTTTGTTGGACAAGGATGATAGTGCAAATACTAATAAGTTTGTTGACTGTCCAAATTCACTCTTGTCTACATCATTCAGTGATGAGATCGATGATTTTGAAACAGTACCATCTTCTGAAAGATCTAGTGATGATTTACACTGGACCACTACCACTTGGCTTCATTCATCTGGCAATTTTAAAAATGAAGAAGCATTACCATTTTCTTTTGATGGGGGGAATGGAGGAGAGAACTGCAAAGAAAACAATATCTGTGATGGAAATTCTCCCATGGACAAGACGAACAATGACATGAGTGAGAACACTAGTGATGATACTGTAATAGAGTTACCAGTTAAGGATGAAACTGGACCAAGCTCTTCAGAAGTACCAAAGGATCCTCATAGCTATGCTGCATGTTTTTCAAATAATGTCCTTGATGCTTACTGCGGTACTGGAAGAGCAGATTACATCATCCAGGATGACAGCAGCAATGGTTTCCATGTTGTTATTTCTGGAAAGAGAAGAAGAAGGGCTAGAAGAAGGATGAATAATGGAGCTTTGAATGGAGAAAATATGCCCATTAATGCAAATATACATAGTAACATGGAGAAAGATTACAATTACTCCATTTGGCCAAAGCTCCAAAAATTTGGAGAGGAATGTTCTAAACCTAACAGGGTCAAAGTTTCATCTTCACACATCAAGCTTGCAATGAAGGATGACAAGATGAAATCAGAAGATAGGAAATTTATTGAGCCAAAGAAAAAACAAAGTGGAATAACCCCGTGTTCAGGTGGAAATTCCAAAATAGAGGCAAGCCTAGTAGCCTCTAGAGAATCCAAGGCTAGTGTAACTATCACTAAATCTACAGTTGGAAACTCTGTTACTGGTGTTATGTGTGAATCTAACCCAATTGCCAAACAAGCAGAGCATAATGATTGGAATGTAACTTGCACTGCTAAAACTGATGTGCCGAATGGTATTCAGCAAAGAGAAGGTTTGCAGAATCCACCACCCGTACAACTTAATATCCAAAGTAAAACTGGATCAAAATCACCTGGCAATGAGGTATCTGGAAGATGTGTTTCTAAGCTGACTGATAATGAACTGGAGAAGAGAGTTCCTGTTCCCACAGAGGAATTTTTTTGTCACAATAAACTTAGCTATATTCCAACCACAACAAATCAGCTTGGTCAGGGGAAGATTGAAACTATTTCTGTAAGTGATACCAAAATGAACTCTGAGGACACAGTAGGTTCCATTGTAGGTAATGAAGGTCAAGAACTCATAAAGCCTTGTTTTGGAAGTTACAAAGAATCAAACAATTTGAACAGCATTAGTACCTCAACACAGAATAGAATTCCTGTTGTGACAAGAACTTCAGCAGATATTAACAAGATAATGATAGCTCTTAATGATGTATGCAAACAGCAAAGAGTAGTGGAATATGCTCAATTGATGATTGGCTATCCAATTGCTGATTTTGAGAAATTTCTTTTTTCTGCCTCTCCAATTATTAGACAAACAGAAGGCCAGAATATCTCCTTGAAGAACATTTGGAAATGGTATGAAGAACCTGGTTGCTTTGGGTTGGAAGTGAGTGGACAAGAATTTTGCGATTCAAGAAGGCTGCCCAATGGGTATTTGGACTTCACTGCCTATTTTGTGCCATATCTCTCTGCTGTACAACTATTTGGGATGTCTGTTAGTAGCAGAAATTGCAATCTGAATTCTCAGGTGGATCAGACAGATAAATCTTCAAAATCTTTGGGTTCTCACTCCACTTTAACATTGATGCTGCAAAACTCTTGCAAGAGTGCAGATGTATGCTTGTCAGACTTCTCTTCTGAGGGAGATTTATCTGATAAAAACACTCCTGTTAATCAGGCAGATCTCATTTTTGAGTACTTTGAATCTGACCTACCCCCTAGGCGCCCACCATTATTTGACAAGTGAGTCATGTTTCTCTTTATTTATACTTCAGCTGATCTCTCTTGTTAAGGAATTGCTGCCTTTTGAAAAATTCCTGCAAATGTTACTCTTTTCTAAAATATGCCTGAAAAAATATGTAGTTTCCCAGCATCATGTTTTGAAGGGCATTTAAACTTTCTCTAGGCTCATGTGTAGACGTGACTTTTATATACATATGAGATGAATGACAGTTATTTTAAGAGCATAATGTTCTGTAGATGGTATGCGACAGGATATACGGAGTGCATGTACCATACAAGTTTTTATACTATTTCAAGATAACTAACTACCAATTCATTTTAATTTTAGATCATCTAAGTTTCCTTTTGGCCTGTTTTTGTAATTGATCAATAGTTGTTTCATGTAAACTGAAAAAATGTTCTTTGGTAGCAAAATCCAACAATTTAAAAATGTAGGGATCTCATGAGAGAGAAAATCCTTAAAAGAATGATGACCATGAGCAATGTGCAGCTCCATGAAGTTAGACTGCTCAACAGCACATACACATTATTAGGCAACAAAGGTGGATATGTATGTAGTTCTTACCGAATAGTATCAGTTATATTGTCGAATAATTATGTCTTCTCATTCCTATTCTTCATCGTTTTAAGTCTTAGATATGTTTATATGTTTGAAAAGGAGAAATGGGAGAAAGAAGACATTCACCTAAGATATATAAAAAAGTAGAAACAGCTCATACATAGCAAGGAGGATGGAGGCTAGAAAAACAAGCAAAAATACCTGCCCAATGAGAACTAAGGAGTTTATATGTGCCTGTAGTTCAATACTAGAAGATATTACAGTACTAAGATGTGTGTTAGAATTTTTAAGCCTTAGAGGAGGTAACCTGTGGAAGGGGAGCCTTGGCGCAACGGTAAAGTTGTTGCCATGTGACCAAAAGGTCACGGGTTCGAATCCTAGAAACAACCTCTTGCAAAAAGCAGGATAAGACTGTGTACAATGGATCCTTCCCCGGGACCCCGCATGGCGGGAGCTTCGTGCACCGGGCTGTCTTTTTTTTTTTTATTTTAGAGGAGGTAACCTGTGCATTGTAAATCAATAAGCATTGGATAGATTGGTTTATTTAACACAAATTACTCTTTATACTTGATAAGAATAAGGGTAGGCTTTGTTAACAGAAAGAACATCAAAGCACAAGTTGATGGGGGGAAGAGTGTGAATTAATGGAAGCAAACTATAACCTATGGTCAAACATAAAGCATGTCCAAATCGTTGGTTCCCTCATTTTACTCTTGCATTGTATGTTCTAGAGTTGGCGGTTCTTTTCTGATATTCCTCTTTTCCTCAATACAGGACCAATGAACTAATGGCTGGTGATACAGCTTCTGATGGATGTATATTTGGAAATCCATCAGTTTTGGAATCTATTGAACTGCAAGATCTTCATCCTGCATCTTGGTCTGTCCAAGTCAATATTGTTTTCTTCTACATTTCATTTGAGGTTCTGTTTAGTACAGATAGATATTCAGATATTTCTTTTTCGTCTTCGTTTATTTTCCTTTTAGGTATTGTGTTGCATGGTATCCCATATATCGTATACCTATTGGTCGTCTTCGTGCCGCCTTTCTGACTTATCATTCTCTGGGAAATTTCACTCGTCGTGGTAATCCAGCAGATTCTCCTGGTGCTTGTGACACTCTGGTTTCTCCAGTTGTTGGTCTCCAGTCATACAACGATATGGTACATCTTCTCTATGTTCATACTTTGATCCTTAAGAAACAAAATTTTACGGGTGATGATATTTCGATAAGTTGTTTGTTTGGAAAAGATAAACTGTGTTTGCGTTGCAGGGCGAGAATTGGTTTCGACCAAGGAACATGGGTTCAAATGTTCCCTGTACCAATCCCAATACTTCAGAGCTGGTAAAAGAGAGGTTGAGGGCGCTGAGGCAAACCGCAGCTGCAATGTCAGGCACTATAGTTTCAAAGGGTGACTCTCGCTCTGTGAATCGGCATCGAGACTATGAATTCTTCGTATCGCGGAGCAGATAGATTGCTGAGATGTTTTCTTTTCCCCCATAATTTTGCAATATTACCTGAAATGCTAATTACAATTGTCCATCTTAGAGTCAAGACTGCAACTAGAACAAGGCGAGAACAATTCTCACATTAACGTTTTTTTTCCCTTCAATTTTCAACTCTTGAAATAAGATTCAGACTTGCAGACATAAGCTCTCATTTCAACTGGTTTGAGCCTTGTTTCTCGACGAGTCATGTTATTACAATTAAGATATGTTTTTTTAATTTTTATGATAATGAAAATAATAGATGTGTCACCAACCCAGATCTTGGCAAGAGTTTCATCCCTTTTTTTGGAAATAATGAACGTCTTTCTTATTTATAGTATATCTAACTATACTACGTTCCTTGTAGCATCAAGGATAACAATTAAATTGTTGGAGCAATAACAATTAAATTTTTATCTCACAATTAAATTTTTATAGACCCTGCTAGACTTTATTTCCTATTATATTTTTATTTTTATTTTTATTTATATTTAATTTAATTTAATATTATTTTATTATTACTAACTTATATTTATTTGGGTCATAGTATATAATTTAAATATTAATCTTCATAAAGATAGAGAGTATAGTATAATAACTCTTTTTATTTAGTTATATTAGGTGTTATAATGTATATTTTAATTTTGATAAAAAATAATTAGAATATGCTTTTATTTAATTATAATAGATTATTTTGTTTATTTTTTAGTAAAAAACTAGTTATAATATAGATGTATTAGTTTAATTAAAATAAGTGCTACAGATAGTTTGATAAATAAATAAATATATTTGACGTTGATTCAAATTAATTCCCTCTGCGCTTTATTCATATTGACGACGTTGGACATACCGTTGACCAATTTTGACTAGCCACCATTCCCCGCGGCACGTGTGCGCAAGAGCTAGCGCATCACCGGCGCACGAGCCGGGTGGTAGGCCAAAAGCAGGTAATGGTGCGTCTGCCAACCAATATCCGACCGACGCTTGCCACTCTCTCGCTTAGAAGACCGACACGCGCCTGTCTTCCCGGTTGGAGCTCGCACGTGCGGCCGTAGCACTTCTCATTAATCCCCTGTCTCTCGCTTTCTCTCTCGCTGATTTGTTTTCCTTCTTCTCTCTCTGCTTTCTCCTTCGCCACTTCGCTATCGAATCACAGAGATGCCGATCGGTCTCTCGCCGTCGACCTCGTCGTCTCCTCGATCCATAATCGGCCTGCGTTCCTACTTTCCCCCCTCAGATTTGTAGATCGTATGCATCTGGCGGAAGCTCCTAGTCGACTACTTCATTGGCTTCTTTTGGCGGCTTGCATTTGAAGGTATTTATCTAATCCTGTGCTTATCCATTGATCTCCCCTTCTTTGATGGAGCAGATCGATCCCTCGTACTTATCTTCTCGTTTCCTGTCTCATGGAAGAACAGAAAACAGAACTGATCTACTCGAATCTGATGCATCCGGAAAAGAGAAAGCACAATCGCTCAGGTCAGTTCATATCCCAATTCCATTTCCAGTTTCTAGAGAAGAAAACTTTTTATTTAGGTTAATTCGGTCCAGTCAATGTTTCTTAGTTCTTTCAGGTTATCCATATCTAAATCATTTCTAGTTCCTAGAGAAGAAATTTCTCTTCATTGCTAGTTTTCTGGATTTTTTTTGTTCTAATTAATCAGATCTCACTACTACTGCATGATCGTTTTTTTTAAAAAAAAACATTGTTTGATTCTGAATCTGGAAATCTGTGCAGTAATTGGCTTAATTTAAAAAGTTATGTGGCTGTTGAATTAACAATCAGAGTGGCTTGCACTGTACCTAGATTAATTAGTGTAATTCAGTTGCATATGAATCAGTGTGTCTCTGACACCTTTGAAAAACAAGTTTCATTTGTTTTGTTTCCTGATGAAATTTCAGATTTTCAGGTGAACAATTTTAGTATTTTCGACAGTACTTGTCATTGAAAATTTGCAGCCCCACCATTGTCTGCGTGTGCTTGCTGTTTGCAATCCCACTTTAGAATGCATATTTTGAATTGCAGTATTCTGCTTAAAGGAAAATTAATAATAGTAAAGACTTATCCCATAAGCTAAGGTCGTTACACAGATCTTTCCAAATTATTGACCTCTTTTTCTTATTATGTTTTCATTTATGTTATTCCACGTTATTGTTCATACCATTTTGAACGCCTTTTAAATGTTTTTTAGTTTTGGCTTTCTTTTTAATGTTCTTATTCTTTTTATCAATGTCTATCTTGGTATATCTTCATATTCACTTCAACATTCTCATTTGTTGTTGGTGTAATCGAGTCATAATTAACTTTCAACATCATATATAACATAACTGATCTAATTCGTAATTAGTAATATTTTGAACATAGAGAGCGAAAATGCTAATCCAAAGATGTATTTCTGATAAGTCAAGAATATACATATTTTTTTAAAAGAGAAAAAATGTTGTATCTCTACTAGTGAATATACATGCATCATGAAGAAAGTGTACCATTTTGCCTTATATTTGCAATTTTATTTTTCCTTTTTTTATTTTAATCTACACAGCACTACTTTGTTTTAAATTTACTTCTTTGCATTTTCCAACAATGACTAGTTGAGGATGATGTGATAAAGTAATATTCTTGATCTGGCATGCAAGAAGTGAGGGAAGCTTTCGTTTTCCTTGTTTTTGCAGTACAACACAGTTCTTCCACTATCGGCGGCACGTCTCGGCCTGCAGAGCACAAACTGCATGGAGGCATCTGCAGTGAAGGTACAGTACCTTTAGGTATGATGCAAACGCGGACTCTGAGCTTCCAACTTTAATTTGTCTTAATTGCATTCTTAAATTCTTAATTAATTATTAGCTGCATAGATTAATTGCAAATGAACTGTGGAGGCTGCATAACGAAATCGCTAATTAGTATGGGAAATAAAGTTTGGTTGGCAATCGAAATTGGAGCAACTGAAATATTAGTTCGCTAATTTGTGTTGACACATAGGGAAAAAAAATCTAAATACTCTGACTAACATTATGAAATTATTGGGATTTATTTTTCCATAAAGAGAGCAAGGATAAAATTATTATTGTGTGATGTTGTAATCATGAATTTAAATCCTGAAAATAATTATTTTCCATATAAGATAAATAATGGATGGTGCAAGCCTTTTTCGAGTAAATCTCAATGTCCAAAATTTACCCAGTCAGAATTTAAATATAAGTCTTTTATTATTACATGCAATTTTAATTAATACATCTCAATCAAAAAATGAATGTTAAGAGTTTCATTCTGATATTCTGATTATTTAGCATTGTCTTTTATGAAATTACCATATTAACGAAACTAGATGGGATTATTTTTTTACTTTCCACGAAGAGAGCAACTCACTTTAAGGTCTATTTAATTTGTCAATATATTTCTATTACATAAATCAACCTATCAGTACCAACGGTTAGTCATTAAAAATCAGTACACGTAATTAAATTATAGTACTGATTTTTAAATATTAATATCACATTAATTATTGCTGCATGTAATCATTTTAAGAGAGAATTTTATTTTAATTTAATTAGAAAGAGGAAAAAATATTGAATGTAGATGAGAGAGATTAAAAAAATAAATTTTGATCTTTTTAGATTGTTCACGTCAAATGTCACCGGCTTATTCAAAGATGTGTAGGGTAATATTCTTGTATGTGTTTATATATATATATTTAGTATACATTTCTTTTTTCCCCACGCTTCTTGCAAAACATCTAAAAGGTTGATGATAGAGGTGTAAACGAGCTAAGCCACTCGCAAGTTATTTGGGTCTCGGTTCGAAAAAAAAAATTGTTCGAGTTTGTTCGATTAAATTAATCAGCCGAGCTTGAGCTTGTTTTCGAGTTCGAAAATCTTATCAAACCGAGCCCGAGCTTAATAATACTTGGTTCGTGAGTTCGTAAACATATTTGTTAAGAACCTCATTTATCTTATATATATAATAAATATAATAATGTGCTATTAATTATTATATCTAATTATCTTAATGAGTTTGAACTAGCTCGTTTAATTTTTAAACGAGTTTTTTTCTAAACAATCTCAAGCTATTTAATTTTATTACGAACTAAACTCGAGTTGAAAATTTTAAATTTAAATTAAACTTGAGCCAACCTCAAGCTTAGGGATAATGAATTGAACTCGAGTTCTAACTTTTTACTGTTCTTCTAATTGATTGTCAACTATATTTTTAGAAATTCTTTTATTTAATTTTAATGATCTGTCAACCATTTGATAGTATACTTAATGTTGAAGAACAGATTAAAAAAATTAGCCCCTAAGTTATGGTGTAATAAATTTAGTATAATTAAATTCCTAGAAATCAGCCTCTTGTGAAAAAACGTAGGCAATAGATCCTTTTCCTGGCAATAGATTTAGATGACGGAGTTTCGTATATCTAGCTGTCGTTTTTTCTAAGTATAATTAAATTAAAAATTATGTATAATAACATAAAAATATATTTATTATAAAGTATAAAAATATATAAAAAATATACTAAATATTGATTTTCATGCCGAAGTCAATGGAATGGTCCGCATTTAATTTTAAAAAATGAAAATAGCGATGATAATGCCGATGTATAATAATGTGATTCACTACCACTCGTTCGATCTAAAATTAATGGGCAAGATCGCGGGCGCCCACGGACCAGCCATTTCCTTAGACCTTAGGAACCGTCGCCTAGGAACAAACTCGGCGACACATGTCAGTCGTCCATTCAAGCAGCGCGCTCTGAGTATAAAGAATTAGAAACTGAACCCCTGCACGAGGCACGAAGCGGTTCGGAAACCTGAATCGAACTGCTTCGGTTCGCGTTCCCTTCAGGTTCTATTTAAACCAGGCTTGGACCGGCTTTTTATTTAGCTTTGTCATCACTTTTCCTCTACCCTCTCCCCTCTCCCCTCTCCCTCTCTCTCTCTCTCTCTCTCTCTCTCTCCCTCTTCCATGCCCATCTCTTTCTTGTTGAATTCTTGCAATTTTCTAGGGTTTGATGTGCACTTGGGCTTGGAGAAAACTGGGGTTGGATAATTGAGATGATTTTGTGATAAGATTGTGGGCATGCTCTCCACAGGCTTTCTTGAACTGTGAACTCTCCCCTTTCACTATCGATCTCGTCTTCTCAGAGAGAATTCTTACACTGAATTGGACTCTCAGAAGGACGGAAAAGACTGAGGAAGGTTAACTGCCGTTGATAGTTCAAGAAAGCCCGTGGAAACCATGCCAGATCTTAATTAATATGGTTTCTGATAGATTTGGATCCAGATTTATGATTTCATGCCGTTCAATTTCCTTGAAGGTTTCTCTGTGTTATATATATATATATATATATATATATATATATTTTTGTGTGTGAATTTTTACTCTACTTTTATGCAAATTTGGCGAGAATTGTTTTGTAGCAATCGGCATTATATCTCAATTATATCACTGAATTCTAGCGATGGAGTTTGACTTTAGTCTTTTTTGCAAATTTGGTGAGAATTCTCTTGCAGTAATTGGCATATATCTCTCAATTATGCAACTGCAAGTTGTGAATTCACTGAATTTTTTTACTTTTAGTATTTGTTTCCTCATCTAGATCTTGCAAAAGAGGTTTAATTTCATTTGATGAAGTTTTTTTTTTCCGTTTGTAAATTATAATTGCATGATTCACGGTTCCTTATCTTTTTCCAGTCACCTATTTTGTGTGAATTGCAAGTCATGAATTCACTGAATTCTAGTGTAAGAAGTTGTTGTAGATCTTTTGAAATCAGTATCTCATTTAATATTGTTGAAGAATTGTTTATTATTGCATGATTCAGCTTGCTTTTCATGCTTCAATTCACTGAATTCTAGTGTTAGAAGTTGTAGATCTTTCAAAAGAGGTCTCATTTAATTTTAATAAAGAATTGTTTTATTATTGCATGATTCAACTTGCTTTTCATGGTTCAATTCATCCTTCAATAAATTCACTGAATTATCACAAACTATTCTTAATGTCCATTATCATCTCTTAAATTACCATTAATTATTACACTTCCAAGAACAGTTACCACTGTCCTCAATGAACAAACTGTTAGACCGACAACTTAGCTTCTCAAAAAGGTTGGATTCACATAGTTGAAAAAGGTAGGAATAATCACTAAAGCACAAGCTTCTAAATGAAGAAGGTCGATCGATAGAGGAGGGTGCATTAGTGTCATAATACACACACAAAGGCAGTGAAAGGTGAGAGAGAGGTAAAGAAGGTGGAATGTGGGGAAAAGAGGAAGACAATCATGTGAGCCCTGTGCGAGGAGAGGACAATTATGCTATGGCTCACTGGCAAGAGGATTAAAAAGCCTTAGGACCTGGCAGTTTTTCTACCTTCACCCATCCATCCAGTAGTTTAACTAATGCTCGCCTTGCCTGCTAATTTCCTTCCTTCAAACCTTTGATTATTCCTTGCCTAAGTTGGTCCGCTTCGATTCGGTTGATTCGATTAACAAGCAGTGATTGAATTGTATTCAGTGGTGATCGATGGTGAAGTTAAGTTGGGGGTTGCATGAGATTTGGTGGCAAGGGACCAGTGATGGGTGCAAACCTGTCATCACATTGTTCCAGCTCAGCGTGCAATAGATGCGCAGGCACAAGAGGACACACCAACTCCCACCTTGCTTGTGGGAGCGCATCTTGGTGCCTTTGTGCTACACCATTGTGGTCTTTGTAGACAGGGGAATAGCTTTTTAGTTATTAAATTATGAATGGGATATTATTTTGACAATTTTTGAAAGTTAGAGGTTTTTTTTTTTTTTTTTGATTTTCTGCCCTTATTAATTGGCTGTCACAATCCGATTTTTTTTTTTTTTTTTTTTTGATAATCTAGGTGTCTCGATTTTGCCTGATTAATTTTGAATATAAACGGGCATTCTTTAGTAGTTCGCCTATAAATTTGAATCCTTTTAGCGCTTGCTTTGCCACTCTACCACACTTGTGAAACTCTTAAATTTTATATATAACTAAAGGTACCGGTTTTGAGTTGGCTTTTGATGGTACCGGTTTGGTTCATATAAATAATTGCGGTAGCTGTGTAAGGGAGTAGTTGGAACAAGAATAAATTTTGTGCGGTATCGTGATTCTGTTGAGAATTTTCTCATCAGGCCCATTTGCCAGTTGGCTCTCTCGTGCAACTGCCACAGTGATTTTATCGGCTTATTCATTCATCAACATTGTCTTTCAGTAGGAGAATTTGTACTAATTTACTGTGCTGTCGATATTATTTATCTTTAATATATATGTTCTAAGACCGATCATTTACTTGTCACATTGTTTTCCCCTCTCGAGGAAAAGTTAACGCGTATAATTAATTTTATTTATTTCACTTGTGAATATGATTAGCAATTACTAAATAATCCTTTAAATGTTTGATGATAACTTAGGGTTTGTGTTAATAGTCTCCATGGGATGTCCAATTGATAGAATAGATTTATATTGTATGTTAATAGTCCCAACAAGATACCCAATTGGTAGAATAGATTCATATTGTGTGTTAATAGTTTTCACGGAGTACCAATTAATTAGAGGATGATAGATTTATTATAATGAGATAGACATTAATTTTCAATGGGCATGTCATTGGGAAAAAAATTTCTTACACCCTTAACCACTTGTCTAGATCTCTATTATTTTAAATTGATAAAGACTTTCTTACACCCTTAACCACTTGTCTAGATCTCCATTATTTTAAATTGAGAAAGACTATGAGAACACAATCATATTTTACTAGAGTATAAGTATTCATTAAGTCAATAAGCTGTCTTTATAGGACCGTAAATAAACAATCAAATTTTGTTCAAAATTCTAAACAATCAAATTTTGTTCAAAATTCATATACAAGATCTCCATTATTTTAAATTGAGAAAGACTATGAGAACACAATCATATTTTACTAGAGTATAAGTATTCATTAAGTCAATAAGCTGTCTTTATAGGACCGTAAATAAACAATCAAATTTTGTTCAAAATTCTAAACAATCAAATTTTGTTCAAAATTCATATACAAACTGTTGAATTGGATGTTCAAACTTAGTTTAGGTTTTTCTTTTCAAATTTAAACTTAATTTGATTTAATTAAATATTATCAGAGTTCTTAGGTAAAATTTTTATATTTTAAAACTAAATTAATGAAACTTCTTTATTTATTATTTCTTAGTTTAATTAAAATGTTAGGATTTATTAATACTCATAAATATTTTATTACATATATATTCACAAACATTAATAAACTCATGTATTCAAATTTTATCTATTTAATATATTAAATAAATATAAACAAACTTTTAGTGCCTCTATCACAAATTGCCGTGAAAAGTCAATAAAAAAAAAAGTAAGTACTGTACGAAGGATTAAGCGTGCCCAAGAATTATTGATTAAAAAAATATTACACACTGAAAATGGCCGCAGATGTGACTCTGATCTATCAAGTATTTACAGTTGATGGAAACGGGAAAATTGTACGGTTTTACTTTGCACTCTCCTCAGTAACTACAAACCTGCAAGATACGGAAACAACAGTGTGCAAATATTTAGATCTGCTAGGTGAATCACAAAATAAAAAAGAAACAACATCATTATTAAGTTTTATCCTACTAATGAAGTTGAGATTTTTGTAAGAGTATATATATATATATATATATATAATATTTTATTTATATTTAAATAAATTTTATTTTATATTATTATTGTTAATTAATTTTTTTTTTGATAATATGTATATTTATCATAATTTTACATCACCTAACTAGAATATTTATCAATAGTCTAAGTACATATCCGTGTCTTCTTAAACATATTTTTTGAATTTTTTTTTTTAATAAATGTAACTTTCTAAATACTTAAAAATCTCAGTTTCAAATAACTCGTCATCTCTTATCTAACTTAAGACCTTTCACTTATATTATTTCTAATCAAATTTTAATTTAGTATTTACTCTTTCACACGTTTCATCTACCAAATCAATATCTATAAATAATATACACCACAGTATTGTGCGACCATAATTAGTGTAAAAAGATAGGAACTTAAAATTAATCTTGATGTAATCCTATCATTATTGAAAATGCTTCAATTAATTAATCTGAAGTTTTCACTTTAGTCATTATATCCTCATACATATCCTTAATTTTTAACACCCCTCTTTTCTATAATTTTCCATATAATTTTTTGGGGACTCTATCATTAACTTTTCTAAGTAAATGAATATCATATGTATATCTTATTTTTACTCCGTATATTTTTCAATTTATTGTCTTATTAGATGTATAATTTCTATTATCAACCTTGCAAGTATGAACCTAAATTGATTTTTTGTCACTGTGTTCTCTTTCCTTAATCTTTTTTCTATTATTATTCTCAAAATTTCATGGCATGACATTAGATTAATACCTGTTGCATAGTTTATACGTTTCATTTATTTTTATATAAGAAAATTAAAATATTAACCCATCATTGGCCAAGTATTTTTTTCGTTTTCAATATCATATTAAATAATTTTGTCAATCATTCAATATATTATTTCTATAAGCATTTCTATATCTCTATCGAAATATCATTTGATCCAACGACTTTTTCATTATGCATCTCATTTAAAGCTTGTTCTACTTTTAAAATTTGAATTCTATAATAAAAATTTAAATTTCTATACTCATTTGATCTATTTAAATTATTTAAGTTAAGTTGATCACTTAAACCTTCATCAAAAAGTTGATTGAAATACTTTTTCTATCACTCTTTTATTTTTTTCACCATTTACTAGTACTCAATTATATTTATTTTTAATATATTTTATTTAGATAAGATCTCTTATCTTTCTTTTTTTTACTTTAACTATTATATAAATATAAATGTCTCTTTTCATCTTTTTTTTTTATATCCAATTTTTTATATAACCGTTAAAAAATTTTATTCTTTGCTTCATTCACTACTTTCTTAACTTTTTTATTGACTATTCCATATTTTTTTTTAGTTTTTCTCTTCTTATAAGCTGTTTATTTTTCTTTCACTTTGCCTTGTACTTTCTTATTCCACCGTTAATATTCCTTATTTGGTGGTGCATATCCTAACGAATACACTCTTAGTTACTATTTTCAACTTTGATATCATCTTATCTCATATCGTATTAGAATTACTGTATATTTAATATAATGTTTGCGCTCCTACCTTCTCCTTAAATATGTTTTGTTTTATCTTTTAACTTTTGTTACTTAATGTTAAGAGGCATGTATATTTTCCTTCTTCAACAATATACACTCTATTTCTTGTTTTACTTTCGCATCTACTATCTTCATTGATTTACCAGTGAGGGTTTTTATTTTCCATATATTAGACTTAGTTTTTTATAATATTTGTTTTATCCAATCGATGGTGTGAGAACTGTTAATACCCCGAGATAATTTTGATGTGATCAACTAAGTTAAATTAGGTCCTATTATATTTTGATGCCCTAAGTGTGCAGGAACTTAGAAGCACAAGAAATTGAATGAAAGATGCAGCTAGCAAGAAAAACGGGACGTGAAAGAGTCGACGAACTCGGTGCATCCAAGGGACGAGGTGCTATGGAAGAGTACGCTAACGAACGAGAAGAAGACGCATGGTGTTTCCGAAGGACAAGAAGTAGGAGCGGAAAATTGCTCAAGAAGGTCGAAAAATGGGTTCAGATGAGCCCTATTTCGGATAGTCAGAATCACCCAAGTAAGCGGAGACAGAGCAGAATACCCGGACCTAAGCGAGCGGAGCCGGAGCGAGAGTCCGAACCAAAAAGTCAACAGGGAGGTTGACTTCGATCCGGACACCCCCGAGCGCCTCGCCCAACAAGGGCCTGATCGACACCATCCGCGCGCTCAGAACCCTTCCGGGCGCCCGGATTGAAAAGTTTATCAAAACGCGATGTGTCGTGATCCGTTGCAACAGGGATACAATTTTATCCCCTCCAAGCACCTAGAACCCTTCCAGGCGTCCCGATCAAGACTATAAATACAACTCTGATCCCAAAAACTAAATAACACTGAAAAATACAGAGAAAATGACTTGTAAAACGACTTCTATTCTTGTTCTACTACTTTAGTAAGCTGTCAACGGTGTAAAGAGGTTACTCCGCCCAAAGAAGACTTGAGTGAATTTCATTTGTCTAGGATTAGCAATCCTCTTATTGCAAACCTAATAAATCCTCTTGTCTCTGTTTTTTAATTTATGCATTTACGTTTTATTATTACAATAAAAGTGTGTTCTTAATTTAGTTTAATACATCGAGAAAGGTTGATTTTGATTTTCAAGGCAACTCACCCGTCTTTTACCGGTTGCCAGAAGACCAACAAGAACTCTTACTTATTTAACACAATATCCAAATTATGAATACCCGTATTCATGGACTCGATCAAATAATGGTAGGTTAATTAGCTGTGTTTGAAGACTCAACATTTCTATCATTGTCATGTACCCAACCCCACTCATTGAAGCAAAAGTGAAATTGTCATCTTCGAGCATCCGCATCGCTGTTAATACTTCTACATTAATATCTACATGGATATACTGTGAATATACTGTAGCATTAACGCGTTCAAGGAATTGAACGCGTTAAATGTTTACAGATTGAAAAAAGTATGTATATATATAATAATATATTGCTATTAACGCATCATGTGTTAATAGCGTTGTAGATGCTCTTGGTCCCTTTCGACCCCACACTTTTTGAAAGGGAGTAAATCACAGTATGGAAGAGGGGGCATTGGTTCTAGCACAATGACCCAATGACATACTGGGTAGCATATCATGGAATCTGAGATTGATTATTTAGATCCTCCTGGCACTCTATCTTCTATTATATTATTATTTATATTTAAATAAATTTTATTCTATTTTATCATTTCTAATTAAATCTTCTTTAGTTTTTTCACTTCTTCATTTAATATGTATATTTATTATAATTTTAATTTTTCACTTCTTCATTTAATATGTATATTTATTATAATTTTATATTACCCGATCAAAATATTTATTGATAATCTAAATATATATCGATATCATTTTAAACATCTATTTTATTTTTTACCCATCCATTCATCCTCGTATGTCTTCATATCCACTTTAATATTCTTATCTTTATGATTCTCATTCTACTAATGTGTTCAAGTCATAATCTAACATTCAATTTCATATAACATAACAAATTTAATTGTCATTTTATAAAATTTTCCTTTAAATGTTAGTGATATCTTACAATTATAGAGAACACCTATGCTCTCTTCATTTCTTGAATAAAAAAGATTGCGAGTTGGATTAAATTACCGCCATGAGAATATTCTATGAATGGACATGGCTTTTACTAAGTAAAATTTAATAAACTTGTAAATCTACTTGATACAGCAAGATAGATTGCCTGAGTTACCTTTGCAGTATCATGGATTGAAGAAGCCCGAACCTCCCACATTGATAGCAATCAGCACCGCAATGCTGGTCGCCACAGCAAGCCATACCAATGTTGAATCTACGAAACCAATAACTTTCGATGATACAACAAAAAGTTGAAATTCAACAAATGGAATCAGGAGAGCACAAGGGAGTAGGTAGTACCTTTAGAATTACCCGGTGCCCTATTAGCATCGAGAGTCGATCCTTGAGTGATAGGATTGCGTGCTTTTGGTATCGGAGATTCTAGGGAAGCAGACGACTCTGTAGCTTTTGAAGTAGCTGTTTCAGATGAGACTATACCCAGAAACTCCTCGCTGACAAGTAAAGCTGCTAGCACATCCATGAAGGACTCTCTTTCTCCCCCACTAGGATAACCACCAAACGTTTGTCCATACACCTCAGCTGCCTGTTCAAACTCCGAGCTCTCATCGTCCGATGCATCACCGTCGGTGAGTGTCTTCTCTATTGCATCTTCTTCATCTTCTACGTAGGCTTTGTACGTGAGGCGTAGCAGCAACTCCCCGGATAGTTGCTTCCTGAAAAAATTCCACCCACCTCGTAAAGCTACGACCCTATCAGTTGGCACTGTGTCCTGGAGGGAGCCAAGCTCGACCTGCTTATCAACAAATATCATAAATGTTAGAAAGCGGGCCTAAGATTGATGTTCCGGCAACCTAAAACCAAACCAAGAACAGAATCTGATAGGGCCTAAGAACCGATCGAATACTATCTATAGTCTTACTTCTCCAGTGCCAATGGCGAAGTCTGTGAAACCAATAGAGTCCTTCACTTGGATATATAATTTCTGTTTCCTTGGGTCTGCTACTAGGAGATGAAAATCCTGTTGACATGCCAACGTAATCATCAGTCAATGATCCAATGGCTGTATACTACATCGGTTGCTAAATTAGCGAGTTGGAATCAATGGATTACCTGATTCCATATAGGTTCTCCAGGAGCGCCTATGACTGTTGTCTGACTATTCTTCTTACTTCGAATTTCTTGATCACCGAGATTTAAAACAACAAATGGATCGGTTTTCCCTGTCCATCCAAAGAAACATACATTAAGACTTAAATGCCTCCAACTGCAAAAATTCTTGTATAACCATAAAACTACGATACAGGACGGACGTAAGTATCTAAAACTTATGCATATACTTCATCCTTGACAATCAATAAAAAAGAAATACCCCGAATAGCAAACTTCAGTTAAAGAACGTAAGATAATTACAAAAAAAGGGGGTAAATGGCTGAATACCGAATATAACATAAGCAAGTTTCCGAGCATCAACTAAGGTCACTGATAGCTCCCCCACAAAATCCTTATTTCCTTCTTGAATATCTTCTGTTTTAAAATTGACTGGAACAGGCACAAGTGCTGTTCCCTTCTGGAAATCAAGAACAATCTTCTTTGGACGCACAAAAAGCCGAGGCAGATCTTCAGTTAACAATTTTGTGAGAAAGCTAGTCATGAATGAACGTAATTTAGAATTCTAGAGAATGTTATTGTCTATTGAAGCAAGATAAAGTTTACAAAAAAAAAAAAAACTCATGCAAGGAAGCAAAAAGTACAAACAGTTGATTAAACATCGTGAGGTCAGAGGAGAAAAGAAATGATTTACACCACATGAATGACACACACAAAGGAAGACTTGCAACATCATCGCCTATCGAAAATTATGAAGCACAATTCAGATAGTAATCAATTCGAAATTGACAATAGTACTATATCGGCACCCTCCAATTTTCCAAATGAAACATTCCACATATCATGAAGGATGGATGTCAAAACAGCATCATCATATGTTCTATTCCCATCCCATTAGCTAACCTCACTACCTCACCCATTCGTGAGCACTAATCACTTTCCCTTGCAATAACTGCACAGTAAGCGCAGCTTATCAACCAACAAAGTGTAGCTAACATGAACATGAAATTTCTGCTCAAGTATTTAACGATAAGTATAAAGAAAGGAGTATCCGACATGGGCATGGCTCCAAGTATGGCCAACACAAACTCCCCTAAATAATTTTAGATCACTCTGCTTCCATCATTGTTTTTCAGATAGCCACGGAATCCAAAGGCGAAAAATAATCAATAGATATAGTACAGTATGTTGATCTATGGTTGTAATAAAATTATATATTAGTGCAAAGACAATGCAGAGTATGCCATGAATAGCTCAAGAGATTAAACAAAGCATTAGTTGCAAACCAAGCAAGTCAAATAAACAGAGGGAATTTACTTGACTAGGCTCTATAATCTATATTAGCGAACAATTTTGTTAATATACGTGCATGAAAATACTTTAATGCAATATGGAAATGAAGGTTGGATATGCTCACAGTGAGAGTACAGGAATTGCTGGAGGAGGATCAGCAAGTACATACATAAAAAAAATAGAGATACGTTAGGAAGCAGAAAAGGCATCATCTAATATTCAGGCCACATCGGTATCGATGTAGAAGGGAAATAGTTAAGCAGTACCAAATACATAACTGGCTTTGTAGGATGTAAACACTGCGACTAACATGTATATTATGATTGTTTTTTAGGATAGATCTTTGTCTATGTATGAGCAAATATCACATGAAGATAGTATGACACAAGACCTTTATTGTGACAAAGCCTAAACAAAAACCATCACTTCTTCAAAATATCATGTCAGTTGTTCTGTGCAATGGACTATTAGACTTCCCTTTAACAAGCTGAGTAGTACAGACTTATGCATTTAAATGTATACTTTATTACCGTGCATGAATAACAAAATATGAAGACATGCTAACATTGTGGTTCCCTGCATCATAAAAACAGTAGATAGAAATAACAATGCAATCCAGTAGAAGCAGAACTGCTAGTGTCATGAAGAGATTAGGAAAATTCAGTAAACTGAAAAGGATACAAACCCATGAGATTGAACAGACGGAATGGGGACAGCTCAAACTTGATCTTCGGAAGGGAAACAAATGCCCATGATACAGCTCCTATCCATGGTTCAGTTGGTATTAATCTTAGCTTAACCCAAAGCTCTCCATCAATATCAAAATCTCGAATGCCGACAGGTACAACAATGGGAATGATCCCAAACTTTAATGTCAAAGACAACAACATCCTAGCACCACCTGTATAACGAAGTCCAATCTGATACCTGAATTTGGAAGAGATATCTATTCTCAGTAAGAAGATTCAGTAAAAGAAAGTCCTTTGATACGACACAGATTTAATATAAATGCTGATCTTTTTTATGAAAAACATTGTCTTATGGGACGAGGATACAAGTTATGGCACATGTCAGAATCAAAATTGGTAAGAAAATGTAAGATTTTGCTCCTCTTTTTTTTTCACTTTTCCATCCCTACTCTCTCATGTTCATAAATGCCAATCATTAAAACCATTTAACAATATTCTAGAACAAGTTTTCAGACTTCAGGTCCATGCAATGTAATGTAACAGTAGTAGAGGTTTTGCTTCAGTCTACATGCAATGTAACAGTATGACAATTGTATCAAATTGACTTGTTAAATTCTCTAGCACGATTTTGTGTAGTACATATGATAAGGAAAGCTTACTGCAAATCATTCACACGTCGGGAAGTTCGCCTCTCGACGTTCCTCACAGACAGTGGTTCATCACCAAGTGAGAACTGCTTGATTTCGACTCTCTGCACATAGCTAGGCTTCTTAAGATTATCTATAACTGGCTGAAGCAGTCCGATGATCCAATTCTCGATCCCAGACCTATAAACCTTCCACAACTTCACTAAAACCATGTTCACCCATTCCACCGACTCTTTCCTCTGAAGGTCTTTCTCAAAAAACATAGAGAAGCTGGTCGGAACCTGAGGCCAGGTGCCATTTTCGACATCTCGTTGCGTCTTCTTCTTCCTCGAGGTCCAAACCTTGTCGAAGGCAACACCGACAAAGAAAAAGAACACAAAGAAACCGATGATGTTCCTGTTGATTGGGGGAGTAGGGATGGGATGAAGCACTCCCAGCTGCGTCCTCAACTTACCCACCAAGGGGTCTTCTTCGTAGCTGGCGAAGCCGGAGGCCAACTGCATCGATCGCGATGGATCCGATTCCCCGTCGGCCAGCCCATTCTCCAGCTGCCTCGAAACCAAGGTCTTATGAGCCTTGGAAGTCCTCTTGGTGGAGTTCAAGAAATCGACGTTCAATCTAGGGTTACTGTTCTCAGCGGAGGCAATGACCGCGCCGCATCTCCATCTCCGGGTACTCAGTCGGAGACGATGGAGTCCCTGGATCCCGTCGCCTGACCTACAAGGTAAGAGAAGCCCGGTGCCGAAGCAAATCTGCGGAAGGACCAAAAAATCCTGCGGCGGAGACATTCCAAGGGGGACGGGAGCTACACCCGATCCGATTCACGTCGGAGGAAGAGAGAGACATAGATACCGGCACGAGTCGTCGGCGCGGACCATCCAAAAGCGTCGGCAGAGGAGGAGTCCTCGCCGGCGGTGGAGATCGAGCGGCGGCAGATATGGCGATGGATTAGGCGGCGAGGAGGAACGAAATGCGTGGGGGCGCGCGATTGGACGCCTCGTGGATCATGCGGACTGGGGCAGCTCTTTTTCTAGAGCAGACTGGCCGGCTCAGATCCGGTTCAGCCATACGGCTTGACCGGTTCAGTTCGGTTTCTGATCTCCTCGGCCCGGTTCGACGAGTGGTTAAATTATGCGAGCCAACTTGTGGTTCAATTTTTGACAGGGTTTATTTCGGTTCCGTGCATTAGCAACGATCCGGGTCGATTCCGGTCCACGTCGCTGATTGACGTGGACTCAATTGGCGGTATGGCCGACCGAGGTCGGTACTCGGTAGTGCACCGCTGCTTCGTGCTACTAGTAAATATTAAGATCGTGTTTGATAGGAGTGTTATAATATAATCTAGATTATATTATAAGATTGATTAATTTATTTGATTTTATTTTTAATTATAATGTAATATAATTTGGATTATAAAATATAATGAAGTTTTATAATCTGGATTATAAAATAAATATATTATAATACGATTACATTACAAGGTCATCGTTTAATAAAAATTTAAATGTCAAATATACTCTTAATCTGTTCGGCAGCGACCGCAAACTCCAACAAAGATGTAGCACCCACCGGTAGAGGTCGTAGGATATTTTTATCATTTTATAATAATACAAATTACATTCCTTATAAAAAATAATGGACACCAAACAAAAGAATGTAATCATAATCAAATATTACATACATTACATTATCAAACGTAGTATACATTACATTATCAAACGTAGTAATGTAATTAGGATTACATTACAAATTTGATTACATTACAACCTCAATTACATTACACTCAACCAAACGTAGCCTTATATATTTTGAATTCTTTTATTCAATTATATATATAATTTTTAAAATATGTCATATATTTATATATGAGAAAATTGGCACGAAATGACAGGGTTTTTTGTGATCGAATTTGGATACAAGTTTCTTAAAAAGATGGAGGGCAAAAGAAAAGAAACAATCTTCCCTTTCTTTTTCCCCTAGAATCATGAATCTCAAGAGCCATCGCACAAGGCCCCATCTCCTAGTGGGTCCATTTGTTTATTTCTAAATAAAGTTTTTATATTTTTTTATAGTATTAACGGACAATCTGTGAAAAAAATTTAATTAAAAATGATCTAGTTATAAATTACAAATTGTATTAAGGACATTTTCTTCCTCCACCGTCTTTTATTTCCCTAAACGACTAAACCTAATTTGTCGTCTTTTGCTCTTTGAACCTTTCGACCACACCGACGTCGATGTTGAAGGCTTGACAGGCTTTATTGGGTGCACATAACGTGCCGATCACGCGAAGTCAGGAACCCTAGTGATCTTGAGCGCCATCATCACAAATTCATAGTCACTTCTGGGCTTCGTGGCCACTATCGCAGCATCAAGTTAGCGTATCAGGTTTCTATTTCTACTTATGCATCTATTGTTTTGCTTAAATATATTTAGTTGGATTATATTTTCCATTGATTGCTGGTTCAACATCAAATTAAAGTATTTTTTTTCTCTAAAATCTGTAGTTTTTGGATTTCTAGTAATTAAGATTGGTAATTAAAGGATAGACATTGTACCATTATAGGGAAAATGAACAAGGATAGAATATCCATGAATATGTGATTTAGGTATTACAAGATATATTACACAAGCACAGTAATAAAGTTGGTTAGTAATCTAACATTTTGGTGGAATTCATTTTGACCATATATTTTAAATACCGCTCTTTAGAAAATTTATTCATAGCAACTAGCAGACCTTCACGAAGCATCATTGCTTGACACCTTGTAGATATGCAGACCTCATGGTAAAAGTTTAAGGTTGCAACAAAAAGGATAATTTATGATTAAATCCAAAAAATGTCATGGTTGATGAACCAGATTGTTGCTCCACTTTGAAATGGTACTTCAATGACATTTCTTATATCATTATCATTATGCATTCATTGACATTCACAGAATTTAAAAGGTCTTTTTTTGTTTTGCACCGGACCCTTCAAAGTCCAAGGCTGGCTCTGTTTCCTTATAAAAAGTGATGGAAGTGAAGTAGCAATCTGAATTACTCTAAGGTTCCCTATTAATCTCATTGATTCGATAATTTCTATATAGGTTTTGAGTTTATCACCAAGCGATAGGACAAAGAAAAATATATGATTTTGATCGATTATAGGATGCCTAATTACATTGCATTTTAAGTTGTGGATTGATTCATGAGGAAAAGATCTTTATCATCTGTAATAGACAGAGATGGTGAACCTTTGTTTCTTGAAAGGGTTTCTGCTTCTCCTTCCAAGCTTTCGCCTTAGCTGTGGTACCTTTCATTGGCTTCCTTGATAGGGTGATCTTTGTATAGGATCTCCTTGAGGATCCTTCCTTATGCTCACAATCATCCTTAGAGGAACTAATGTTGTATCTCTAAATTAAATGAAGTTGTTTTTGCTTCACAAAAGCCTTGCCAAAGTCTTCGTCATATGATAATGGCCACGCACGAAGTCATTGCTTGCAAAGTTGTTTCCCTCATCATGGTGGACCTGTCACAAAAGAAGCACTGCCTGAATCGTCTCACACAGAGGCCTCGTGCGAACATCGCAATAGACATTACGCAAAAGTATTCACATGCCATCTCGAGCTCGTTCTGCAAGCTAGCTAATTAACAAGCCGGACGATATGTTTCGCTCATACCGGCCGACACAAACAAAACCACCTTCAAAACCGCGAATCAATTAAACATGTCAAATAGATCAATCTAGTCTAAAAGTTCAAGAACACATGATCTCCCCCAGCGAGATGCTACTGACCAATCTTGTTCATTATTCTATTTCATGAGAAAAACAGTCTCCAATGCTGGTCCCTCATCCCTCCCTAATCTGCCTGCCCTTCAACACCCTAACTGTAGCTCTCCAACTCCACATGCTCCTAATGGTGACAAACCCACTTGAGAGAACAATCATTATTCTGTTCTTCCTGAACCCTAATCGACTACAAAAACTATACCCGCAGGATATGCCTGTGGCTGTCTTCCAAAGCGGGTCGCCAGGTCCAGACAAAATCAATATGACTCCCCACTGTGAATCCACCAAATCAATGAACTTATCCAAGTACACACTTAACTTTCAATAGTATTTTTTTTTTAAAAAAAAAAGTTCACTAAACTTTTTGTGTTTATCAAACGACACACTTATTTTTTTTAAAAAAATATCATCCTTTTAAATAATAATAATAATAAAAAACTCATCGACACATGCAATTCGTGGGCAGTGGGCAAGTTGTTGCGGTCGTGGCCAATCATTGCAAGCACCAGTCGTGGCCGTTGGCACTCCAAACCTGGTATCGATTAGATAAAATGATAATTTATTAAATTGCATAGTCAAATTTCATAAATACTAAAACATACAATCATTTTCTATTATATCCATCTTTTATAAAGAATCGATCGTCCATAACTCGCCAGTAACTAAAAAAACAATCATAGTAAGATTTATTAAAATGTTAAGAGAAAATAGAATCATAATCCATAAAGAATAATTTTAAAATTAAAATTAATCATTTCAAAATTAGACGAAAAATTATGGATAAAAAAATAACAGATGTACCTTTTATCATTTATAAAATTATATCATATATAAAAAAAATAAAATATATATCATTTTTAACTCATAAAATTATATCATATATCTAAAAAAAAAATGATACATATATCAATTATATAAAAAAAATGATACATATATCAATTATACCACATAACCACATGTACCGACCTCCTTCAGTCAAGGAAACAAGCTACAGAAAAAAAATATTTCTTTCCCTTTTTATTTTCTTCGTACATTTCTAAATTTATTTCATCATTTTTCTCTAAATTTATTTCATCCATAAATCGTCCACTCTTTCGCGTAAAGAGAGCTGCTAAATTTTCTAAAGAGCTTGTGGACAAAAACCTCTTAACGCTGTGGATCTTACATATCTCAAAAACACTTTAAATCAAATTGTGTAATGTAATCATGTCATTACCCATGCATTTCATATCCTAAATATAAAACTATAAAAGTTTAAAATTGATACAGCATTTAAGAAGTTTTATCACAAATAGTTCATAAGAAAATTTAAAACATAATAATTAAAAAAATCTAATTATTGATTGCTAAGCACTCCGATTTATAAAGAAATGACATAATGAAAAATAATAATTATAAATTTTGTAACAAAAGATGAAATCGTCAAAGGATAATTATAAATATGAAAGATGAAAATATTATTCAAAGTTATATTTTAGAAAATAAGTGAGTGCTTTTAGTAAATGGCTGATCCAATACCTTCATTACACGATTCCCATCCTATGCTCCATCACTGAACTCCTCCCCTTCCTCTCTCTCTCCGGCACGTCAGTCTTCAGCAATGCAGGAGCTTTGTGATCTCAAGGTCCTCGTCAACGACCAGCACACCTTCTTCCTCCACCAGGTTCTACTCCTTTTTTTTTCTAATTAAGGAAAGAAAAAAAGAACTTTCCTTTGACAGTGACCTGAATCGTCGTCGCAGAGAGTGATCTGTGCCTTCTCAGGCAAGATGAGGAAGCTGGTGAAGCAAGAAAACCAGAAGAAGAAGAAGAAGAAGAAGAAGAGCATCAGCGTCGGAGAGTTCCCCGGAGGGCCCTGTGGGTTCGAGCTCGTGTCGAGATTCTGCTACAACAATGGCAGCATCGACCTCACGCCCTCAAACGTCGCGCTCCTCCACTGCTCCGCCGTCGCGCTCGACATGGCCGACACCCTCCTGGAGCAGACCTCCGCGTTCCTGGACGGCGCCGCCGGATGGCAGTGGAGCGACGCCCTCGCCGCGCTCAGGAGCTGCGAGGCCTTCTTCCCCGCCGCCAACTCCTGCGGCCTCCTCCGCAGGCTCATCTCTTCTCTCACCTCAAGAATACCCCTCGATCGCACGGCGCCGATCCCTCCTCCTCCTTCTTCTTCCTCCTCCGCCGCCTCCACCTCCCCGGAGTCATCCATGGCGACGCCCTCCGACTCACTGCAGAAGAAGTAAGTCCTAACAAATAAGAAGAAGGCGATCGATTCCATCGCCAGAAAATTTACATTCTCCGGGTCCGTTTTGTCGCAGAGAGTGGTGGTTCGATGAGCTCGCCGTCTTGGCGCCGATCACGGTGGAGGAAATGGCGAGGAGCTTGGAGGCGTTCATGGCCGACAACAAGAGCCTGCTCCTGACCAGGTTCCTCCTGCACTACCTCAAGTCAGTGGGCCAGAGGCCGGGCTCGAGGAAGGAGATGGAGGCGGCGGTCGGCGGGCTCGCAGAGACTGCAGTGCACGGGGTGGTGGCCATCGGGAGGTCGACGCCGGGAGCCTTCTCGTGCAGAGGCCTGTTCTGGGTGCTGCGCGTGGTCACCGGCCTAGGGGTGAGCCGGGAGGTCAGGGACGAGCTAGAGAAGCTGATGGGGCAGGTGCTGGACCAGGCCACGCTGGATGACCTGCTGGTGTCAGGCCATGGCGTGGTGTTTGATGTGAACTTGGTGGTGAGGTTGGTGAGGATATTTGCGGGCGGCGCCGCCGGCGCCGGTGAGATGGAGTTGCAGAGGATGAGGAAGGTGGGGAGGCTGATGGACAAGTACTTGGGGGAGATCTGCCCTGACCAGAGCTTGAAGGTGGGCAAGTTCCTTGAGGTGGCCGAGGCATTGCCGGACTCTGCGAGGGACTGCTTTGATGGGGTCTATAGGGCCATGGACATCTACCTTCAGGTAATGAATGATTAACTGCTCATGGATTTTGCTATTTGAATACTAAATTCTAAATGCTAAACTCTAAATTCTAAATACCTGATGGATATTTCTAACTGTGGAGGGCTTTCGAGTGTGTAAACATTCCTAAGCAAATGACCGAAACTAAATCGATAGGCACTTCATGTGATTTGCACACAAAGGCGCACACTTCCTATTTCTTTAGATTCATGCTTCACTTTAAGGATCCCAAACCTTAAATCGAACTGTCGCTCGGGGACCTTATAGATCTTTCTAACGATAGGGGGATTTCAAGTGTAACCATTCCTAAGTGATCAACCAAAGTTAAATCGATAGTGACTTCTTGTGGCTCGGCCGCGAAAGCACACCCTTCCTCTTTCTTTAGATTCATGCTTCCCTTTTGGGTTTTGAGATTTGCACATTGTTTAGATAGTTGAGCATTCAAGCTTGAAGCATGTTTGATCATAGGTTGATGCTCGAAACTAGAAATCTCTTTTTTTTATGGTTATGCAGTCGCACCCGGGGTTATCTGGGGAGGAGGTGGCGAAGCTGTGTCGCTGCCTCAACTACGAGAAGCTCACTCTCGAGTCCTGCAAAGACCTAGCTAAAAGTAGGAGAATTCCACCCGGAATTGCAGTGCAAGCATTGGTTTCCCAACGATCCAAGCTACACATGGAAACCACCACCACCACCACCACAACTACTGCAGAGACGACACTGTGTTCTCCGACAGTAGCACCAGATGACGAGGAGGAAAAGGAACGGCTGAGGGAAGAAATGCATCGGATGGAAAGGAAGGTGAAGGAGCTGGAAAAGGTGTGCAAGAGCTTGAAGGGCCAGATGACTAAGATGGCCAAGAAGTCTTTGAGCCATGGCAACATAAGCCGGGGTGGAATGCCAAAGCTCTGCTGAAGAGAGGTTTTCCTCTCTTTGTTAGAATTTTTTTTCTCTAGATCATTTGTAAAGCTCTTACTGCAATTCATGAATCACATACCTCCTGATCTGGATCTGGAACCTGAAAGAAATGCATATAAAACGGTATTAGAAAGTTTTACGATAGTGTTTCCTATGAGAAAAGAAAATATAGACAAAAATAAAGTGGCAAAAGAGATCTATGTTCATCTTTTCCTCCATTTTCTTGGATAGAATTGTGCATCTATATCTTTGACTACTAAAGAAAGAGGAACAATCATAGAAAATATGAATCCATGTTGAAACTTGATGTCATGAAGTACATTTTACGATGAAATAGTTAATGCTCTCCGACAACCGGAAGCAAGACCACCCACAGAATGAAGCTCTCGGAAAGAATCAATGCAAGATCAAGATCACAATAGGTCCACCCTAAATCAAGCTTTTTGAAAGAATGAGCACACAAACAAAAACATCGCATCTTCAGCAATCGATATCTTAATGACACCGTGAACCTAACCAACCTCCCCTTGTTTTTTCAAACAAAGAAACCAATATAAACGACTAGATTGACAGCATTGGAAGATTGTGAAACAAATAAAAGTTAGAACCATTGGGCAGTAAAATATAAAGCTATCAATCATCATTTTGTTTCATTTGCAGATGCATGTGTAAGTTCCACTGAAACTTCATTATCAGGAGACATGCTTTTGCAATCATCAAGGCTGAATTAGCACAAGGACAAAGATTTATTTGTAGGATCACATGCAAAGGGGGCTGATAAAACAATGCCTCAAGGATTAGGGCATACCTTGTCTTATTTATTGGACCACTAATTTTGTTTTATGTTAGTGCATTAGGAAAGCATAATTGTACTTATCGAGTAATCAGAGTGTTTTTTCCTTAAAAAAGAATGAAAGTGTCAGTCAGAAAACCTTGTGCCGGCATGTTAGCAAATCTACTGGTTTCCTGAAAGGGAAGACAAGGGTAAAAGAACAGCAGTTTCAGAGATTGAATGAAGTTTCAAGACTCATTTGTTCAGGGAGCCCACCTGTGTCGACTATGTTTAGGATGGCAATGGGTCGAACACTCGTGATTTGTAAAACTATTTCAGTTCATATCTATTGAAATAAATAGATAACCGACTTACTAAAGATCTGTACAATAGTGATACCAATCTTGCCATAAATATTTGAATAAATCGATAATCAAATTCTTATAGAAGGTAAAAAATTGTTGTTGATTGATATCAAATAACAAACATATCAGACATATTACTTCAGGTTTGCGAGATTAATGCAAAATTTAGTATTCAACTCTAGAGAACATAATTCTTCAGCTAGGGAAGATTTTGCAAATATATTCCCAATAGTTGGAGTTGCATGTGCAACGATTAAGAAAATACCTCTTTTTTCAGTTGGATATTCTACAATCTATAGTACTTTTTTTCTGATCAGAGTTGCTAGATCCATTCCACTAAAATTTGAATCGCCTGCTACGACTATTTGCTCCAAAGCCTCACGGGATAACCCATCAAATACTGTTAAGACAAAATAATTGCAGAGTTTATATTGTGATTAACTTTGAGTATGTGCATATTTAATAGAACAATAAAGCAAAACTGCAAAATCTTTGAAACATATAGAAGAGAGAGCAAACATTGAAACCATTATTGAACACATCTATGAAAAAAAAGGACAGAAATATAACAAAACCTTCAATGAGACATGGAACTGGACGACGTGACTACAAAGGAAAAGCAGTCTACATTGTGAAAAAAAACTACACGACATGCTAATCAAACTCTTACAGGTACTGCAGTCCTGGCACCATACTGTTCTTTGGAAATATCTAAGAGAATCAAACTTGTCTAGGTTGGCAAACAATAAGTTCATGATATTTTTTTTTTTGCAGTTTTTAGAAAATAAAAAACCCACTAAAACTTAGAAAGAAAAAATTGATATTTATCACATCATTTACCTCTAATAAATTTAAACTAGTAAAAAAAATCAATTAATGCTAAATATTAGTTTTACATCTCTTTCTAGCTTTTAAATTTTATTTACTAAAAAACAAAAGAAAATCTTCCTTAAACAAACAAGGCCATAGTAAATATGCTAAGTTTCACAATCCTTCCTTTCCTTCCATGCTTGTTTTGTAAGCCTCATCTATGTGACTGTACTCTGCTTCTGATCAGAGGATTTGTTACCATTTGGTGTATTCACTATTTACACATTTAATCTGAGACTCCTAGCCTCTGTTCTTCTGAAAAAATGGAATCCTCATAAAACTGTGATGGTATCACATAAACAGATATACAGTATCATCAACTATTCAAAACAAAAACAACCTGTAAAAACATATGAGAGCATAGAGGTAGTTTTTGCTTGTAAAAATCCAGAATGAACAACAAATGAAGAAATTTTTTTTACTAAAGTACATCTACCTTTTCACTTTCTTTGTCCTTGTCATCATCTTTTGCGCTGTTTGATTCAGCTTCACCATTATTAACTTCTCTTACAAAAACCAGCCTAGAAATTTGTCCTTTTTGATGATTACTACTGAGCTGTTGATTTATGGAATATGAAGTTCCAGCAGAAAGAAACTCTGTGCCTTAACATCCCAACATTGTATTATACTTAGTCTGGTGACTCTGGTCTTTGTGAAACTATTGAAAACTTGAATTGGTAAATTTCGAGGGTTGCCTGAGATAATACTCGTCATATCCTGCAACCAAATTACATGCTACTTAACTATGGGATGCAAATCATATTAAATCACAAAAAACCAAATCTACAAAATGAAACAACAAAATTTCGACCTGAAAAATATAGTTACATGATAGATGCCATTAACGCCAGCAATAAGTGGATTGCTAGCAAGTGAATGTATGACTTCTATTGGAACTCATAAAATGTAAGAGGGAGGAAAAGTCTTTGGATTTGGATGACAGACACAATTACAAATACATGGATGTCACAGTCCAGAAGAGAGAGTATTAAAACATGTACATTCTATCATATTCTTCTTAGAAGTCAGAATTGTTCTAGAGAAATTTCCCAAGAAGAAAAATCTAATTCATTGCAGAGTCGCCCGCCAATTCACAATCGCACTGCATACAACACTTGAGCAAGATAAAGCAATGTAAACATCAAGTAATAGTCTTGGAGTGGCAACACTGCCTACAAGTCTTGTAAATTAACCAAAAGATTTCATGAATTCTCTTCAGACTGTATGTCTAATTTGAGTGTCCAACTCTTGCTTGCATTTGCACTGGTCAGGTATTGCATTCACTCCAACTGTGTGAAGCATCAATGAGCAAGGAAAAAAAAAGGGCAAAAGTCAAAAGAGTGCCCCATTTTGATTTTTTATCAAAAGGGCACCTGACCTCCTATAAAATGACATAATTGTCCTCTTCATCTCCCACCTAAACCCTGAACTGGTCAGGCACATTGTAGCAGTTACGAACCCGTAGCTGCTACATAGTTATAGCAACTATGGTTTCATAGCTGCTACAACATGAAAAAAAAAATTTAAGACTAAAATTTTCAGAACCTTTGAAAAGATTTAAACAACGTTTTTTTAGCTTCAAACATAGCCATTATGGTTTCCACCCCATATCTAGTTGTAGATCTTTGAACGAACTTTGATTTGATATATTGTGCGTCTCGTGATTTAACCTGAGTCAAAAGTTATGACCACTCAAAGTTTAGGGTTTAACATTCATATTGTAGTGGTCATGAAACCGTAGTTGCTACAACTATATAACAACCACGAAACCATACCTGTTACAACTATATAGCAGCTTGGTTGTAGCAGCTATGGTTTCGTAACTGCTACAATGTGAATGTTAATTCCTAAATTTTGAGAGGTCATAACTTTTGACTTAGGTTGAACTATGAGACGCACAATATATCAAATCAAAGCTTGTTCAGAGATCTACAACTAGTTTCAGGGTGGAATCCGTATAGGCCAGGTTTCAAGCTCAAAAAATATTATTTAAATCCTTTTCGAAGGCTCTGAACAACTCTAGTGTTAAAAAAAAGTTCATGTTGTAGCAGATACGAAGTCATAGCTGCAACAATTTTATGGTAGTTCAATTGTAGCAGCTACGAAACTGTAGCTGCTACAACTATATAGCAACTACAGATTCGTAGCTGCCACAACGCGTCGATTTAGATGGAAAAAATAGGAGAGAGATAATAATGGAAATAAAGTTGCTACTGTGTGGTGGAGGGTAGTTGTATAATTGTGCATGGAGGTGGGGTGGTGCCATTTTAATAAAAAAAAATGAATGAATAAAATCAGGTGTTATCTTGATGATTCCCACCAAAAAAATGCATTTTGATTTTTGAATGAATAGTTCAATAAAGAAGAAAGAGATAAAAACGAATCGACAACTTCTGCTAGAAATCAAAGTCCTATTAAATTCTATAATAGATGAAACAAGATCGAATAGGCATCCAGATATACCAAGACCCTCATTTTTACAGTTATGAAACAGTAAATGCTATAGTGCACACAGAATTCCTTGGATTTCTTAAACGTGCAAGATGAAAAACCTAATTTAAGGAAACGATTTAAAGAAACGCAATCATACTGATTTGAACAGCAATAAACCCACATTGATAATAGGAAACCTTGGCACTAGAATCGCTAACAGTCACGAAATTGTAAGAAAAACTCTCTCTGATACAGTGCCCTAAGATTCGAACTCTACGTTTTCCAGAATCATATAATTGAAATCAAAATCTGAAAGCTCGATCTAGAGATGTCTCAGTTTCCTCATCCAGAAAGCGATAAAAGTGGGAGAAACGACGTACCTGACGTAGATCATGCAGCGGCGACGGATCGGGAGATGCGGCGGAGAAACCCTACTGATCGGCGGCCTCAGAGACGTGTAGAAGCGGGGAGGGAGTAGGCTTTGAGGCTAAGAAGAGTAACGGAAGGCGAAATGGACGCCAAGCGAACCTACTATACTTGTAAGTAAATTATGAATTATTTGTATATAAATAATATTGAGAAAAAATTAAAAGAGCATTTCTTTTTTTATTGAAATCGTCGGAAAAATATTTTCTAAAATAAAAAAAAAAATTGAGATGAAATATCATACTATTTTAATAACAAATAAATTAGACAAAAGTCAAAAGGTTTTATTCTAAAAAAATTATCCCAATCACATCCCATTTTAATTATTTTTTAACAAAAGGTACATGTAACTCAAATACTCTACGCTTCAAGCAGTTAAAAATTTATAGTTACTATAATGGCAGCTGCTATACTATAATTAAGTTGTCATATAATTATAATAGTTATAATTTTAGTTGTTATATAGTTATAGTAGATATCATTCCATAGTTGCTATAATATAAAAAAACTAAAATTAAAATTATTTGGAATTTTTTAAAAAATTTAAATGATAATTTTTTAAATCTAAAATCTAGTCGTTACAAGTTATACCATAATTAGTGGTAGATTTCTGAACGAATTTTTATTGCATATATATCGCATGATTCAATTCAAATTAAAAGTTATCAAAGATTAGGATTTAACATTCATGTTGCAACAGTTATAAAATCATAGTTGCTACAACTACGTAGCTACTATATTATGCGTCACATGATTTAAGATAAGTCAAAAACTATAATCTCTCAAAATTTAAAATTTAACATTCATATTATAACAGTTATAAAATCATAATTACTATAACTACATATTACTACAACTACATAGTTATTATAAATGTATGACTATTTAGTTGTAGTAGCTACAAAATAATAGTTATTACAATGTGAATGATAAATTTTAAATTTTTAAAAATTATAATTTTTAATTCAGATTTAATCATAAGTCGCACAGTAGGTTAAATAGATGTTATGTGATACTCGCAACCATCCAATTTGAGGCTAAAAATTAATGTTTAAATTATTTTCGAATATTTTTCGAACAATTTTAATTTAAAAAAAAAATCTCATGGTGTAAAAACTACGAACCCGTCGATTTAAGCGAGCCAAATTAAGAGAGATAATAATCTGTATAAACTCCTACCGTACAGTACAATGGAGACAGTAGGTACATCTTTTTATATAAAAAAAAACAACATGCGACGTTAAATTGGATAAAAAGCAAGCTCATTTTGCTTTTGCCTTAAAAAAAAAAAAGACAATCTTTTACTATTCTAATTATTAAACTATATCGAGCTCAAATGAATTCAAACACCCTGAATAACAAAAACTAAGTTTGAATCGCGATTTTAGCAACTTAATTTTATTTTCGACTTAGGAATAAAATGAACATGAAAAATGAATTTTAGATGAATGGAGATAGTTTCAATCAAAATTATTAATAAAAAAGAGATTCAAAATTCAAGAAAGATCAATTTTCACTGATTTTTGATCCACTTGAAATTGAGAGCATTCTTTTCCCACCCGATTTAACTCTCCCGTCACCACCTATCACGAATCCAACAGTGAGTTCACGACAAGCTCACAGACATGGCCCAGCCACGAGTCCGAACTACGTCACCGCAAGCTCACGGCCAAGTCGTCACAAGTTCTTTGCTTTTCCTTTTTCTTCCTGCAGTTCGCTTATTTTCCTCTACTCGTTAAACCTTACCAAATTGACTAACCCAACCTGTTAAGCTGAAGCAAGCTCACCAACATGGCTGAGCCACGAGCCTATAACTAAATCACCACAAACTCATGACCAGTGGCGGATCCAGACAAAAAAGGAAGAGGATGCTCAAAAAAAGGAACTAGAGCTTGTCTTCCTTCTCGCTGTCCCTCGGACTGCAACATACTAGTAGAATTTTTCGGGAGCAAGGAATTACTCAAGCACACCCCCGCTCCCCCCTAGATCCGCCACTGCTCATGGCTAGCTTGTTAAACCTTACTCAATCGACTAACCCCAACTGGTTAAGCTGAAGCATTCATTACCTGCTGTAAAGAAATGCTACAGGTAAACTCTTACATTTTGGAGGCTTACAAAGCTGGCAATTCAAGGAGTTGATTAATTAAAGTGTCAGGCAACTCTCATGCTTGCTGCGACATGAACAAGGGAATAGCATTTTAAGTGTTGGCAGCGAGATGTTAAGCATGAGGAGGCCAAAGCTTGGTGTCTTGTGTGGTATCCATGACGGCAGGCGGAAGCCACTGCCACATAGCCATGCCAGGATAAGCCGCGAAGTGTGCTGGCTTGTTTGGAGGGGCCTGGACGCAAGGCGGAGCAAATGCAGCTGGGGCGGCGGCAGCATCAGGATGGAATGCGAGTGGATGAGGGATGTAGCTTGCTGGAGGCATGCTCATAGCCTTGATTTGTTGTTCTAGCTTCTCTTTGTCGGCCTTCAGTTTCATCTTCTCGTCTCGAAGCTCATGTTTTTCCGCCTATGTTAATGAGAGTTAGCTGTGTTAAGGAATTTGAGTGCAGACTTGAAACATTGCACTTTTAAACCGAAAAGTCTAGTCTGCAAATATTTGTCTTAAAGAACAACAAAGCCAAAAACTATTTGTCGTCCCCTCCAACTACGGCACACACACACCACTCATTCCTCCAGACCACCATGAATTGGAGAAGAAAAGGAAGGATGAAACTTTTCATGACTTTCCCAGTGTCCGGTATTTAACTAACAGCACGAAGTACATGTATCACCATTTCACTAACTTAACATCATAGTTTCTGCATCCTAAGTTAAATATTTTTGTGAGTCTATATATAGAAACCAATCTCGATAGAGATATCCCACCACAAACCAAATAATGTTCCGTGTATAAACTTATTCGTAAGTTATCAATACAATGGTGGATCATCGTGAACAGAGCGAAAAAGAACATAAGGATAGGGGTCGGACCTTTAGATCCTTGATCATAGCTTGGAGTTTTTCATTTGACTTCTTTAGTTCTTCTGCTTCAGCTTTTAACTGCGTCAAAACACGAACAGCATCGCTCAGAATTGATGCTTTGTCAGACTTAGGAGGTCTACCAGGGTCCAAGATCGAAGACAGCTCTGAGAACCTAAGTAACAATTTCTTTGGCAATTAAAGTTGTTCACTTGACAGAAGAATGCATAAATTAACCATGTGAATCACAAGAAAACTATGATTTTGCAAGACATTAGTTTAAGAACAAGCACCTGTCATTCAACTTATCCCGCCGTATTTTTTCACGACAAGCTTTCGACTTAGGCCCAGTGCACGAGCCATCTCTTACCCTGTAAAATTAGAGTGCAAGAAAATTTAAGATGCCCACATAAAAGAATGCCACTGTCAAATGATGCAACCCAACAATCCAATTTAGGAAGATGGGAAACACCAAAATCAGCACAAGCATGGTGCTGGAAAACCATGAGAAATTAACCAGACCGGAACAAGCTTGGTTCTTGGCTATGGTTTAAAATTCTTGATATGTTCTACATAAGATAAACATCAATCAATCTTCCTCCCCCTCCATAATTATTTGAACAAAGAAAAAAAAAAGGGCATAATTTTAGGGTTCTTACTAATTTTTAAGAAGACTCACATGATAGATATGGAAGTACTAGTAGTAGTTCTTCTGGAAGCAGGATATATGTACCGAGAGTAGTTCCCTTCCATAAGTATTTAAACAATGAAAAAGGCATAATTTTCTGTCTTTTTTTAAGGAGATTCATATGATATTTATGGAAAAACAAAGCAGGTACCAGGAGTAGTTAGACATGATACAGATGTAAAAACATCTAAGCTTGTTTGTTTTATGATCTAAATTAGGACGAAAATCAAAAGTAGAAAAGAAAATGAGCATAATTCAATTCCTTATAAAATTTATGTTCATATCAACACACAAAAAAAAAAAATTAACGCAGAATCAAACCCTAGATCGGGAGAACACCAACCTCTTCCTCGAGCTTTCGACGGCACGACCATCAGCTGCGCAAGCCTCCTCGCATCCCACCCTGCCAAACACGTTCCATCCCATGCCCATCATTCAAGATACCCAAATCCACCAACTAATAGCACAATCAAAGCGAGAGGGAATAAGAGAAGTTCCCGCACTCGGCGGCGGCGTGAGGCGGCATGCCGCAGAAGCTCTCGATCGCGCACCGCAGCTCGCCGTCCGATCCGCCGGCGTCGATCCAGTAATCGTCGATGGAGTCGGCAGACATGGTAGAAGGGCGGGGAGAGGAGCAGCGCGGCTTCCCGTCGATCCGATCAAGGGAAGAGAAGCAAAACAATGCGTAAGGGAGAAGGAGAGGAAGAGAAGGGGAGGAGAGGAAGAGAAGGGAAGGAAGCGGTTTTGGTTTGGCGTGGAGTTTGGAGAATCGGAGAGCAGAGAAGCGGGTTTTATCGCCTTACTGTGGGCTCTCGAGAAACGAGCGCCAACCAAGGTGGAATCCGGGTTTTATTCAATTGACGACGAAGAAGTTCTAATATTTCACTTTGCACCTCGGTTTGTTTTTCTTTTTATAATATGTTTTTCTTTATTTTCAATGAGATTAATATGTTTTAACCATGAATTTCTTTCCGCCATTGACAATGATTAAAGAGCACTGTGGTACTGAATTTTAAAGACAATCTCATTATAATGTTAAATTTTAAAAAATTAATATTGCTGTGATGTTAATTTTAAAATATAATATTATAGTGACGTTGGTTTTAAATTTTTTTTTTTAATTTTAAAATTAGATGCGTCTTTTAATACTTTTTTAATTTCAAGGTCCTTTCATCAACTGCCGATTTTCTTTTTTGTTATTTTTTTAAACTAAGTAATATGGTTCGATATGCTTGAGTGGGGCTATTTTTTATTTTATTTTTCAAAAAAAAACGCAATAAAATTACGAAATTAGCAAAGCAGTATTTAAAATTTTGTCCTCACTCGAAAATTAAATAGAATAATAATGTGATGTGCACGTGGTATCATTCTGCTATATAAAATAACGTACATAATTAATAAAGTACAAAAGTGATGAAAATTAAATAGAATAATAATGTGATGTGCACGTCATATGCCATTTTCCCTATGACATAATTAATAAATGCAAATTATTTTTCAACAATATTTAAAAGTATCAAAACAACGTCATATCCCATTTTCCTAAAAGAAATATTCTTACTATAATAATAATTTTATCAAAATTATTATAATATAAAATAAAATCACTCAGAATATTGATACATATACAAAGAGGAAGGATTGATGCATTATTATCCTATAATTTAATAGTCATGGATTGAATCGCAAAATTTCTCTTATAATATAAGATGAGATTATGTACCATAAATCTAATAGGGTCGGGCTCGTCTTCTAGATTCCACATTAATGAGAATTTAGTACTATCGGACACTAGATTATCAATAAAACAAAACTCCAACTTAATTAAATGGCTTCAATACTATTGTAATATATTTATTAAAAAAATACTATAGCGTGCGGTAATTCTGTTCAACATTACTGTAATATCTCTAATCAAAACAGCTATAAGGGTAGCAAATTACGATATGCTATAATAATTTTGAATAAAATTGATATTTTCAAGATGAAAAAATAAATCACTGTTTTAATATTTAAAAAAAACTGCAGCACCCTTTCAGTTTTGCCCTTTTATCGGAAGCTTGTTTTAAAATCCTGCATCATGCCATATGCCTCTTCCTATGTTGCATAAGGGGATAAAACATCTGTGAGCACTGCAAACAGAGGGCTAGGCTGGCTTTAACAAGTCTTATTGTATGTGTTAGAAGATATAATTGCAATAAAAGATGATTACACTCACTCTAGGCATCATTCACAATCCATCCACAAATTATGTGAAAAAAAGGTAAATTACGGGATCAGCATAATGCCGACCGCTAAGTTGACTAAGAGGTAGAGGACCATGTATTAGAAGACATTATTGTTGGTATGCAATGTAGATTGAATTTACCATTCAACAACTATTAAATCATGTGCTTACGGAACTGACAAAGAATGTAAAATGAGCAACAAAAAAAAAGAGAAAGATCCGCTCTGTCAAAATTATACTCAATTTGCTAGTCTTCCATAAGATCAATTGAGTGAGAAAATCCATGGGCTTGATGCCACTGCTAGTTCTTCATGTTTCCAAGTTGGAATCTGCTTCTATTGCTGATCGCAATCCATGAAGGGTCATCATTTGGGCGTAGAATTCCGCATGCTCCTGTTCAATTATATAAAAGTAAGCAATAAGCTTGTAGCGACAAATGGGTGGAATTTGATAGTTTGTGTGTTTCGGGCTTTCTGAGCACCTTGACAGTAATGATAACCAATGCGACGCCCATCTCCCGCGATTCATGAAAGAGCTCCCTAGCGAGATCAGAAGTAACTGAAGGAACAACTTGTGGCAACACATTTTTGACTGCAAAAGGGCAAAGGAAGCTTCAGAAGAAATCATTAACAACGATTTTACAGTGTATAATTATTAGATTTCACTAATAAAGTTGACACTTAGGTATTTTCAGGTTCTTGATGACAATTAAAGTTTAGAGATTGAGCAATTGACTAACAAAACACAAATCATTTGTATGATAAATTGATAATAGTATGTTTTTAACCATTAATTTATGATTATCCAAATGTTTAAAGTTTAGATACAAGAAATTTTACATGTTTGATGAAAGCAGCAATAACTATTTGAAAGGATACTAATTCCAAATGTCATTCATCATACATACACACATAAAATTTAAATTTCCCAATCAGTGGGACTGTGAGAAGGTATGTTATGTGTGTGAATAGATGACCAAAAGGATTTATATTTTGTGAAAACTAAGAACCTTATCCTAATGACAAACGACGAGAAACAAAGCTATTGTGCACCTTGAGAGAAAGAAAGAATAATCAACATACCAAGTTTTTCAGTGTGCTTTTGGTCGTCAATAAGCAGAACTTTATAGTTGTCTCCTCTTCCCACTCCCCTCCTTGTAGTAAGCCGACCGATATCCCCACCTAGAACATGAGCAAAAAATTTGGATACATGATTAATTTCAGTGTACCTGGAGCCTAGATTGAAACAAACCAGATGCTACTTGGTTTTTGAAATCATGAAAGAAACTTCAACTAATTTCCTCTCGTGTTTTCACATAAAAACTTTCGACTTAGTTGATGTGATAAGCCTAAGGATAAATTCTAGAGGGTGTTTTGGATATAGATTACTATAGCCATAAGTTGTTGGTTTGATTAACACTGATTTACTTATTAGCTTCTGCTTCACCATTGAAGGTGATGTTCAATCAACATGGTGAATTACACAACACAAAGTAATTGTATCGACACAAAAGGGTGGTCGTTGCATTCCAAGTGACCTCCACAAAGTCCTTTATTTATAATATGATCAACTTTTCCGGTCACCACTAATCCATCCTTGTCGAATAAGAAAATACCAAATCATCCTTCATCTTAAATCACACCACGGTGATATAAGCCAACATTGCACAAATACGGGATGTGGGGAAATAACTGGAGGCATTTGCAGTCAATATTGAATTACTTAAGTTAATACAAAATCAATGTGGCTTAGTTGGAGTTAGATGAACCAAAAAAGTTTTTTTTTTCTTTATCTACACATGTAGACGGCACATATGCAGAGATGTTTTTTTTTCAAAACTATGATATAAGCTATCAACTAATTCCTGGTCACACAACATTGATTTAGTAAATTTTCTTGCAAACAAACAAGAATTTCAAATCATCATTGTGGTTGCATAATCTCTAGAGAGTGTAGATTTGGTTCAAATTGAATGGAACATCAAGAACTTAAGGTAGTGTAGCTATAACAGTCTTACTTTTGAACATGGATTTTTTTAGGACACTTAGAGCACTTGAGATTTTTTTGTTTTGTTCAAGTTTTCATTGAACAAAATAATAGGCGAGAAGGTTGATGATTAAAACTCTCTGCTTTGTATTTGAACTACTAAAAGATTATCTCTAGCATCTACAATGGCCTCTAAAAGTATTGATAAACAATTACAGAATTTTAATCACCATTAATTGTTTTTTCGATAGAATTGTGTCCTTCAAGAAACGCTACCTTAAGTTCTTTGGATCAACAAAAATACCCAGCGTTCATTTTCTTGGCAAAGTGGAAAAAGTTGAGTGCACGTTGAAGCCATGAATGAGAAATAATACATAAATATCGATTTCTATTGATCAAAGAACACAAACGCAACCAAAAAGGGGGGAAATTTTGACGGCAGCTAAAGAAAACAAGATCGATCTACAAGATCATATTAAGATTAGTAGATTACCTTCCTGGACTTGAGGAACGGCATCGAACTGGGACAGATCGAAGGTAGGTCGCTCCAAGAGACCAGATCCTCCCTTCGAATCCCCAAAACCTGCGATCACAGAGATCGGACCGGCAATGGCGGCGGCCAACCTCACGCCGACCATTCGCTTGATCGGGGAAGCGTAGGAGGTGGAAATGGGGAGATAAGGAGGGCAAGGAACGGGCATGGCGAGGAAGAAGTTGACGGCGCCTCTGGAGCTAATCGCCATGGGCAACGACAAAGAAAGCACAAGTGGGAGGAGGGGCTCTATTTGCGATATATATATATTATTCGAGGTTGGCATGGAAAGAATATACGAAGGAGATGGGGTGTCTCTAGTGTAATTTAAAATAATGCAGGGTTTAGATAAATTAATTATTGAATTGGGAAATATCAATTCACTCCTAAAAGTTTTAAAATTTCAATTTCATTATATTTTGTTCACTATTACTTTTAAAAATTAAATACTAAAATATGAATGGTTAGAAAGATCTTTCACCACTTTTAATAAAAAAAATCTTCGCCACTATAGGGTAAAAACAAATAAAATGTTTGTCCCAACATCCTATAGTTATTTCAGGATTAATATAATTATTTCCGGATCAATATAGAAATGATAAATCATAGTAACTAAAAAGATAAATAGATAGAGAATGAATTACATCGGATTAGATTTGACAATTATTTTTTTCCAATGAAAAGATAAATATATATTATCAAAATGTATAATTATATAAAATGATTCTGGAGCATGATCACATACATGTGCTCACTCATGTACCAACTGATTGTGTGCTCATCTTCAGTACCACCTACTGAGCAAAGGTACCAATCAGTATCACCTATGATCTTTGTTCATGCTGCTCATGCCTCGTCATCCTGATATGTATCCATACTCCTTATGCCTATATGTCCTCTTGACTTGGCCACCATGGTGGCAAAAGGTGAATATGCTCGGGGTGAGTGCCCCCGCCAACCCGTCTCATGACCAACACGGAGGAGATAAATCACATACGGCTACTAGCTTTTGTAATAGTGATTAGCACATAAGGGAGATATTTATCTCGACTTTATCGAGATTCGAACCTCAAACCTTATGGTGGTAACACCTCATACGTTAGCCACTAGACCCATCCAAGGGGACATGATAATAAAAGTTGATGTTGAACTTGATAATGATTATTTTGAAAGTGAAATTTCAACCAGGAATTTTAGAGAAAGACATGTGGAAAAGTATGCAAATAACAACTAAACAAAGTTTAAATAGACCTAGTCCTAACCATGAAAAATGGAAAATAACCTTAATTTAATGGTAAAATCTCATTTGGAGTTCACCTAGTCCACTTATGGTGACGAAACATGATCGTGTCAGTAGAGACAATCTTACCGTGCTTAGGAGTGACTGGTCATGTTTTCTACTAGAAACTCCCTTGTTAAGAAGTCAAGTGAATATGGTTGTGTCAGAAAGCATACGTTGTGTAATATCTCATCCTCCTCACTACTAGTCTGTGAGGGTGGAGCGCTACTGGACTACTAATTTTTCTTAACTAACATTGCACACATGTAATTATCAATACATAAACTCTCTAAACATACAACTGATAGCAGCGGAAACACATAAACAACTTATCTCTACATTCTACTCCAGCATATGAATACAACTAAAACTATACATCAATCTAATCATGCTGAAATATATGTATTAATCTGAACATACATGCAACCATTATATAACTCAGATAATAGGTCTAATGTGCATAACAATAAAAAGAAAGAATTCTAAATACATGGCAATCTTAATAAATTCTTATGCTAAATCCCAAGGCTTCTATAGTCCAGGCATCACACATCCATCCGCACCTCCTTGTCACCTTTCTTTGCTATAGTTTTTCCTTTTCTTTATCTGCAGTAAGAGGAAAATGCATCTATAAGCAAAATTGCTTAGTAAGCGCTATCTAACTCACAAAAACTCGAATATGTATGTGGATATACTGAAATCTAAAAACAACTGAATGCTCAAAAGAAGAGACTACTCATGCTCATCTAATAGCAAAAGAAACTTACTGAAATGCTAAACATGTAAAGCTAATCAGAACAACATGCTAGCATAAAAGAAACTAAACTTGCTAAATTTTAAACTTATGTGAAGCTTGTTTTACTTGTTTAAAAACTTATACTTTAATACTTCAAAATAATAATAAATCTGTTCTTGGGCCCAGGCTTAGTACCAAAGCGCGCTCCCTAATAGAAATTGGGGTAGCGACCCACCAGTCCTACGAGGGTAAAGACCTCGGTCTTACCAGGAGCAAGACCTCGGAATTAGTCACCTGGATTTGTTTAACGACAACCTCAGAAGTCGGGTATTAGCCTCTTAAAAAATAAAATTCTTGTTATCTTTTATTACTTCTAATATATATAATGTCTCGGCATTTTAACAAGCACCTTGTGTGCCAAAATCTCTAAAGTCTTGACTTTGGGATCTACTTAAGCCCTTGGCCCTTTTCTTTCTTTTCTTTATATTTCTTATACTTATTAATACCTCTAATAAAAGAATGTTTTTTTAAAAACTGAAATGTTTAAACAAATTCTAACATTGAAATGTATAAACAAAAATCTGCACACTATGCTAATCAAAATTCTGTATGTTATACTAACAAAATTCGGCATTTGTAAGCTTAATAAAATTCTGCACTTGTAAACTTAATAAAATCTGCATTATAAACTTAATAAAATCTGCACTTGTAAGCTTAATAAAATCTGCACTTGTAAGCTTAATAAAATCTGCACTTGTAAGCTTAATAAAATATGCAAATCTAATTAAGCTACTAGAGATCTAATTGGATCTTCTAATGTTAAACCATCAAAACTGTAATGCTAAACAATTCAAAATCTACAATGCTAAACAAATCAAAATCTGTAATGCTACACATAGCTATTCCACACTAAAAATCTGTTAAAGCTTGATACCTATGTAAAGCTTATACTTTTATAGAGCAATAGAGATCTTTAAGCATGTTACAACATGATCTAAACTGGAATACTAAGCCAAAATCGCAAACTGAAAACTAAATCTGCATACTATACTAATCAAGATTCTGCATTCTATACTACACAATTTCTGCATACTATGCAAACATAAATTCTGCATTATAATACTTAACCAAACTGCACTATAATTTTTTTTTTTTAACTGCACTATAAGTTTCACCAAAAATCTACACTACAAGTTCCACCAAAAATCTGCACTATAAATTCCACCAAAAATCTGTACTACAAGTTCCACCAAAAATCTGTACTATAAACTTAATTAAAATTAGCACTATAAGCTTAATTAAAATCTGCACTATAAGTTTACATAAAAATTTGCACTATAAGCTTAATTAAAATCTGTACTATAAGCTTACATAAAAATCTGCACTATAAGCTTAAATAAAAATCTGCACTATAAGCTTAATTAAAATCTACATAAAAATCCGAATTCCTAATTACAAGGGAAAAACAAATCTTGGATCTACTCTAAATTCCCAAGCAACCACAATCTTTTACAGCATATTCCGAAAACTAAAAGAAACACTAAATCAAAGCTCGTAACTACCCTTACCGCAGGTGAGTAGCACTTACCTTGCTTATTGGACTCAAAATCGAGAAGAAGAGCTCTAGTGTTTTCGGTTAGCTCGAGATTTCCGGCCTCCTCTTGTGCCTACGCGTTCACATTGCTGAGAGAGTCACAACCGTGTGAAGAAACCTTCGGACGAGTCCTTGGTCGGCCACCGGAGAGAAGCCCTAACTCGGCTTCGTTTTCGCCCAAGCACAGAACGGCGTCGCTCGAAATCGGGATCGGGAAAGCTTAGGTCACGGAAGAAATCAAGCCCTAAGTTCCTCTCTTTATAACTCCAATATTCTGTTAACATCTTAAATAAATTTTGTTATCTTTTCTAAACAGAACCGTCCGCTTGGGCACTTGGTCAGCCGGATTCACTTAAGGTTCGGGTCGGAGGTCATGGGTTCGAATCTTGGCTGAATCCCTTTTATTCCTATTTATTTTCTGTTTATTAACTATTACTTAAATAATTTTCGTTCCTCTATTAATCAGCATTGCCCGCTTGGGCACTTGGCTTTTGCGCTCCGCTTAAGTCGTTGATCGGGTTTGAGATTGCGGGTTCGAATTTCGGCTGAATCCCTTTTATTCCTATTTATTTTCTGGATATTCTGTTCCCAACTATTGCTTAAATAAATTTCACTATCTATTTTATCAGCATGACCCTGTTGGGTTCCTGATCAGTCGAGACAATTAAAGGCTTTGCTTAATTGGAGGTCTGCGGTTCGAACTTTAGTTTAATTTCTTTATTTTTTGCAACTTGTTTCTTTTGGTAAAAATAACTCCAAAAATTACATAAAAATACTCTAAAATTTTTTAAAAATCTCTAGAATATTTCTAAAGCATTTCTAAATATTTTTAATTACTATTGGAACCCGAAATGAGGAAATTTGGGTCGTTTCTTTATTTTTTGCAACTTGTTTCTTTTGGTAAAAATATCAAACGAACTCAAAAAATTACATAAAAATACTCTAAAAATATTTAAAAATCTCTAGAATATTTCTAAAGCATTTCTAAACATTTTTAATTACTATTGGAACCCGAAATGAAGAAATTTGGGTCGTTATACGTTGGTTGTGTTGTGTGCCAAAAATCTTGTCTGCTTCTCAACGCGACACGGAATGGAACATGATCTTGTCTTTGGACACGAACTGACCGTGTTTCTTGCTAGAACTCTTGGTTGCTCCATGCCAAGGGACACAATAAAACACGGTCATGTCAGATAACATGAACAGATTGTGTTAGATAATATGAGCGGATCGTGTTCCTGGATCCCTCCCGCATCTACATCAGTAGTCTAGCTTAGTCATCATTTATGTGTCGTTGTTTGATGGACGAAGCAATTTTAGGCAAACAAGAAGATGTAGTAGATACAGAGTTAGAAAGAGAAAAAAAAAATTATTATTCAATTTTAACATATGAAAAATAAGATAAAAACCTAAACCAAATTTGTGACCAAAGCTGTTATAATAGTATTAGTCGTTCTAAGAAAGAAGGATATTTTAGGAAAACAAATTAAGATAAAGTGTTTTTTTTATAATTTTTAAATCAAAAGTGCGTCTTTTGATAATAATAAAAATAAGGGTGCTTTTTAAGTTTTTGCTAGGGTTTAAATATAGCGTCCGTTACCTTGCACACGAGATTCCGGTCCCCAAACCGTTTTATTTCTACACCCACTTTACATTTCATTTCAAGAACGGCTACCCCACGACACCTACCCGTGCTCGGAATGGGAATCACGCTGGCCCCATTTCGGTCTCCACTGACAAGTTCGGTAACAATACGCGAGAATAAAAAGGAAAGGGCGAAGAATCTTGACCTTAATTTTAAGAAATTGATTTGACGGTACGGTGTGGATTCGAGATTCCCTCGGTCGGTGCAACGAACTCGACCGATTCCCATCGTCCGATCAGGATCTTCAGAATCGAAGGGAGGTGATCGTGCCACCTGTCGCCGTTAGAACTCGAGTCTTTGCCGCCAAAGGGGCAGCGGATCGTAATTAAGCTGAACTTGAGGGGCGGATGGCGGCGTCTGCTTTAGCTAAAGAAGGCGAGGGCGGTGGTGGAACGGGATGGCCACTGCGCCAGCTGCTAGAAATCTGGTACCGCGGAAGGAGGAGTAGGAGGAGGAGATTTGGGAAGCAAGAGAGGAGGCGTAATGGCAACGAACGGGAGAAGATTTGAGGGAAGCATGGGGTAAAAAAAAGCGAAAAAAGGCGGTGGAGGAGGGAGCGGAAGGATTGGCTTCTTATATCGGCGTCCAGATTCGCTCTGCTTCTTTCGAATTCCGGAGATCCGCTGCTATCGTTCTCTGCTCGGAGAAGGAGGGGCCTTTTTTTGTGCCTTCCCATTGGAGAGAAGAGAAAGCAGTGACGCGGAATAAAAAAAGGAGGAAAAGGTTCGAATCTCGTTGGATTTTGGTGTCTGTGTGCATTGATTGGCCACTGGTGTTACTGGAGACTGGTTTTGATTTCTTAACGTCGTCACTCTGTGCTGTTTTTAGTTTCCTTTTTTCCCCCTTCTTAATGTTCGAGAGATTTTCTCGTCTTGGTTGTTTGGGGAATCTTTATGTGGCTCTGATTAGTTGAGGTTAGGGTTTTTATGAATGCGATGGATGGCAAAATGATTCCTTTTGAAGGGTGCAAATTTGAGAGGTCCTCCGTGTGGAACTTCAGATTGATGTTTTGGGGGTCTATATTGCCTTCAATTGTTTGTGGAATCTGATCAACGTATCGTTTTGCAAGCACTAAGTTTGTCTCTGGTTGTTGAGCAGACTTTCGAATCTGAGGCTCGCGATTGATAAAATTGTTGTGTTTTCTTCTGTTGAATTTTACTAATTTCATTTCCCTGGGTTATATTGCAGGTGAGTGTAATTTTCTAGCCTTTTCGAAGGGGAATTTTCTCCGTGATGGAGAAAATTTTGCCTATGTGCCATTAGAAACGGCTGGTGTTGGAATCTTTCTGGACATTTGTCTCTTGAGATTTCTTTTTGCTATATGGTTATGGTATAATTATGGCTAGTTCATCATAAATTGGCATCATCTACGTGCAAAATTAGAAGATGGAGACTACTACTAACAATGGTTCTCAGCAAAAAAGTATAGGTTCTTCATTTAGTCATCCTAGCATGGTCTCTTTCCAGCCAGGAACAGTAGATAGCTCAACAGAGATGGTTAATGGTTACATACCCACTTTTGATGGAAACAGTAGCATGGCCAGCATTTTTATGTGCGCTGGCTCTGGTGTGATCAATCACATGGATACAGCAACTCAAGCTCAGTACACTCCTGGATCTGTTCTTCAGGAACTGATGCCTAGGTTTACAAATGTTTCTGGTTCACCTGCGTATTGGTCTCCAGGAGAAGTTGATATATTAAACAGAGGCCTCATAAGGTATGTATCAAAATTTTCTCAAATCCAGTTGCAATTGCTGGTGATTGGTAATGTTCAGGCTATCATCGGTAGTCAGGGACACAAGTCTTGCCAATGCAGTTGTGGCATGACAAGTTTTTTTGCATTGTCTAGAATTTGTTGAAGGTGAGAATGGAGAATGTGGTATAGTTCTCATAGAAAAGGGTAATTTAATTATTCAACACTTCAAAAACTTTTCCCCTCCATTTTCACTCATAATTGGGCAGATACAAAAGTAATAAATAATCATACTAATTTCTATCAGTTACTTTTCCTCCTTAAGTCAATCCGCCCAAGTAAACAACAAATAAAAAGTTTTCTATCAGTTACCTTGTTTCAACTGAAGCATACTAACGCCGTAACTTTTGTAATACTTATCTTTATGGTGACTGTGAAGCACCACATTGACGAAGTTGCCATTTTTATTCTTTGTAATTTTCACTTGAATTGGATCTGGATCTTCTTCCATATAAATCATTCTCTTGACAGGATTATCCTTTTGCTTTCTTTGGGGCATGAACTTTTTTTGTTATGTCTATATAATTTGGTACTCAAAGCATAACTTAGATTCACATGTTTTTCAGATTTTAATTTCTATAACTTCGAATTTACTGTAAATTTTTTTTCCTTTCATCCTACATCAAGTATTTGTTTGTGTTTGATAGCTTTGCAAGTGAATCGAGTATACAACAGTACTCCAAGATAGCTGCTATGCTGCCTCAGAAGACTATACGGGATGTTGCTTTGAGATGCCAATGGATTATTGTAAGCTTCTTTATTTACTACAATGACTTGAGGTAGTTTTTTCAACCATAGCTTCACCTATATGTATTATCAGGACTTAGGACAGTCTCTTTCCATCAAAATTTCTGATATGTTGGTTGGGATAATCCTTTTCTTCTACAAAAGCTTTGGTTAAAAACTCTACCTCACGTCCTCACCTTTTCTAAGAGACCAAGCTGACATTTTTCTTTACTTCAAAACTGTTAGTGGAAGAAGATCTGACTATATGTATGCTAAAGAACCCTATCTTTATAACCTTTAAGTGATTGGATATAACTGGAAGAGGATTTGCTTGGGCAACCCCACATGAGAACTGAATGATGTCTTTCTCAACTCATTTTCAAAGAAATAGAGAAAAGTTAAAGTTGCTGCTTCAAAGATTAATAATATTGTAATTTATAAATAATGTTCTTAAACAATTCGATACATATAGAAAGATTTTAAATACAATCTGATTTGCCTTTTGTCATTGGAAGGTTTTGATTATCACATAAGGCACACAAGCCTGTTGCACCTGCGAAGCATACCCACTGATACAGTGATACTGAATTGGCCATGAGAGTTTGTTGCATTTATTTTTTTAATATTTATGCAATTACAATTTTAGTGTTGCTCTGTGATTCACTTTGCTTGGCCTCCATATCAAATTGTGCCAAATGAAATATCATAGTTTTCTGCTATGTACAATCAAATCCAGATTAACTTCTGTTAAAGGAGCTAACATGAAGTTAATCGTAACTTGTGCTACCAGACACACTCAACTAGGATCATCTATGAACCTCCAGTTAGCAAATATCAGGTCTGAAGAACCCACATCTACAGAGGATATTTTCATTTGGAAAATGGAATTTGAGAAATGGTAGGTATTATAATTGTAGTTGTCAAAAATAGTTATAACTGGGCCAACTTTGCCTCACTGAACTTACTTACAATTGGCATCACTTATCACTATCAGCATCCTGGGGGTTGCACATGCAAACAAGCGAGCTTGGCTACAGAAAATGAAGCTGTTCATCTCCAAGCCAGACCCATTATTTTAGATTTTACTTGTAGTGCTAGTCATACCTTTTTCCTTCCTGTTAGTAATGGTCTGTTCTGGATTACATGTCAATATCTACTTGTTTCAGATACCAAAGACGAAGGGGTGTATGGGAGACTTTCAAAACCAACATTTTACAGTTTATCTTCCCTTTTCAAGTTTCAGACACTTTGTCACATGCATACTAAACACTTTCATCTTTAATACCCTGGTAAACCTACCTCGGTACATGCTTCAAATGCCAATAGCTAATAGGGTAGATGAATGATTGATGATCACATGACAGTTATTATTAACTAAGGCCAATATGCCCATGAAGAAGCACCAAGAAACATATTAACACAAAGTAGTAATGCCAAAATTTTAGAACGTGAATGGCTCTAATACTTCAATACAAAGAAGAAGTGTGACCATTTTTCCTACTAACAACATTTATTTTTAAATGAGTTAAACAGCTAGAATAGCAAAACTCTTAGCATGCTTTCACTGTTAGGTAAATGGATAATTTTTCCCACTCATATACTCGATTTTAAAATTAGTCAATGTATTGATCTCTCTTGCAGAGCAAGGAAAATGTAAAAAGGAGGAAGACAGGAGAATATTATGCATCAAAAATGATGAAAGACACGAAGGTAACCCTTAGACCCAGAGTCTTGTGACAGGAAGTCAGTATAAAGTCTTGATTGGGATCGTATTGAACTAATCTAGAGAATGTGTGTCTGTGTGTGTATTTAAAAAAAATCTGAGTGTTTGATTTATATTATTCTCACCTGGATTATATATTCTTCGTGAGACATGTATGATATTAACTGTGAAGCTTTAGCGCTTGGATGCCCATTGACATTTTTAGCTTGTGCTGTCATTGAATAAGTTGCATCCTTGTTTCTTTTTTCTTTTGATGTTTTAGGAAAGGAGGACGGGCATTCCCTCAGCAAGTACTTCTATGGCTCCTGATCTACTAACAATGCATCATTTGAACATCCATGATCAACTTCTATCCGAAGGTCACGTACTGTACTGTTACATTTTATCAAAAAGTTTTTGAGTTTTCACTTTTCTCCTTTGACAGAAATGTGTTAGAATCCTTCGTTTACATTTTACCAGTACTCTGACTATACATTTGCGCGCACACACAAGCCTTTTCACATTTTTTAGTGCATAACCATGGGAATCCTTAGGTATATTGACTAGATTTTTTTTTTCTGACTAGAACAATGTGGATTAGGAATGCATTTGAAGCTAAAATAGACATAATAATTGATCTAGTCCATTAGTTAGGATTCAAGATACTACATCAAAATGGAAAAAACTTGGAGCTCCACATGTTTCTCCATAGTAACTCAAGTCAGGTTTAATTTCAATTTTCCTTTACACATGCTTTCTGCTAATGGTATTTTGTGAAGCATTCTATGTTTCACTTTTTGTTCTTTCATTAATGTATTACTTGTGTTACCTGTTCTGGTGCAGTAACACATTCTATGTATTACCTGTTTGGATCACTGTCCTCTCACTGGCATCTAGGCCATCTTGAAGCACTAATATAGTTGTTTCAAATGTCCTCATGATGATCTGATTATGTTCTCATTAAAACACCATTCCCTGCACATCTCCTTTTTTCATCTGGACTCTTTTTTTCTCCATCTAAATTATACTTCTTGATGTTTTCCTCCATCTAAATTCTACCTTGTACATTAATATTGCATAGACTCTAATACTAAATATATTGCTTGCCAATGACCTCCCATTCCCCTAAAAATACTATATCATCTATTCAACTATCGTTCTAGAGAGAGAGAGTGCTTTATGGTCAATATCACAAACAAAAGCAACAATTCAAGCTCCTCTAAGTGTGCTTGTGTAGATTTGAAATCTTTTAATTATTACCAAAAGTATGCTACAGCATGTCAAAGACATCTTGTTTCTTCTCATTTTAATTCATGAGCTTTCATATAATTTGCATTATTTTTGTTATTTTGCTTAGATTTGCTGCTTTGGATGCAGAAATGAAGAGTATTCTCATAAAAAATGAAACATGTCTAAGAGCAATTGCACAAAATCTTGAGGGAGGCATGGTTTGTTATCTTATACCCTCTTTCCTTTTTATAGTTGGCTTTTTTTGTCACATTATTTTTAGACTAATTTGATCGCGCATATTTTCTTAGTTTATTTGTTATTGTTCTTTGTAGTTTCAATTGTAGTAGGTGTTAAGGACCAGTAGCCTGATTAGGGGTGAATAGATGTTGAATTCTCGCAAAAGTACAACTGAATTCAATCATTATCAATCACGTGTGATGAAACCTCACATGCTAGAGAGCTCTATGCAAGAATGAAACCTCACAAGTTAGAAAGTTTGATCCAAACCTATGGATGTCCACTCGATGATGAAACCTTATAAGGATGAAAACTGGACCAAAACAAATGAGATTTCTAATCTCCTCTCACACTAACAATAGAAATCAAGTCCTAGAGAGGCCCTGGCGTATGACCTAAATAAATGATAATATAATCCTTGGTGAGAAGAATATTACCAATGGATAGACAAAGGAATCATCAAAAATGCTTTTAAGCTTAACCTTAACTGTCATACTTATTCTGCCTCTACCAAAAGTCTTTAAGTCTATCTATCCCTTAAAAATTTGACCATTGAAACCAATGTTCAAATCTTTGGTAGCTCATGTGATGGAATAGAATATGCATTCAATAAATTGACAATAACATGTGTTTGTCTATTATAAACATAATGAACAGCACAAGTGAAAGCTACATAGATGAATCTGAAATGAATAGGTCAAGTATGATAGGAGGAGCAGAAGAATCAGGTAGGAGATAAATCTCCTTCCTTGAGAACAATCCACATGCCTTCTGGCCTGAGATCAAAAAACCAAAGAGTACCTTAATTGCAGTTGAACATTGTCTTGTTTTGCATATCGATATCTTTCTTCAACAAGACTGTGTGAAATGTTGACACTTAACGACGTAGTTGTATGTTGTTCATTTGTGCACTGCTTTTACCTTCAATGCATCTGAAGCTCAGATGACCCTTGGCTCGCCCAGTTACTTTTGTTTTCCAATAATAAAAAATAATATACCTTGATGCCTTGAGCAAAGTCCTGTGTAAGACATGCTGTTGTCTTGATCATTCTTTTCAAATTTCAGCTTATCTTCATTGCCATTCTTGGTCACTTAAAATTATGTCCTCAAATTACAGATGCAAAACAACTTAAGTTTGTTCCGTTATATGAGAAACAACATTGCCACCGCGGAGAATAGGTAATCATTTTTTCCCTTTGTTCTACCTTCTGTCTCTACACGCACATTTTGTAGACAATAATTTCGAAACATAACATACTTCAGAATAAATACTCTACCTAGAGGAATGAACCAACTTCCTGGGTCATTGAAACAAATACCTCCTATTCCAGTATCCGCAAACGATGAGCTTCTCAGCAGCCTCATACCTCTGAATGAACATGTAAGTTTCATCTCTATGCATTTGTTGCTTCCTTCAGCCGGCATTTTCTTTCGAAACACACCCTTTATGTTTTCGAAACACCCTGGAATGTTCAATTCTTGAAGGTTATCTACACCACACCTGGTGGAAGCAGCAGTAACTTGCAGTCGGATCTAACATGCTACAGACCTCCTAATACAGGCTGACTTACTGAACTCAATTATGTAAGATTCTCTCACAAAATTCTGCACAACCTCTCTTCCCAGCTTTCTCGATAGAGTGTTCGGTCGGGAAACCATCAGAAGAGGAGCTGTAAATAGTAGTAGTAGTGAACCAGGCACAAGGTTACAAGAAACCTCCTTTTCAAGGTTATGCTTCACCAACCCAATTCTGATCATATATTTGTGTTTATTTGCTGCATGAGAGGGAGAAAATGATCAATTCATTTGCTGTTTTATCATATCATGCTTGATCATGCTCTCAGGAAATGAAATTAACAAGAACAGAATAATTATTTTTAAAGAAATGGAATTAAAGTAAACACAGAAGAAATGAATTATTTGTGGGTAATTGTGTCTTCTCAAATCATTCTCTGTATTGAAACTTCAGCTTGCTAAGTGTGTTTTTATGGCACAATAATTCTACCTTGAGCAATGAGGTTGGATTGTTTGTGATAGGTTGAATCCGACAAGTAGGCTATAACGATGGTCAATTTCTTGCTTCACTTTGTCGTCACCACCTTGCGCCCAATCTTCACCTCGATTGTGAATGGTATCATTCGTTATTGATCTATAAAGGCCTCCTTCCTTTTGTTGTTGCGATGGAACACTACTTTGAGGCTATGGAATATTGGCCGACCTGACATAGATAGGGATCAAAGGATGATGACACATGACACAGGTAGAAGCTGAAGGAAATCTTAGGCAGTAAGGAGGGGAACACTATCTTGCTACGGAGACACTGAGACGAGCGAATTATCTTTTGCCATCAGGAACACTATCTTGCCATGTCATTCATGTATGAAGAGTGTTGATCCTAGATTTTGAAAGGTCTAGTAAAAAAATAAGTTATTTGTATTCATATGAAAATATAATAAAATTGAAACTATAAAAATAGTTTTATTAATAGAATCATACATGTTCAGTCACTTGAATATTATTGTGCGTTTTGATGATGATCTATTTAACTTTCATTGTAAAAAATAAAAAATTAGTGTTGCATCATGTCCTATATTCGCACCATCTAGATTAGAGACTTCTCATCGAATGATCATGCTAGCCAAAGTTGATCCCAATGGAGTGCATGAGGCCAAGACGAAGTCTAGGAGGCAAAGGGGGGATCTCTGAGTACATCAACAACAAAGGGAGGTGAGACATGACATTTGAATGTGTGCAATTTAAAAATAGTGATGCCTAAATAAAAATAGAAACTATTTTTATAAAAATAAAAAATAAAAAGTCTTATTTTATTTTCTTTTAAAAATATCCTTTGTATAATAGATTTGACTAAAATTACTACCATGTAGAACAAAATTACTCTAATTTAATTAAAACTATTTTAATATTATTGATCATGTTCAAGCGCTGAGTCGACGGACGCTGGGGACGTGGCACTCTTCACTGTCTCCGACTGGTGGTGTAGATCTCCGACGAACCTGCAAAGAAGCCGAGCCGGGAGGAGTTTCCCGGCGACGACCTTCCGACGCTCAAGTCAGGCAGCGAAGAAGCAGAGTAATGTTACTGTGACTACAGTGATCAAGATTACATACCTCTGTCGAAGTCTGGGGGTCCTTATATAGGACCCCGGGGAGGCGCGGACACGCTTCTCGATGCGTGCACGCTTCCCCAAACATACCTTAGTAAAGTTGTGTCAGAAAAGTACGCCTGACGTCATTCCGCAATCGTCCGAGCATATCCCGGATGTGACGGTGGAAGCTTCTACCGTACGATATTCTGTCCGCTCCGGCCGCCGACCATGTTGTTTGTCAGCAGCAGGTGTCTTGAGGATGAAGCTACCAGTTGTCTTTTTTGTCTCCTAGCGCTCTTATCTGTTCGCAGGCCGAGCGGAATGGTCGCTCGGCGCTCATGTCCTCCAAGAAGCCCTATTCACGTGCTCGGCTGGGATTGTGAATTATTGTCCTGCAGCTCGGCCGAGCGTCCTGGCCGCTCGGCTTAAAGACTCTTTTACCTTGAGCATCGGAAATCCGCCCTATGGTCGGATTGTCTTTTGTCCGGTCGCCTGGGAGACCCGGACCGGGCGCCCAGTCGGTCGGATGTCCGGGGATGGTCCGCAAGTCCGCTCGACACGACCTTGGTGTTGACCCTTGACCTCTATATATTGTTGACCTTCCGCCAATGAGTGATCCCCGTTCTTACCACCGGATCAATTATGATAAATAGATAATTTGAGCAAATTTATTTAGAATAAAAGTATTAAGATAAAATGCGATCGGGTTTTTGAGGCCCGCGTTTCATTTGTACTCAATTAACTTTCTCGGGCGAGAAAGCAGAGGGTGAATAGAATCTCTTGGGTTGGAGTCGGGACCCACCTCTCTTGACCAATCCCCGTCCGTGTTTATGCCAAATGCATCAACCTCACTCCGCCATATTACCATATTAGCCTTCTTCCCCCTTCGCTCTCGCCCACTCCTCCCTCGTTCCCTCGCGATCGGCTTGATTCCCTCCGCCCTCGATCTGCATCAGGTACGAAGCATCACGATCTCTCTCCTCCCCTCCCTTCTCTCGTCGATCTCGCGATCTTTAGGCAGGTAAATCTGGAGTCGTCGCTTTCTCACTGCTGCTCGATCACGCTGTTTTCTGACCGCAACGATCAATTGCCCATTTTGATTCCGCAGGAAATCCATAAGAGCTAGTGATTTTTAGCTTTGGTCTGTGAGATCTTGAATCTCATCCATATGTAGCTTGGGGAATACGCCCATTCTTAGGCAGTTTTTATTCATTTTTCTATGTTGTTTAGTCAAAATAGCTAAGGGCATTAGTATAACTATTTTCCCCTTTTTTATCTTGTTTATCTCTAGTATGATGCTAATTACCACTTGTTTATATCTAGTATGATGCTAATTACCACTTGTGCAATTTTTGAGAGCCATAGTGCCAAAAGCCTCTAGAAGTATGTTATCGCCTTTGATTTATCTTTAATATGTTGTTACTGATCATTTGCAATATCTTCAAGGGTAATTGTATTACTATTCCTTTTCAATTTAACATTCGTCATAAAATGATTAGCTTGCAAATGCATTTGTGGTTATCCATTAATAGTTTAGTACAACTTTTGTACATATATTTTTGGTAGCTCATATTTTTAAAGAATAATCTATTCAAGTTACTAAATCGAAATCTTAGTTGCCTGTTAATAATTAAATATTTCATCATTGCAATCTTCATCCTCACCTGAGTCTATATGTTTTTTCCTCAATAGAAACCCAAACTTAGATGTTAGAGTTTATCTAGCAATGCTTAACAACTAAGGATTTTTTTTTTTAGAACTACTTATATTTAACTAGCAATATTGACATGAGTAGAGTTCACAAAAAAGAGTAATGTTGCCTTATCAAAATTATCTAAAAGTTAATTTTTGGTGCACTGGTTATGCTTTTTAATTTGTCCATTTGCTTGTCCTTTAGTGTTTCTCGGTAGTTTTCAAGGAAAAAAACCTCTATCAAGTTCATGACATTGATACAAGTTTTTTTCTTCGCATTAGTTGTTTAGCCAAGATGAAGAAATGTCCTATGTGATATGAGTTTGCTTCGAGCCAATTTCTTCTATAGGATAAGAATTCCTAATTATCAGAAATGAATTCTCAAGGATTCAAATTTCAAATCTTCTGTTAGAGTTTTAGTGGGAAAAAGAGAATCAAAATTTCATTTCTTGTGGACTTGTGGAACGTAGATCTATTTGATTTTGAATTCTTGAACACAAATCTGATCAATTCTATAGCATTTTTGAATCTCAATTTTGTATGAAAATTGAATTCTAATTCCCACTTATTTGTTTCCCCAATACATGATTCTAGTAAATTTATACTAGACCTGGGAATAGGGGACTAGGGGGGTGGTTCAAACCAGCCTATAACGCAGTTGATCTTCTCAGTTTGTGATGAAGGTTAATCATTAAGTTAGAAGTCCTTGATGAAACCTCTAAAACTAGCAAGTCAACTGGGTTATAAGCTTGTTGATCATCTGCTGCATTGTGTGTCTATTGATCCATCCCTTCATCAGGAGAGGTTCCCTTAGCGATCGGCAGACGGGGAATGAATGTTGCAAGATGATATCATTGTTCAGAGCCTGCTTATCGTCATCACCAGTGGTAGCAGGTTATCGCGAAACATCTCACGGTTGAAGTAGATTTAGTGAAAGGGATTAAACTCAATGTTGTAAACATTCTTCCCCAACATGAAACAGGAAAGTAAACTTTTGAACAGACCGATGGGCCAGTTGGCTTTCTCGGGCTGGGCAGACATGGTAGATTGATCGCATTGTACATTTGTACCATGTAAATTGTGCAAGTTTGTATAAATTTTTGTTTGTTAGTATTTCCCAAAACTCGCCCCTATAACTGTCTTTGTTTCCCCAGGTACTGACTGAGCAAAATGTCTGCTTTACCATTAGCAACTGCTGAAGCATGCGATGCCAATGTACATTTAATCCTGAACGGCGAGCTCCGGGCCCTCCAACCAATCTTCCAAATCTATGGCCGGAGGCAGGTCTTCTCCGGTCCCATCGTCACTCTCAAGGTCTTTGAGGACAATGTCCTCATCCGTGAGTTCCTCGAGGAGAGAGGCAACGGCCGTGTTCTCGTTGTCGACGGAGGAGCAAGCATGCGTTGCGCCATCTTGGGAGGTAACCCGGTTCAGCAGGCACAGAACAACGGCTGGGCCGGTATCGTGGTCAACGGTTGCATCAGGGATGTGGACGAGATCAACGGGTGCGACATCGGTGTGAGGGCCTTGGGCTCTCACCCCATGAAAGCAAACAAAAAGGGATTCGGGGAGAGGCACGCAGCGGTTAACATCGCCGGGACGAGGATCTGTGACGGCGAGTGGCTCTACGCAGACAGTGATGGCATTTTGATTTCCAGGACTGAAATCTCTATATGAAATCCTCTGATGGATCATGAATGCTGCTGCATCGTGTAAACCACTTTGGATCAGTTTGAGCTACAACTTCTTATGTTGTCTTCTTGATGTATATAACACCGCAGTGATTTAAAGGCATGTGGGACTCATTTGGAGATTTCATTACATCTGGAAGAACAATAATGTAATGAGTGTGATTTGGGTTTTTAAGTTAGATATTCTGTTGCAAATGGGCAATGGATTAGACTTTCCCGATATATTAGATAAATTATAGTAGCTGAAACAACGTCCCATCCTAAATTTTATTTGAAAATTATCTTTTTTACTCCACTAGTCCAATATATCATAGTAGTTCCAAAACTACTATAATGTTGAGTAGTTTTAATCAAATTGCTATCATATATAATAATTTGGATCACCACATTTGATCTCTATTCTTAAGAGGTTGCTCTCCGTGTTGATCCTGAGACGGGTTGATGAGGGCGCTGGGACGAACGTATTTATCTTTTTATCATCTTAAGAGGTTGCTCTCGCAATTCAAATTCATAAGGGCATATAATAATAATTTTGTCATCACGTTTAAGCTCCTCTTTCTTTATACGAAGGGTAATTTGATATATCCGTCAATACAAGATTATGAACAAAAGTTTATCATATACAATCTTACCTTGTATTATAAAAGACTATTTATATGACTCAAACATATGACCATCAGATTATACAATAATAATTTTATAGTTACGCCAAGACTTCCCTTCTATACAGAGCATTAGTATATTTTCCAATGGCTAATGAGAATTTCTGTGGGATCGAATCTACCATCTTCAAATAAATGAAGATACAAATATCATTCCTAGCTATGACACATTTAAAGATTTTTTTTTTTTTAAATAGGACGCACAATTAAGAGATGTTGGATTTTTTAACCGTCCATCGCGAGGACTTTTCGATTTATCCTAACGGTTTATAGAAAATTTCTATAAAGTTATATTGATCATCCTAGATTCCATATTATATGATGTGATTAATTATTTTTTACAGATAAAAATACCTACACCTTAGCTTTCTCGTTAGTTTATTAAAAACATATTTTTAACTTGATAATAAATATAGAATTACACATTTTTAAAATTATATTTTTAAGGATAATAATAAAATAGGGGATCTCCTTTTAATGTTTTTTTCACCTTTAATTCAATTGTGAATTTCTAGAATAATCGCTCTAATTTATATTTTTTAAATAATATTAATAATTGAGCATGCCCAAGCATCCACGCTTAAAATTTCATTAATTGAGTAATTAATTAATTAAATTAATGGACGGCGTGGTTCGTGATGCACGTTTGGGGCTCGTCAATTCAAACAATCCACCGAATTTATTGCACCGATTAAAATCAAATATTCGCACGCAATTCTTCCATTCGCACGACACGTGGCTCTCGAGCAGGTGGAACGTTTTAAGAAGGCACTCTTCGTTTTCAAAACTACCTAAACAACCCTTTAACATCTATAATTTTTAGTTCGCACTCATCATATATGATATATCCAATTTATACCCATTAATCACTGTTTTACAAGGGAAATTTTTTCATAAAATTATTTTTATGACGAATGATGTATCAATCTAATATTTTTAAATCAACTGTTCATAAAAAAATTTTATCCGTTAATTTATCAAATTTAAAACTCAATCTTTAAATACCTATACCCTTCAGCATCTTTTATATCAGAGTTTTACCAGGGATGATCCCGACGGACAATGATAGAGTTGTGTTGGCTATACAATTATGCTAATCTAATGTGATCCATAGTTTTATTTTAGTTAAATGGAATTTACTTAAATTTATATATAAAATTAGAAAGTTAAATCTTTGTTATACTTATTTTTATTTAAGTTTAAAAAGTTTTTTTTATTGGAATTAGATAAAAAAAACTAATTTCAAGGAAAGTAAAGGGCTTTTTTTTTTTAATTTTTTGGCACTTAAAATGTTAAGGTAACAAATGTGGACACGACTGCTGATACGAAGGGTTTGACTCGAGTCTTTTCATACTTTTCACACCAATGATTAAGGGTGATTTTGTAAAATACTCCTAACATTTAGTAACTTAAAAAAAAACTCTCTGAAATATATTTTTCCTTTCATTTTAAAAAATAAAATAAAATTTTCAAAGGTACTTTAACATTAATATTTTCAGAAAACATTTTTAAAATTATACATGGATTATTTTGAATGTTTTAGCAAAGTTAAAATAATTATGATTATGAATTTTTTATATTTGGAGAAACAACATATGTTATTTGTAGTAAATGTACTTTTTTATTTAAGTTGACTTGAATTTTCTATAGATAAATTGGGAAGTAGATAACTCATCAATTTAACATTCTAAATTCAACTACTCATTAAAATTATATATATATATATATATATATAAATTAGACAAGATTTATAGTAAAACACTCTATTGGTGACCTAGGATTTATAGTAAAACACTTGATTGATGGTGGGTGGAAAGTCAGCTAAGGTAATTGTCAATATATTGAAGATGGTAATAATTATAAAAAATAGTCAACTACTTGTATATTCAATTAGTTTATTAACATCTCATGTATTTATATAGACTTTTTCTTTAAATGTGATGTCCAATGATGAATATTGGACTGTTGAGTCGTCCGCTATGAATATTTCTTAATTTATTCTGATGATCAATAAAATTTTTTTATGGAACTAGACTAATTGTCTCAGATTTAGTGTTATTTAGTCAATCATAATCAATTGATAACAAAATGAAGGGCTAAGACTTTTTAAAAACTTTAAAAGATGGATTAAGAGGGAAAACATTCAAAAGTCAAAGAGTATACTTGTATTTTGCTAAGATGCTTCTTCATTTTAAGGTAGGACAAAACTAACGTGCTTTCAAGAGTAACACTTAGAAGAGTCATAGGTTCGGATATTAGGATCATAAATGCATCAAATTGTATCAAATTAACTATATGGTATTTAAGTTTATTTAATAAAGTAATTAAGTTAAGCCAAGTGAAGCTTAAAATGAATTAAATCCTTAAAATGATTGTCTAAATATGATTTGGATATTTTTTATGAGCTTGAGTTGATTTAAACCTAACTTGAACTTAGTTTGTTTATATATTTTCGAATTCTCGATTCAAGTTTATTTGATTGTTTAAATTTTTTATATTTTAAACTTATTTAGATGATTATTGAATTTGATAATACAAATTTATTTATTTATTTCTAAAGTTTCTTTGTTTATTTAGTATTTTGATAAGAGTTTTATTGATGAACATAATTCATGAATATGTTCATGAATATTAACAAGTTGAATACATATGTATTTAAGCTTATTTATTTAAATCATCTTCTCTATATTGAACGAATATAAAAAAAATTCTAATTAAACTGAATATCAAACTTGTTCATGAATGTTTAATTCATTTATAACCTTATGGGATACAAACTAGAATTATGAGCAATAATATATATTTATATTGCAATTCATCGGAGATAGTTATTACATTTATCAATAAAGTAAAATAGTTTTCAAAATTTGACTATGACAAACTCATCTCATCTAGTGGATAAGATGTTGTTGTTGTTGTTGTTGTTTTTAAAATTTTATAGTAAAATATTGGAAACTTTAGGGTGCAAAAATGAAACTTCTCCTTTTAAGAAAAATCACTATATATAGCTGAAAATATCCGAGTTAATTGAATCACGTGAGAATTTCCCGTCTTCTTCTTCTTCTTCCTAATTTCCGCTCCACCACCTTCACCTCCTCCTTCTTCTCCTTTCCCTTTCCATCCGATCCCTTCTCTCGCCCTCTTGCTGTACGTCTGGATCCACGCAAGGGAAGGGAGCTTCCGATCCGAGCTCCTCACCCTTCGCCGGCGGCGAGATGGCGGCCCGGACCCGCCTGATGAGACGCGCGACTGCGCGCAACGTACGCGAGGCGGTGAGGTGGATGTCGTCGTCGGAGATTTCCGATTCGGACATGAGGTGTCGCCCGAGCGTTTCCCACAAGGGATCCTCGTCTTCGTCGAGCGATCCCGGGTTGCGGAGCGTGCAGTGGGTCTTCCTAGGGTGCCCGGGCGTCGGGAAGGGGACCTATGCCAGTCGCCTCTCTCGGCTCGTCAGCGTGCCTCACATCGCCACAGGGGATCTCGTCAGGGACGAGCTCGCCTCCTCTGGACCTCTCTCTAAACAGGTATTAGTTTGGCTTTTGATTTGCTTTACGAGAGATTTCAACTAGATCGCGAGGCTTTGAGCTTGATTTTGATCTAATTGAGAAGGAGTTTAAGTATAATTTGATATCTTGAATGGAAAAGGTGCGATTTTTGGCTTTAATTTGTGACATACCATGCTTGCGAGGATGTTACATCAACTGTAGCCCTACTTGTTGGAATTAATAAAACCGAAAAATGTATGGTCAACATCTATATGGTAGATATCTTAATCTGTCATCTGAATCCGTTACCTTCAGTTTCAACAACAGCAAACAAATTTCAAACCAAGAGCAATATAATGAATTTGGACCTAAGTCTATGCCATAAGGAGAGAATCCAAATCTCTATGATAGGAGAGCAAAAATACAAGAATACATATGCAAATATTGTACACAATGTTTAGATGAAGCTCTCAGCACTTTTAGGCTCTTCTCTCAAAGCTGATGAAGAAATACAATCAAATTCTCACCCTCGTGGCTTTCGGGCAATACAAGAACTGTTACAAGAAAAAAAAATCTCTCTTCAAGTTCTCTGGTCTTCAATAGTCATTCACACACAATGCCAGTTGCTGGATATGCCTCTGGAATCAGTGAGCTCGTTGGAGCCATTCTTCTTGGAGCATGAATAAAGGAAATGTATTTCATCAATTCAAACTGCAATGCACTTATGGCTGATCCCTTGCCTGAATGAGATGGTTGGATAACTTGTTATTGTTCCTGTTTTAGGATTGCAGAGTACTTGCTCAGTTTGCTAAGCCTCAAGGAACAATTGCACCCAAAGAGATTGATGAAAGAACAAATAAATGTTTTTCTCCTGTGCAAACAAAAGGAATTACATAAGTACACGGGAAGAAATTTTGTGTTCCTGTGGGTAAGATAAGATGTGTAGATGCAACATTCATAAGAAATACTAATGAAGGTATAAAATTGAACTGTCTTAGCGGAGTAATGTGACTGGTGCTATTTAGCATGTGGTAAATAGGTATAACTGTATCATTTAACTACTTAGGTGGATATTTATGAACTCATTTTGAGTGTGAGCGTTGCTAATTATGAAGTGTAGTTGGTGTATTTGTTATACTTGTTCATACTTTTGCAGTTTCAGTTCATTTTTGTACATGTTTTAATGAAAAATTGAGAATGAAGGATGCTCGAAAGTGAGGGAAAATGATCACTACAAAAATACTTTGATAAAAAGTGAGCTATTAAATGAATTCTTTGTTATGTTATCTTTCTAAATCTTATGCATCCATGCTGGATAGATGCATTCTCTCTTATGATTTTGTATTGGATAGAAGAAAGTTCACACTTATTTCACAGGACTACTATTCAATACTTATATATAATCAATTCTTGCAATGCACTTTGTATAGGCTGTCTGTGGTTCTATGTTACTTACACCATCTCAATCTAACTATGCAGCTTGCGGAAATTGTGAATCAAGGGCATTTAGTGTCTGATGAGATTATCATCAATCTCTTATCCAAGCGTCTAGAAGATGGAGTAAATAAAGGTGAATCAGGATTTATTCTTGATGGTTTTCCTCGAACAACACGACAAGCAGTGAGTACAATAGCAAAGTTAAGACTTAAATTTCTATGAAATTAGTGTATCATATACTTTCTCCCCTTAATTGGTAAGGGCATCATTTTATTACCAATTGCTGCTTCTTCAAAGCCTTTTTTTGCAATACTTGGCTGTATATCTAATTTTTTTCCACAAAAAATGGCACTTTAGTATGCATTTATTTTACAACATTGGCAATTAGAATGGTAACAAATTTCTTCTAAGGTTCTCTTTGCCTAGAAGATTTTGAAGGTTAACACTGTGGTATGACTAATTTAAACTGCATATCATGTAGATATTTCCTAAATGATTTGCCTTTTAGGTATTCAGAACAGCTCTATCTAGCTAAACTTGGCTGGAAACTTCTTGCTAAATAGCCGATGCACTGAATCCCCATATTCATATAGATTTATCAGATCTTTCTTTTTCCTAATATTTCTTTCTGTTTTCTTAGATTGTGTGAACCTTCTGATATTTGTCTCGACTTGACTTAGTTTTTTGGTTCCACTATCCTTGGATTCAGAGAAATCTTCCTTCTAATTCAAAATACCAGACTAGATGAACACACATGAGTATTGAGTGGAGAAATAAAGAGAGACAAGGGGAAATTCTGTTCTAATCACTTACTGACAAATCACTACATCCAAGCAAATAATTCTCTGGCCTAAATGTTGTGGTATATGAATCATGAAAAGACCCCAACACAAAATCTAACCAGAACAAGCTTTTTTGCCTAACAATCCAAATTCTAAAAGCAAGTCGCCTTAATTGATACTAAATTTCTAACTTCATCTCCTTTAACAAAACCTGTGTTACCCCACCCTTTGGGGCACTTCTCAATTTAAATTTACAAGCTGCTTATAGAAGTTTTCAGTTCAATTGGATAATTTTATTCTTTTCAAGGTTCTCATTAATTCTGTCTTTTGCTCATGGTAGTTCTGTTCTGCCACGATTCCCCTATACTCGTTTTAATGACATATTGTAAATTTTTTATTGATGTTTTCTGGTTATAACCATTTCTCGCAGAATCCTTAGTGTCTTAGAGATAATTTCATGCTCTGAAAACTAGTGATTAAATTGTTATGATCACCACTTGTTATTTTTCAGAGTATTTTACATGAAATTCTATTTCTCAGGAAATTCTAGGGGGAGTAACAGAAATTGACCTGGTTGTCAACCTGAGACTCAGAGAAGATATACTGCTCACAAAGTGTCTCGGGAGAAGAATTTGCAGCCAATGTGGGGGTAACTTTAATGTTGCCTCCATTGATATCAAGGGAGAAAATGGGAGACCAGATATAATTATGGCTCCAATTTTGCCTCCCGAACATTGTATGTCAAAGCTCATTACTCGAGCAGATGACACTAGAGAGGTGGTGAAAGAACGGTTGCGCGTATACCATGAAATGGTAATGCATAAATTCCTAACATCACTGCTTAGTTTCACATCTAATTTATTTATGGTTACATATGGAGGAACTTAATTCATATAAATTCTGTTTTAATCTACTTCATTGCATCATTCTCAAAACGAAGTAATGGACAAAATAAGTTATTACTTGCATATTATTGTGAACTTCAGGATATTATAAGGCACCAGCAACTCATTACATGATTTCAATATCTAGGCAGAGTCATTGGCTCCTCTTATCTATCTTTGAATGTATGCGTAAGGGCAAGGTTTGGAATTCTTAACTACTGGATATGTGGGAGAGTCAAGAGTGAATTAAGCTGCAGGTAAGAATAGATTTATAATTGACCCAAGAGCATTTGAGCTAGATTCAGATTGAGTCCCGTCCGGTTCCCAAATATCAATCCTTCATGGTAAGAAAAGAGTTCATTCCAAGTGTGAGGACACTCAATTGGCTCATTTGGTCCTTTTGGCCCTTTCACGACTCATACTACTCTCTGCTTCACTTGGCCTGTGTAGTTCACTCAACCTGTCTAGTTCGCTTAGTTTGATGCCTGATCTATCTTAGGAATAGATATTCTTTTGAGAATGAGAGAGTCGGAATGTATTTTCCCTGCAATGGAATAAGGAATACTAACGATGATCGCAATTTCATGGAAATCTTTGTTGCTAGTTCATTTTTATAACCAAATATACACATACTGATTCCTTAGACTTGTGGACCAAAATCCATCATCATACTCTGTTAAACTGCTTCTTTTTAACCTAGGCTTCAATAAAAAATGATCATTCATCCTTGCAGAGCGAGCCCGTAGAAGAGTTCTATCGCAAGCGCGGGAAGCTCTTGGAGTTCGAGCTGCCTGGAGGAATCTCTGAATCTTGGCCGAAGCTATTGCAAGCTCTGAAACTCGACAACCTCAGCGAGGAGCAATCAGCTGCAGCATGACTGCAGAACCAGATTCTTTTCAGGTGCATTACACCAAGCATATATACTAATAAGTCACAATTTTTTTCGAGTTATTTTTACAAATTCATCACCCCCGAACTTGGTCTCGAACAACCTCGTGAAACTTAATATTTCGCAATCACTACAATGCTGATTGCTTCCATGTTGTAGAAGAAGAATATTGGAGACTGTTCAATGCATACTGGTTTATACAAAGTACAAACAGCTCTCAGTTTCTTGGTTGAGTTGCATAATTTTTAGGACAAATCCTTACTAATGAAATATAGCACTTTCCTCCCTCATTTTGCCAAAATCTCTACTAAATAATACTTTGTATGAAAAATCATAAGGGTGTAAATGAGTCGAATTTGAATGTGTTTAAGCTTGTTTATTTTTTTATCGAGTTTGTTTATTAAAAATTTGACTGCGCTCATTTGTGACATTGTTGTTGCATACATGATATTTATATTATTTTTTAAATTTTAAAGATATTATAAAATAAATTAGTGAGGGCAACAAAACTATGAAGATTAACAACTTTTTCCAATTTAAATGGAGTTTCAATATCGATGTATAATAATTATTAATAATGTTATTTATGCCAATTTTATATGACTTAAAATTAATTAAACTTTTAAAAATTTAAACTGAAATAATATTAAAAAGTTAGATTATATTGTGTATTGAGAGTCTGATGATATCAACATGATCGAGACAACACTAGTGTTCCTATTTGAAGTTATTGAAGAATAAAAAAAGAAAACAAAGATCAAGAAATAGATTTTCTTTAAAAAAAAAAAACAGAAAACTTAAAAGCTTTGATCCATTCCAGTGTCATTCAATAGCTTTGGAAGAACTTGACCATTTACAATCGAGCTCGTCAGATCTAGATCGACCCATGGCTTCGATGCGACCAAACAACATCAATAACAAGAATCTATTTCGGTGGCTATGCACAAGGTGACATTACATAAACCTTCCTTGTTGACAAACTGTTTTTTCAATCCAAAACCAAGGTAACCACCCAATCTGATAACCCCGCTTCTTCGAAAGTTAAGTTGCTATTGTATTCTAGGTTTTTCGATGCACCGGGAATGGCTTGAGTGAAGTGGAAACCGCGGCCGCGGCCTTGTCCATTCTCTAGAAGCGAAGAACAGAAAGGCCACAAAAGCTGCATGGCAGAGGATGGAATTCATGTTAGGAAAGGAGTGAGTGAAATTTGATAAACAAACTACTACCTCTATTGGGTCAGTTCGAAGAAAGTTCCTCTGAATAAAACGCCCATCGTCAGGAAGACGTATCCGAATTCTACAAACTTCTTTTGTATCCTTCGGTTCTTCCGGGAGAATACGATGTGCCAGCTTTCCACTTGAGAAGACGCCACCATTTTTATCCCGGTTAGGTTCATTGTCGAGTAGGCATTGCCTCTTAGAAGGATCCTCAGAGTCTCATGTATGAAGCAAACATGAAAATTCAATAGTTGATTTAGGTATGCATCGACAACAAAAGAGATGCAAGAATTACGAAAAGCAACCCAATTGTTCGACTTGATGACCGATTTTCTATAGTAAGCAACACGGTCTGAATACCTTGTATGTTTGTGAACACAGAATCATATTCTCTTGGACGTTTCTGACAGAGAGACAAATGATTCGCCTTTGAACCTTTCTCTGGAAATGGAAGAGAAACCTAGAAAAGAAATACTGTCAATGAAAGAAATCTGAGTAAATCAATATAAAGGACTGAAAATAACAACTACCTCTTCAGCCAATTGCATTCAGTGTTAACTACATGGATTAGCATTTACGATATTATCGTAATGTCCCTTTAAAGTATACAAAACAAAGCTAATGTAGACGAGATGAGAATATTAAGAGTTTGTGAGTATATTAGAGGCATAGCTATATCAGTTAAATCAATTATAGTTGAAGGTGAGATAATCAAAGCAAGAAAAAAGAGAACCTCACAGGATTTGTTTAAATGTGAATCAAAAGACCCATGTAGAGTTCATTGAAGAGAAAAAATCTATATAGCTAGCCTCAAATAAGCAAGACTCGAAGCTTCTTGTTGTTATAATCCCTCTCGATATAAATAAATCAATGATGTTTTGCATACAATATTAGCATGTACTAACAAAAAAAAAGGCCTAAGAAAATTGTTCTAGCGTATGATAAACCTGGCGGATGAAGGGTAAGAGAAAGGAACAAAAAATAAAATAAAATTGGGTACAAGATGACAAGCATGCTAACTATAAGTCATTCTCATTAGCTATACATGCATTTTCTGAATCCAATCAATTGTTACTTGCAAATAACTAATTCATGTTTCCTAGATTTTCCCTGAAACCACTAGAAAAATTTAGCGAATGGATCTGAGTAAAATTACTAAGAAAGCATGAGAATTCATAGTATGACACCTGTTCAGAGGTCCCTTGGTAAATCAAGTTGAATGGTAGAGAAGCAAGCTTATCATGGGAGGAACTCACCCTTGGTGGTGCACTTTCTTTTGATCCCCGCACAGCAGATCGTCTTGATACCGAATCATCATTGCAGGGTGCAACCACTTGACCTGATTGAAGCCTGAAGTAGAATGAAGGAAAAGGATAAGATTAACAATATTACATACAGCATAGTCTTATCAATACGTTACTGATTGATAGCCGTATTTGATCATAATAATCTAATCTAATTGAACTTTTGATATTTTTTTGTATATAATTGAATATCTTTACCAAGGCTACAGGTCTTTGTTTAGTTTGTCACGAGAAATATATAATTCTTCAGAATAAGGTTAAACTTCTCTTTGTTTGATCTCTAGTTAGAACATGCACAAGTTATATAGTTTCATATTTACTGAATAGTTTTTAACCTAGCTTAGAAACAGACATCCTCACAGAAAAAACTTAATTTGGCCAGAATCTGGAACTCCATTCAATTATCTTCATTCCACAAAAGTACTAGGCACATTATTTTTTCAATTATCTTGAATATCAACCATACATGGTTATGAACGTGGAGATGCATACAATATAGTTACTACTAGATGAACATGTTGGCCAAAATATTTTTCTTCCATTTGTCAGGCTCAATCAAGCTTCGAACAGAACTAACAGCAAATTGCCAATCTGACAACTTTAAAAGATGAATTTTCCAATCCATTGCAGTTGAAATAAATGCAATAAGTAAACTAATAAGTTCCAAGTTTCCCTGACTGAAAAATAAGATTGATGAAAGCACACATTCATCTTTTACTCGAGCACTGAAGATGTCACTTGTTCACCAAATTTAAGCCTCATTTTGTGCGTTCTAAGTTCTAACCAAATGGTTCAACTTGTGAATGAAAAGACTGTACTTTGATTTTTTTTTTAGTAAATGAAACTGGATATTTTATGAATCAACCAGAAATCATCTTATACCTAGCCAACGACGAAGGTCGATCTTCATCCACTGGATCATCTCGCACAAAACTTATGTTGCCAATAGAGCTCTCCAGTTCACTGCAGGAAGCAAAATTTTCAGGAAAAAAAAAATCCAATATTGAACTAAATCTGATGGGCGGCATCAGTCCAAGCTCACCTGAGATTTCCATTGGCCGGCGGAGGCATGGAATGCGATGAAACCCCACCGCTGTCTTTGACATAGAAGAATAGTCGAATAGCGTCGTGAAGATTCCATCTTGCTTCCTGTGTGGAGTTCACAGATCAAATCGGGAACAAAGCGGGAACGCCGAGAGAGGAATTGACTGATCGAGAACTACACAAGGACAACCAAACTTTTGCACAAAGCCGGCGTACCTGAAGGAATTGGGTGGCGATGGCGGTCGTCTGGCCGACGACAATCTGGAGGAAGGACGAGACCAGAAGCTGACGCTCCTCCAACGATGGGAGGAGGGGATCCATTGGTCTTCGGGGAATCTCGGGGAAGCTACAAATTTAGGGTTAGGATTAAGAATGCGAGGAATTAGATTGATCTCCATCTTAATTTTCTCTTCCCCTCTATTTCTTCCCTTTTCATTCGTATTATTATTATTATTTAAATTTTTAGTTGCATCTGGTATTTAATTTATACCAATCAATTAATTATGTGATGGTCAACTTGATCTCACACAAATTTCACGCTGATGGGTAAATTAAAAGGACACAAATATTCCTATTTTAAAAATTATTAAAATAATATTTTATCCATAATTTAATATTTAAAATATTTTTTATTTTTAATGGATTAGATATTTGGAACGGATTATTTTTAAAGATAAATGTATAAATTCAATGAACAATTTATTTAATATTGAAAAATCATGAGATGCTTGGTAAGTGGATTTAGGATGTTGAAACGGAAATGAAATCTATTTTATTATCATTCTTGTTGCTTGGTAGATTAGAATAGGAATCAAAATAAGTATTTAATATCCCTGATTTCATAACCCTCCTTTTAAGTTATCACTAAATTTATTCCTCCCTATTCCTTCCTCCCCCTAGGTTATCACTAAACTTATTCCTCCCTATTCCTTTTCGGACAACCCTAAGCCATCCGAGCCACTTCTCCGCCTGAGCCTCCTCTACACACGAGCCTCTTCTCCGCCCCTCTTCTCCACCCGCCCAAGCCTCCTCCATTCTCCTCCTCCTTCTCCTCCTCTCGATCATGCCTACTTTCTTCTCCCCCTTCTTCTCGGCGTCTATTTCTCCTCCTCCTTCTTGCTCGGTGGTCCGAGTTGCTGCCATCTTCTCCCCCTTCCCCTTCTCTTCCTCCTCCCAACCAAAGTTGCTGCCATCAAAGCTTCCTCCTTCCAACTGAATTAAGTTGTTGTCATCGAAACTATTTCTCCCCCTTCCTCCTTCTCCTCCCTTTCTTCTCCCCCTTCCCCTTCTCTTCCTCCTTCCTACCGAAGCTTCCTCCTTCCAATCGAAGTTGCTGCCATCGAAAGAAACTGTAATCTATAAGTAAATCTTTTTATCCTAGTGATTTTGGAATTATGTTTTTTTCTAAGTTGATTTTGGAATTGTGTTAAATTTGTCATTGATATGTGATGTAGATAAACATGACACGACCATCGTTTAACCATAGAAGAAGTAAATTATTGTGCACTTTGTGAAATATGTATGCAATGCTCATGGTTTGTTTGATTATCGTACTTTATCAAATTTCAATACTTGCATATCGTCGAAGTAGGATTCGTCAAATAAAAACTAGAGAGGATAAACGGATTGTGTGTGTGTGTGGAATGGATGTTAAGTCTTACAAAAGAGAATGATGAAATAAGTATTAGGGAACTTCGAATAGATAAAAGAACATTAAAAAAATATGGAATCGCCACATCAGCGGCCCCTCTAGAGACGGTCCTACTATTAGGGGTTTAAAAGTCATAAAAAATGTCACTATTAATGAAATTGTAGTCTTATTTGTCTACGTGTTGGCATATCATAAAAAAATTGAACGATGAGTCTCCTTTTTAAATGAAGTCGTGGGACAGTTCATCATTTCAATCTATATATTCAAGTAATTTTACAATTGCACAACATAAGTATTTGATATGAAATAACTTTTATTATTTTGATTACCTTGGTAGATGTTTTGATTATGCAAAACTATTGACAAAATTGTTTAATATGTGATGATGATTTATTTTGAATATATTATTATGTTCTATTATGTCTTTTGTACATTGAAAAAATACACACCATATTTTGTTTTTTCATAAAAAAGGTCCTGTCCATGAATTTATGATTATTTTTGTATTTTACATATATGGGTAAAATGAAATTTTTTTACTTATTCGCATTCCATAATTTAAGGCAAATCAAGCAACAGTAATGGGAATAATATAAATTCTAGTATCTATACCAAGTACCATCAATCCAACATTCGTTCACATTATCATTAACCCCTCAATCAAAATCGATTACCATTTTCATTGCTGAATGTATACCAAGCACCTTCTAAACTTTTAAAATATTTATTCCATTTTAAATTTAAATTCTAATTCTCTTACTACTTGTGTTTGGAGGAGTTATTATCTGTCATTGACCTCTATGATAGAATCAATCGAGGAGCCCTGAGAGGTAATGATTTATCTTATGACGGATGTCAACGGTTTAAGTCTACTATCTCCGGCCCACAAAATTAACTGATACTATAATAGTACTTAATTTTTCAATTTGATAGTTAATGTTTTACCATTAAATTCCAATTAGCTATAAACAAACCAAACATTTTGAAAATTTATTTATATTCATTCAAGCTACCGACCAAACATTTTGAGAATCTATTTATATTCATTTAATCTACTAGATCAATTAAATAGATACATTTGAATAACTAGTTAAATTAAATGAATATAAATAGATTGTAAACTATTTCTAAATAATATTCAAGAATAAAATTTATCAATCATATTCATCAATAAACTTAATTTATACTAGATATCTAGCTTATATCAACTAATCCTAAAGATGATCGATCCTATCCTAAGAAAGTTTTCGATTGACTATCAGGATAAATTGGGAAGTGTTTGTAATAAATGATCCATCGGCCCAGTGTTCTTAGTAGGGATAATAATAGGTTGGGTTTAAACTCGGTCCTGTATTAAATCCGCCCTATTCGGGGTGGGTGTAAACTAGGTCAAACTTGTTACGGGATGAGTTTAAACCCGTTGATCGGGTTTAGAAGTAGATTCTGGACGGGTTACAAATTTCAATGAACTCACCCCTAATATATATGTATATATAGCAGGTTGGTGGGCCCAACCCGCCCCGAACCCGCCGAGTTTTGAGCGGGTTCGGGGTTGGGCAAGTTGAAAAAGTAAGCGGGGAGAGTCCAAGTTCTGGTTCATTTTTTCTGGTGGGGCAGGTTCTGGGATTGACCAAACTTGATCTAAATCCGTCTCATTGTCATCCCTAGTTCTTAGGTCAATTGTCCATTAAAAAAAATTATCTATTAATTCATCCAATGTAAGACATGATCCTTAAATATCTAAAAAATTGAGAAGACATCTTGTCGTGTCGTTTATCATTGCCTTGAGGACAAACTCATATCAACATTAAAAAATAAGATTATATTATTAAGCTAATAGTTTGATAAATAAATCGTTCCCAAATCAAGTTCAAACCAACCATTACATTACGCTTAGCTATAACTCAACCACACATTTTGAGAAGTTTGATTTAGCTTAAAAAGTTTATTTATATTCATTCTGTTAGGATCCTTTGTACGGCTAGAGAGGGGGGGTGTGAATAGCCGCCCCAAATCGCTCGCGTTTCTTCCTACACTTCGTTAGCGCAGCGGAAAAATAAACTAGAAACGAAAGGAAGAATATCAAACCTTAGACGCAGCGATGTAACGAGGTTCGGAGATGATACTCCTACTCCTCGGCGTGTCCGTAAGGTGGACGAGCCCTATCAATCCGTCGGTGGATGAGTCCCCGGAGAACCGGCTAATGTCAAACTCCTTGTGGGTGGAGAAACCTCGCCACAAACGTTTGCAAAAGCAAACAAAGAGTACAAGTACAAAGAATAAGCAAGAAATACAGTAAGAATACACAAGCACTCTACCAATCTTGCTTTCTCGTCGACTGGAGTCCGGATGAAGCAGCTTCAAAAACCCTAACAGCAGTCGGGGAAGCTCACGCGAAGCTTGCGAGGAAGGAACTCAACAGAGCTCAAGCACCGGAACAGCAGCTCAGAAGAGAAGAGGAAGAAGAAGGAGTGCAGCAGCAACCCTCCCTGCGAAGAAAACGGCGAAGAAACTGGCCGCTGCGTCGCAGCTAGAACCCCGATCGGTCGTGGACCGATCAGTAACATCTGATCGGTCGCACCGATCGTGAAGAAGCCTATGCTTGTTCCCCGATCGGTTCATGGACCGATCAGGCCCTGATCGGTCCCCGCACCGATCGGCGATGTAACCTTCAGCGATCGATCGTGGACCGATCAGATAGCCTGGATCGGTCCACGCACCGATCCCACCGGCTCTTCCTTCGCGCGTCGTCTCCGATCGGTCCCGGCACCGATCAGATGGCCTGATCGATGCGTGGACCGATCACCGCCTTGCCTCGTTCGCTGGCGATTGGTCACCGATCGACAAGAATCAACAGAGCTTTTGTATCTCGATCGGTCACCGGACCGATCAGAGCAAACAAGTCCGGATCGGTCCGGTGACCGATCCGAGCTTGGGTTTGGCCCAAACCAAGTCCCAAGACTTCAAACCAATATCCGGTCAACCTTGACCTATTGGTACTTCATCCCAGCATCCGGTCACTCCTTGACCTGCTAAAACTCCCGCTAGTGTCCGGTCAATCCTTTGACCTACTTGGACTTTCTCAACACCGGATGTCCGATCATCCCCGATCCATCTGGATTTTCCCTTCCCGGGTTCACTTACCGGGACTTTCACCGCTTCACTCACCAGATTTCCATCTGCCTAACATCAGTATACACTCTACCACCGGCTTCACTCACCGGGACTTTCACCGCTTCACTCACCGGGACTTTCCTTTCACCTAGCTTCACTCACTAGGATTTTCACCGCCTCACTCACCGAGATTTCCACACGCCTAGCTTCACTCACTAGGTCTTTCCCTGGCTTCACTCACCAGGGACTTTCTCAACTGCCGGCTTCACTCACCAGGACTTTCCGACTGCCTGGCTTCACTCACCAGGACTTTCTCCCGTGCCAAACTCCCTGTTTGGACTTTCCCCGTGCCAAGTCTCCATACTTGGACTTTCCGCGTGCCAAGCTACCTGCTTGGACTTTTCCCCGTGCCAAGTCTCCGTACTTGGACTTTTCCAGTGCCAAGTCTCCATACTTGGACTTTTCGCGTGCCAAGCTCCCTGCTTGGACTTTTCCGTTTGCCAAGTCTCCATACTTGGACTTTTCAGGTCAACCAGGTCAACCTTGACCTAGGGTTGCACCAATAATCTCCCAACCATCTATTCTTGTCTCACATCAAGAATACAACTCTTCCACGAGTGTCAAACATCAACATGCAACTCAACTAGGTCAATCTTGACCTAAGGTTGCATCAACAATCTTCCCAAGTCAAACATCAAAATACAACTCGAGTCAAGTCAACTCGAGTCGGGTCAACCAGGTCAACCTTGACCTAAGGTTGCACCAACAATCTCCCCCTTTTTGATGTTTGACAAAACTATAATCAAGTTAGGTTAACCCGATAACCTAACTTAGGTTTTCCAACCATCTTCCAATGTCCAATGTTCTTTCCTTGAACATTCTCCGGACATTCTCCCCTTAGGTTAACCCGATAACCTAACTTGGGTTCTCCAATAGTTCTCCCCCTTTTTGACACACATCAAAAAGAATTCCAATGTTCTTCCTTGAACATTCCTTGACATTCTTCCCCTAGCTTAGGTTAACCCGATAACCTAACTTGGGTTCTCCAATAAACACTCTCCCCTTTTTGACACACATCAAAAAGTAAAAGGAGGATATCAAGGTCAAAAGTTTCTTCCTAATGAAAGTCCCATACCTTTCATTGAAACTCTTAATTTCCCCCTTGATACTAAACTCAACAATCAACTTAGTGATAATCTCATATCACTAATCCTCAAAAGTTTTAAGGAGTAAAAACTCCCCCTAAAAGTCAACTCCCCCTTGACAATTAGGTAAAAACTCCCCCTTAAAGGTCAACTCCCCCTTGACCATTGCACCAACAATGTCTTTGAGAGTTCCAAACCTTTAGAAATCCAAAATCACAACTTCCATAACTGAAATTTCAGACAACAGCTGAAATTCAGCAGGTTGGCACGCCCTGATCGGTCCCCGGACCGATCAGAACCCCTCTGGATCGGTCCCCAGACCGATCCAGCCTTTCACCAGATCGCAGTGCTACTGGAACTCACTGGATCGGTCTGCAGACCGATCCACAATACTCTGGATCGGTCCGCAGACCGATCAGAGCTTCCCTGGATCGGTCCCCGGACCGATCCAGCCACTGAAATCAGAATTTCTGATTTCCCCTTCCGGAAATTCAGAAACTCCTAGAAAATTCCAGAAAATTCAAAAAATTACGAAACTTTGAGGATACATTCCTCATATCATACACTATCATGGAAAAATAATTTTCTATGAAAATAGTTTCCATTTTCAAATCTTGATACAAAATTCGAAAACTTTGAAATAGTTCAAAGTTAAGTCAGTTTTGTATCACAATGTTCAATGATGAGTGCTATCACTAGGAAAGCTTCATCAAGGTTTTTCAAATCAATTTCAAAATGATTTTAAACCTTTTAATTTTGGGACCACAATCTTAGGGCTATATGCACATGACTTGTACACAAGCTTTCCCTATGATCCCCCATTTCTTGAATTAGGCTCATCTAGGTACAAGAACTATGTACCTTGATCCTAACTCATGATCCTAATATCTCACACACATCTAAGGTGTATCAAATCACATTCAAGTCAATTTGATGTGAGATATGGGTTTAGGTATCTTAGACTAAGGTCTCATGCATTTTCTAAACACAAATTTGATCTTAATATCAAAATGTGTTTTTCATCCTTAAATCAATTTCATTGATTATTAATGCAAGAGATGATGACATGGCATAAATTAATAACATAAATGAAAACATGTGCCAATGTCATGATGTCATGGCATAAAGTTTGAAACTAAACTAACACATGACATATAGATAACCTAAGCATTATCATGACATTTCAAATGATAATAAAATAAATATGATGTCATGGCATGGCATATGGCAACCAATCATGGCAAGTTAGCACAAATAAAATACCTAAATTCCCTATCTAAGTATCCTTAATCACTTAGCTAACTTAAGTCCTAATCCTAGATTGCCCAAAGTGCTCCAAGAAAATGTCAAAACCCAAATTGGCATTTCTTGATCTCTTGTTTGATTTATACCATTTAAAATTCTACAAGAGTAGCACTTCTAATTTAAGGCCCGGGCCTAAGAGAATATCAAAATCCCAATTCGATATTTCTCTAGGTTTTTCCAAATTGTGTCAATTTAAAGTAAGATTAATATATTCTTACTTTGGCACAACTTACTCTTCCAAGGAGTGAATGATAAAGATTATTCCATTTCATTTTCAAAGGTTCCCAAAACCTTGAAAATGCTCCTTGAGTGTCAATTTCCTCAAAGTTGGGTTAACTACCCTTCTAATTGGAGTTGACACTCTCTAACCCATCTATGGGATAGAGAAGATGCTCCTAGGAACCCAATACCTATTAGAGCTCATTGGGTTCACTAAATATTCACTAGGGATAACTTCCCTATCAACCCTCCTAATGACCCTCTTAGGCTTTGAAGCCTTGGTCATTTGGGTCTCATCAAGGTCAACTATAGGGGTGACTCCCCTTGTAACCTTGGTAATGGTCTTCCTAGCCCTAGGTTTTGTTCCATAATCGAATGGAACATTGTGGTAAGTGGGCTTGACCATTTGGGACTTAGGTTTGTGACCCAAACCTTTCTTGTCCTTGGGCTTTGGTTTTTGACCCTTAAACCCTAGAGATGACTTCTCCATGTTTTTAAGAGCCTTTTCTAAATTATCAAGTCTTGACCTCAAGACTTGATTTTCCCTCTCTAATACCTCAAGTGTTGATTTATCATTCTTTCTTGAGGTGTTCCTAGGCATATGTCTAGTTGTCTTGGGGTTTCTACCTAGGTTCTCCTTAGCCTTAGATGAGTTAATCCTAGAGTTGGCCTTCCTAGTATTATCCTTATCTAAGTTAACATGCTTAGCATCTAAACACATGTATTGATTCCTAAGGTTAACATGCTTATCATTATTGACTAATGCAATAAAATTACTAGCATGTATCCTACTAGAATTGCACGAATGAGCCTTAAAAGATACCTTAGGGTTTGCCTTAGCTCCCCCTATCGATGTGCTCGATCTCTTGTCCTTGCGAGGTTTCCTCCCCTTCGGACATTGGCTCCTATAGTGTCCCCGTTGCTTGCATTGAAAGCACACCACGTGCTTCTTGCCTTTGCGTGTTGGGACTCCTGCTTCCTTGACCTTTGGTGCCGGTGGAGTCTTCCTAACTCTCTTTGGACATTTGCTCTTGTAATGTCCACACTCCCTACACTCAAAGCATATTATATGTAACTTATTTGAAATTGAAATGCTTGAGTTACCTAGGTTTGGGCATGGGTGTGAGCTCTCTTCCTCATCCCTTCCGGAGGTAGATGCCTCTTCTTCTTGCTCCGAACTTGAACAAGAGGAACTCTCCTCCTCTTCTTCCTTGGAAGTTGAGTAGCCCTCAACTCCCAATTCGCTCCCTCCATGATGTGAGCTACTTGGCTCACTTAGCTCCTCTTCATGGCTTGAACTTGAGCTATCCTCATGGAACTTTGCCAAGTTGTTCCACAATTCCTTGGCATCGTTGTATCTACCTATCTTATGCAAGATATCACTAGGTAATGAAAATTCAAGGATTTTCGTTACCTCGTCGTTGATTGTGGATTGGTGGATTTGCTCTTTCGTCCACTCCTTCTTCTTGATAGGTTTTCCTTCCTCATCCATCGGTGGGGAAAACCCTTCTTGTACACAAAACCAATTTAACATATTAGTCCTAAGAAAATACATCATCCTTACCTTCCAATATGTGAAGTTGTCGTGAGACTCGTAGAAGGGTTGAATCGTGACATCTTCTCCATAGAGATCCATCTCTAGCCCGTGCTCCCCCGGGTGTTGATCCGTCGAAGAGCGGCCTCGCTCTGATACCACTTGTTAGGATCCTTTGTACGGCTAGAGAGGGGGGGTGTGAATAGCCGCCCCAAATCGCTCGCGTTTCTTCCTACACTTCGTTAGCGCAGCGGAAAAATAAACTAGAAACGAAAGGAAGAATATCAAACCTTAGACGCAGCGATGTAACGAGGTTCGGAGATGATACTCCTACTCCTCGGCGTGTCCGTAAGGTGGACGAGCCCTATCAATCCGTCGGTGGATGAGTCCCCGGAGAACCGGCTAATGTCAAACTCCTTGTGGGTGGAGAAACCTCGCCACAAACGTTTGCAAAAGCAAACAAAGAGTACAAGTACAAAGAATAAGCAAGAAATCCGGATGAAGCAGCAGCTTCAAAAACCCTGAAGCAGCAGCTTCAAAAACCCTAACAGCAGCAGCTGTTCCAGTCGGGGAAGCTCACGCGAAGCTTGCGAGGAAGGAACTCAACAGAGCTCAAGCACCAGAACAGCAGCTCTGTAGCAGAAGAGAAGAGGAAGAAGAAGGAGTGCAGCAGCAGCCCTCGACCCCTTTATACCTGCGAAGAAAACAGCGAAGAAACTAGCCGTTGCGTCGCAACGGCTAGAACCCTGATCGGTCTGTGGACCGATCAGGCAACATCCTGATCGGTCTGCAGACCGATCAGGGAAGAAGCCTATGCTTCTGTTCCGTCCCTGATCGGTTCATGGACCGATCAGGCCCTGCGCTGATCGGTCCCCAGACCGATCAGCCAGTGTACAGAACCTTCTGTGCGTACTCTGATCGGTCTGTGGACCGATCAGGACATAGCTGGATCGGTCCACAGACCGATCCCAGCTGGCTCTTCCTTCGCGACGTCGTCTCCTGATCGGTCCCCAGACCGATCAGGACATGGCCTGATCGGTCTGTGGACCGATCAGCCTGCCTCTCTTTGCCTCTGTTCGCTTGCTGATTGGTCACCAGACCGATCAGTAACCGAACAGAGAGCTTCTGGTCCGATCAGAGCAAACAAGTATCACTGGATCGGTCTGGTGACCGATCCAGAGCTTGGGTTTGGCCCAAACCAAGTCCCAAGACTTCCAAACCAATATCCGGTCAACCTTGACCTATTGGTACTTCATCCCTAGCATCTGGTCACTCCCTTGACCTGCTAGAACTCCCTGCCAAGTGTCCGGTCAATCCCTTTGACCTACTTGGACTTTCCAACACCAGAAGTCCGATCATCCCTGATCCATCTGGATTTTCCCTTGCCTGGCTTCACTTACCAGGACTTTCACCTGGCTTCACTCACCAGGATTTCCACACTGCCTAACATCCCAGTTAGGACTTTCCCACTGCCTGGCTTCACTCACCAGGACTTTCACCTGGCTTCACTCACCAGGACTTTCCCTTTCACCTAGCTTCACTCACTAGGATTTTCACCTGGCTTCACTCACCAGGATTTCCACACTGCCTAGCTTCACTCACTAGGTCTTTCCCCTGCCTGGCTTCACTCACCAGGACTTTCTCCAACTGCCTGGCTTCACTCACCAGGACTTTCTCCCGTGCCAAACTCCCTGTTTGGACTTTCCCCGTGCCAAGTCTCCATACTTGGACTTTCCGCGTGCCAAGCTACCTGCTTGGACTTTTCCCCGTGCCAAGTCTCCGTACTTGGACTTTTCCAGTGCCAAGTCTCCATACTTGGACTTTTCGCGTGCCAAGCTCCCTGCTTGGACTTTTCCGTTTGCCAAGTCTCCATACTTGGACTTTTCAGGTCAACCAGGTCAACCTTGACCTAGGGTTGCACCAATAATCTCCCAACCATCTATTCTTGTCTCACATCAAGAATACAACTCTTCCACGAGTGTCAAACATCAACATGCAACTCAACTAGGTCAATCTTGACCTAAGGTTGCATCAACAATCTTCCCAAGTCAAACATCAAAATACAACTCGAGTCAAGTCAACTCGAGTCGGGTCAACCAGGTCAACCTTGACCTAAGGTTGCACCAACACATTCAACCTACCCGTCTCTTTTTGTTTGATCTTATAAAAATTTTCCATTGATCACTAGGATAAATCGGAAAACGTTTATAACAGACGACCCATCAACCCAATGTTCTTAGGTTAACCGTTAATTAAGAATTTTTTTTTTTATTAATCATCAAGAGTGAGGTTTGATTCTTTGATGTTTAAGAAACTGAGAAGACACCTTGTCACTACACTATTACCCCAACGACAAACTCTTATCTATATTGATAAATAACCTTGTATTATGAAATTCAATAGTTAATTAAATAAATTTTAAAATGTAAAAGTTTCAAATAATCGCATAATTTTAAATTGAGAATTTGAAAACATTTAAATAAATTACACTCAAATTAAGTTAAATCAATCTCAAACTTATAAAAAAAATCAAAAACAACTATATTAATAATTTGATTCATTTAAGCTCGACTTAACTTGGATCGATTACCATATAAACAAAATTAAATACTATCAAATTTAACTCATTTACTGTCCTAATGATAATTTTGGGGCACTCGAAATATCCTTTTAACTTTACTTTTAAATAATTTTCGTTAAAGTTACACTACCTCATAGAAGTTTTGATGAACTGTACCACCTTAAAGCATCTTTCATTAAAAAAATTGATATCAGTATCCAATTTATGTCGACTAATCTTAAGAAAAATCAGTCTGACAACACAAAAATTTCTTATCGATCACCAGATAAATCAAGAAGTATTTATAACGGATGATCCATTATCTATCATTCTTAGATTAACCGCACGTTAAGAGAAATTCATTCGTTAATTCAATAAAATTGGACTCAATCCTTAAATATCTAAAAACTAAAAAAATATCTTACAACTATACCATTATCCTAACCCGAACCATCTTTCATTAAAATTGTACCATTTTATAGTAACAATTGGATCAAAGTTGCACCATCTTAATGTAGCAACTTTAACTAAAGTTATTAATGAAATATTTTAAGTTGCAAATTATAAATGAAATATTATTTTAATAATTTTTAAAAAGAGGGATGTCAAAACTTTTAAGAGCACTATTTTGATTTTTGATTTTATATATATATATATATATATATATATATATATATATATATATATATATATATATATAAATATAAAGTTGTTTGCTAAAATTAAATGAAAAAAATACTGTCTCATATTTGTAAACCGAAATAAATATTTTTAATTTTTTATACATTCGAATAATCAATTCATTGAAAAATATTTAATAATTCATAAAAGTAGGGGGAAAATTTTTTAAAAATTTAATAACCATGGAAAATAGTGGACGATAACTAGACTTAGTGGGTCTTAATTGGGCCACGATGTTCCGACCCGATTAGTGAGGTAATTAACGAGGGCTTTCGTCAGTGAATCCCCATTCGCCAATTTTGTCGATCGCAGCGTAGCGGCGAAGATGAACGCGACGAGGAAGATCACGGCGGCGGCGATCGCCGGATCCGCATTGCAGCTCGTTGCGTTTCTAGCGATTTTTGTTTCCGTCGCTTCAATAGATGACAGATGCGCCGCTTGCAACGTTGTCGCGGTACCTTTCGCCTCCCTTTCGTGTTGCTATATTTGTAATTTTTATCGTGGATTCCGTGGATCCCGAAGTTATTTACGAGTATTTGTAGCTGGACGATGATGTCGTTGTCTATTTCTCGTATTTACTTCGAATTTTAGTCTTGAAAACATTTGCCATGAGTTTACCAAGACGGTGAGGTTTCGAAATTTATATTGAAGTGCAAGAATGAAGTAGCTGCTAATAATTCTGAGGATCGAGCCTCAAGCACTCGTTTCTGTTGAGAAGGATAGATATTGCTTCTGGTTACTCCAATTTGGATATTACTAGTAATATGGTCCTCATAAAGCTCAATGAAGTCATAGTTATTGCTAGTAATATGATCTTGTATAGAATTTTTAAGATTCATGTAGCCAACCCTCGATAGTTGGGACACATGGCTCAATGATGATGATAATGATGATTGATTACAACAATCTGGGAAGAAAGATACTATCTTCTCAAATACGACCATTATGCCTTTACCCATTCCCAACACCTGGTTGCAAAACAAGACTAAGCTTGTGGGTGATGATGCTCGTGAACATGTGATGTTGCAATTTGATGTTGGAGGTGGATGTTGTAGAAGAGGGCATTTTAGTTTTTTTCCCCATTTTGGAAGAGGGCCGACCATATAAATAGAGACACTTTCTTCACTCCCACTCTTGGTTGTGAGGTGATGGACTAACCTTACTATTGATGGCAAGGTTATTCTTTGTGATTCCTTTTGAAGATTTGAAATTTGTAATTAGTAATGTTTATATTATAATTGCCATATCTGTCACTGATTATCACCTACTGAACAGAATTATCAAATTACTTGCTAAGTTGTGCAAACATCAATAGCCAGTATCTTATCCTTGATTTCTGCCTTTCTTACATGAGATACATTGTAAATTTTTGCAGGCTGAAATAGAGGTTGTACTTTCTAATGTAAGTATCACACTATCTACTTTTCTAGTTAATTGTTGCTCCATTCACTATTAACATATTGGTTTGGACTCTCACATCATGTATTATGTTCTATTTTCATGTCCCACATACTGTGTGTCCATCTTTTTTTAGAACGATCTCAATTTTGTCTTTTGTGATTCAAATTGAAGACACCTTTGCCCAAAGCTCATTTCTAACTCAATTACTTTCATCAGATGTTAATAAAGATGCAAGCAAATGTAGTGATTGATGGAGGTTTCAATAGTTATTTTGCATTGCTTAATTTATTGGTATTGTGAACAAATATATGCATTCTTGCTTGTTGCAAACATTGCATGAGACAGGTATTTATACAAGGAAGTTCGTTATCATGTCTATCAGCATCGAGTATCAATAGGCATTTACATGTGTGTCTCCACTAGTCACAGTTATCATGACTTGAATTCAATTGCTGTAATTTTCATTACCTAAAAGCACTATGGGGAATTTTAACTGAGTTTGGCAACCATAAAACAACATAATATTTTACATTCTGGTGTCAAATAGTTTATTTACGGAATCCTACAGTACAATTGTAGATTTTTGAGTGCCTGAAGTAGTAATAGGATCCATAAACAGTCACTTCAAGTTAAAACGCTACCGTTGAATATCTTGTACAATGTAAATTAGGAGAATATTTCAAGATCAACTGATGAGGCCATCTGTCAGTTGAAAATTCCATCTTATTTTCCTGCCCTCCCCACGATTCTTATTTTTTAGGTTGCACAGATAAAAACATGTTCAAAATAAACCTAATTTGGATTATGTTATTTGATTCAATTTTTGCTATCTTGTTCATGGTCTTATGTGAACTTAAGTGTGGACACACATGCAGATGCTGATGATTTTGTGATGATTTTGTAATTGATTTTTGCTGCAGGAGAAACCAAGAAATCATCTAGATATGCGCCATCGATTGGACTCAAGAGGACAGCGTGAAGGAAAAGTAATTGATTACAGGTATCAATGCACTGCATACATTATAGTATTCATTATCAGTCTGCAGCAGATGTGTCTTCATATATTGACAACTCAATTCTTAAGCTTAATTTTTCCTGATAAGCACCAAAAATCAACTTGTTTTTTTTTTATAAATTCTATTATATTTACCTTACAATGGAAGGATTTCTATATGGAGCCAATGAATCACACATAAACTATTGGGTTCTTTGTGATTATTTTTATCTGATTAACGTATTTGATATTCACTTCAAACAGGGTTAGTGAGTTAAGGGTGGTTGAACTCCTTGATGGTCTCTGTGAAAAAATGCAGGATTTTACTCTTGAGGAGGTAGGTTTTCTCTTCGAGAGAATTGAGTTCCATTAGTCAGTCTGCACAATTTTCACTTCTGCCTTAGAAACAGAGAAATGGAAAATGTGTAACTATGTTTCCTGCTAATGACTTCTATTTAATGTTTGCAGTCAGATTCAGGCGAACAAATGTGGGTAAAAGTAAGAAGTTGGGACAGCATTGAAGGTGGTGAGTAGCTAAACTATTCGTCTTTTGTGTTTCACAAAGTTGCAAATCACTTATGCAATCAATTTTAAAATTTAATTCTTATGTGCAATTGAAAGAACTGAGCAATAGAAAAAGGCTTGTTTTATTTTTTTTTTCATTATTTGGTAAAGGAAGTATGATGTGTTTTATCACATGTAATTTGTGAATAATACTATTGCAATAATCTTTCTTTCACTCCTATAAGATGAATTATATTTCCATTTCCTTATTTCTAAATTCTAGGTAATATAGCTCCTTCTTTCTGGCCACTAAAAGAAAGAAAGAATCCTCATGATATTATATTTCTGCTATTGCAGACAGTTTCTTGTTCTTGTATTCTATCTATCCTCTTAAAGAGACCGAGATGGATGATTGCTTTTGTTCTGGTCTTGGGCATTTGTTTTTGTCAGTTATGATACATCAGTTAATGGCCGGTTAAGACTGTTGCTCTTAAATATAGACCCAGTTTAGAGGACATTACTCCCTCATGCTAATCATTTTGATTGTTTATTTATGTGGGGAGAAAATTAACTGTTATCTATCAAAGTATTCTGATTCTATTTTATTCTTCTCTTTTTGTTTACTGGAGGCAGATAAGCAAGCAGCACTAGCATACTCGAAACAGTTATCCTCGTTTTGTGGAAGGTAGATTATGTATTATTGTCCCGCGTATGGTCGTTTATCTTCCATGCTTTTTGCTTGAGGGTATTCAATCTTGTTTTGTTTGTTTATCTTGTCAAGCTTGTCTGAATTTGTTTATTAAAAATCAGCTTTTACTTATACGAGCTCGCTAATGATATGTCTGTCCTAACTATTTAGTTAAATTATTGATCCAATAAATAAATCTTATATTATTACTCATTTTTAACCTACTACAGATAATTTGAAACTTGGAATTTATAAGGTTGCAAAATATACACATGTTTTATATCCTTTTGTATCTTTGAATTAAAAACTAAAGAAACAAGATCACAATGAGCTTTGTTATAAATATCAATGAGTTGAGCATACTAGTCTTTGAGCATTCATTTATATATTTTTTTATTTGAAACGAACATGTACGAACTCTTATTTAGGTGAGTATTGAATTTGTTCCCTAATATTAGTTCGCTTTCAACCCTATTTATGAGAATCTCAATTTCTTAACATTGTTTTCGGTAATGTGGACCTTATACTCCTCTTTTTAGTACCTCATCATGGTGTCGATAATGTTAAGCTTTCTATATCTTAGATGATGGATTAGCTAATCTACAAAATTTAACTCATCAGAACTGTCAGTTCCTATTGACATCATGCCATAGGGAGACCCTGTTTGATTGAGTGACCTGATGTTTTGTTGCATTTCAGGTTGCTGGAGGACACAGAGGATGAGGTGAGCTGAGGTTTCATTTTGCATCCTTGATAATTTTGTTTTTCCAATGTTTATTTGTCGATCTGTTTCCAACACAAAGTTAACCCAACCAAAAGTACAGCCAATACAAGACATATCGATTATTTTGCTCTTGGTAGTGCTGCAACAACACCGACTCAAGAGCATCTTCTTTTCGCAGCTTGCAGAGTGGATAAAGAAAGGATTTACGCAAGCCGGCAGTGTAAGCAAAGTCCTTTGTCAAGATCTCAGTAAACACTGCAGCTACTCCAGGTAATTAGCATCCCTGTGGTGATCTCCTGTTGGCTATTTCTGCCATTAGAACTCGTAGATCACATTTCGGGTGCATGATCCTACTAATTCAGAACATTCTTTTATCTGTGCCATAGCTTGTGGTCTTTGAGCGCATCTTTAATAATTTCCAAGGCCTCGGTCTCTTCTGGGTCTAGCCCATGAGACAAGTACGGTCTTTATTGTGGGATTCATTTATGCATTTGATGTGGAGTGATCAAACGCAATGCTAATATTTGATTAGCAGTGTGATGCTTTCGATCTAGTAGCATTTTACTGGTCCTAAAACATTGAGACACGGCATTTGAAGCCTTGGTCAAGAGAGATACTAATTTGATTAGCAGTGTGATGCTTTCGATCTGGTAGCATTTTGCCAGTCCTAAAACTTCTAGACGCGACATTTGAAACCTTGGTCAAGAGATATACTAATTTGATTAGCAGTGTGATGCTTTCGATCTAGTAGCATTTTACCGGTCCTAAAACTTTTAGATGCGGCATTTGAAACCTTGGTCAAGAGATATAAGATATACTAATTTGATTAGCAGTGTGATGCTTTCAATCTAGTAGCATTTTACCAGTTCTAAAACTTTTAGACGCGGCATTTGAAACCTTGGTCAAGAGACGAGGTTCTTAAAATAGTGGGTTCATGTATAAGTCAAGTTATTGAAAGTTTTGCTGAAAGAACTTTCAATTTAGTAACATTTTCCCAATCCTCCTAGAACTTTCGATAAATAAGTATGGCCCCCTAAAATGGGTGTATGTATACAAACATGGAGTGATCAAATTGTTGCAACTTTTTTCTCCAATTTAGTAGCATCTTAGCGGTCGTAAAATTTTGATGATACATTTGAAATTGTTCATGAGACAAGTATGGTTCTTTCAATCTAGTTGCATTATACCAATCCTCTAGAACTTTCATCGATAAGAATCTTCACAATTCCCGGTTTGCACTCATAACAACATATCTGTACGTCCTTGTGCTTCATGATTGACTTTACAGTTTATATACTAAGCTGATGTTTTGTTGTGTTGGTTGCAGTGGTTCCTCCGCGATGGATCATGGAGAGCTGTAGCGGAAAATCAAACGATAACCAAAGATTCTTTTTAGGAGATATCACAAACATTTGAATCCAATCGTGAACCCGAAAGTTGATACGAAGACACCATTTTATCATTTTTGTTTGATTTGAAGTTGAGGGATGCATTCAAAGCCAATGCCACTATATCATTAAACTTGATACGATCCTAATTTTATTTTCATCTTATTGGACATGTTTGGAGCCTATTGTCTATTCACTCGTGTTGGATGAATTTGATATGGAAGAAAATAATTGTTTCCGAGTTGAAAACCTCTTCAACTTGTTCATAAGATAAATTTAAAATATAAGTTATATATATATTCATAAGTCATAGCCAATTTTAAGTTCAGATAAAAGAAAAAAAAAAGATTAATAACCTCAAGCTTGTGATGACCAGTCTGATTTTACACTATGGGGAGTCCAGCATCTTTTAATTATACTATGGGGAGTTCAGCATCTTTTAATTATGTATCTCCATTTGGAAGAAAAATTAATTTTAATTAATTTTGATGTCCATCAGATAAATAAATGGATTCATTGAATTATTATATTTCAAAATTAATTTTTAAAAGTTAAATATTTACGGACTAGATCATCCAGACATAATTTACCTGGCTGACCTGGTTTATTCATGGCTGACCTGGTTTATACATATTGCTTGGAGAATTAAACAAAATATAGATAGGTGTTTTTTAAAGAATAATAAATAAATAAATAAATATAAATATTCCTTCAAATAAAAAATATATATAATAATAAATAGCAATTCCATGAGAATTAAAATGTTTAATTTATTTTTATCGTCAAATAAAAAAAAATATTCCAGCTAATTTTTATGTACCAAATGTCCCATTAAAGCATAATCTTTGCAACAAAGAAACATATTCTTCATCGGTGATTAAAAAAGCAGAAATTCTAATAAACACTTACAACTAAATTTCACTGTGATGCAATCATAAAGTCTAACAATCCATGCAACCCAACCAAGCGGCTAGGGTTTACATATTTTAGTGAATCAAGAACCATATTATTCATTGACGAGTTCCAACCGATCGACAAGTTGCAACTTGAAAAGAAGCAGACGGCAAAGGGAGAACTAGCTTAGCGAACACAACTGCTGGACATAGTTGATATTCATATAGCAGCTTCAATCTCATCAGGAGACACTGCCACTCCATTTGGCTTGTCATTTGCATGGATTTGAGAAGAAACCTCATCGATAGCCAGGTTAAGTTCATCAATCTTTTGTGTCAGCACCTTCCTGGTTTTCTGCAATCACCAATTCGCTATCGTAAGCATAAGTGCAGCTCAAATCAGGTACCAAATCTGGGCTAAACATAAAGTGAAGGCACGAAAGTATAGATTCTTTGTCAAGTTAGCGAAACTGTGAGCGATATGAACTTGCTAATTCAGTATAGAACTAGAATTCAATTGTCTGGAGCAACCAAAAAGACACAAGATTAGCTTGGAGATGTCTCTGCCCTTTATTAAGATATAAAAAAGGGCAACTTAGTGCACAAAATTTCCACTAATATATGGTCCCAAGGAAGGGTCTATTACACAGCCTTACCCATGCTATTTTCATAATTCAAATCTGTGACTACTCATTTAACCCTGAGATTGAAGTCCCATCAGCTTTAGAAAACTCCTGATTATGTGTTCAATGACTAGTTAAGTCAATCATTCAATATAGAACAGACGTGATGAATCCATATTCACCCCTTTTACCAAAGTTTACAATTTCGTTTGAGCCAAAGTAGAGTCTCCAGCAAGGATAAAATAGTATTGATGCGGTGCTAGTCAACACATGGAATTAGTAGCATCGATGAGTAGGGGAGTGGAGTCAAGGAGCAGCAGAAGCTGAAGAGGGAGAAAAAGAGAGGCTCACAATTTACCTCATTGAATCTGCCCTAGCCGACAATCATGGTTTTGGGAAGACCCAACAGCAACTATCCATCAGCCTACCCCATGAATTTACCAACCCACTTCTGCTTGCAGCCAAAACTGCAGATGCTCACCACAATTGCAGATGACACTTATGGCTGTGGAAAATGCTAGCCCGGAACTGAATAGGGTGCTCACAACTTGCAGAACTGAGTTCAAAGTGCTCCATATTGCAGTCAGGGATGAATGATAAGTTTGAATTTAAAACCTTGTTTTCAGCCACATCAAGGAATAACACCTATTTGAAGTTGGCTATGTGATCAATTCTGCGATTGTGCTCCAAGTAATAATCACATCTATCATTAGTGGTAATATGTATGACCAAACTATATTAGCTACAAGGATCATATCCTGGCCTTATGTAAGCTCCGCAAATAATGGCCAGTGGAAACTCCATTTTGTGTAACTGTTGTTGCAAATCTGTAATCTTCTTTACAGACTGGTATTCCTTTATGTTCAGGGACTATGATTGATGAATAATTGTTTAATTGTGTCAAATCCAGAATAACTATCAAGGAAGCTTGTTACAATATTATAATCTATTGGTTGATCTTGCAACATAAGACAAATTGATTTCAAACAATTTTCATTTTCAGTTGTTCTTCAATTTCCCAAAGTTTGTATGGTTCATTACTTATTTTCTACCACTAGAGGAATTATGTCATTCTATTTATTAACAAGAGTTGATCAGTGAGTCAACTAAGAGGAAAGAGATGTGTCCAGAAAACCTAATCGTTAGTTCTGTTACAATAGATGTTTGGTTGTAGCAAGGTCCTTCTACCACAGATGTTAAAACTATTACAATAACACGTACCTCCAAAGCTTTCTCCTCGTCATAGATGAACTTTGGCAACTTCCTCATAAGTTCTTTTTTGTCTGTGCCAGCCAGTGCTTTGCTGATCTGGAATAATAATCATTTATCAGGAGGAATAGAAAAAGACATGATCACGGCTGAACTTTGTGAATGCCATTTGCATAATCTTGAAATGAAAGTTTACAAATCATTTACTATCATTATAGAACATTTTTAAAAGAATTGGTTTAAGATCAAAATGCACATAGAAACGCCACACGCATGCACATGCCCTAACACAACAGATTTTATGTACTCTTGAAGTCAGATTAAGAGCAAATGTTATAGTTTCACCCCTTTACCTCTACAGCTTAATTTATAAAGACGGCGGATCTGGTTCAGCTACAACTGGAAAATGATGCAAAAGGTGAAGCTTTACCATTATGAGCGGTATATGATACAGAATTTGCATATTATGCTGAAGTTGAGTCATCCACACATGGAACATATCAAAATGGAGATGATAGCTAACAAAGAAAATATCACTTTGTACCTGAGGTGCATAGACACAAGCAAGTGTGCCAACCATCATTCCTCCCAGCAAAAAGCCACCAATGAATGAGCTCGCAGTGCTTGACCTTCCCCCCTCTCTATTTTGATTGCACAAAGCACAAAAAATTGCTGCTTATTTAGACAGGAAGAAAGTTGAATCAAATTGAATCTCTTCACAGTTTATAATTATAAACCTTGGTGCATAAAATTGATAAAGCAGTTCTCCTTTCTGGATTTTGTGACAGGCCTCAAATTTGAATCCAGTTGTATCACTAGTGGGAATCCACTAGAGACTTAAATAGCGGTGTCAAATTTGGCATCATCTAAAAAGATTAAACAACCAGGCTTCTTAAGTGAATATCCATGCCTAAGAGCCCGTAATGGTTACCAGTTCATAAATGTCTAATTTACTACAATATTATTGCAAGTCCTTGGAAAGAACTATACAACAATTATGTGAATCATTATTCGATTTACACCAGAACCTTATCCCTGGTTTGGTTAATAAACACTAAACTCAACTTATTTAACACAACACTAAAAAGTCTCAGATCTTGAGTCAGAATCCTGCTACTGATCCATAATTACGTTTAGAATCTCGCTATTAATCTATAGTTATGTTAAATCAATTGGTGTGTCTAATTTGTATATCAACAGGTGAAGGGGAGGGTTGAGCATACAATAACATACAGATAGAATTCTTCCTTAATAGATTAAGTTCTTGCGCAAGCGCCTAAATTCTAGCAAATCAACAAACAGATAACAGAAAAAAAAAAATAGGCACTTTTTAGCAATTAAATCACCTATAAGAAGCTCTGGGAATGCATCGACCTTTGGGAATTGCGACTCCAGCACTCTTTCGGCGAAGAGGAGCAGAAGACAAACCGAGAGGATGGCAAATGACAAAAGATTTCTCCGACATCTTCAACGCATTTCCTGGAATGAAAAAGTATCAAAAAAATCGATCCTGAGCACACCAATAGAAACATGAAATCGGCGGGAAAAAAATTCTTTCGACTAAAGAACTGAACAAATGTAACCATAATCCTGCATCAGATCTTAAGAATTGCCCCCAAAAAAACACAAACACGAGAAACGGCAGACCGTGCGATTTACACAGAATCAACAGAAATTAGGGGTACAGCACAATTAACATGGGGGATCGACGCCAGGACCCCGAGAACCAAGGCACGAAGCTTACCGGAGTTCCGTTGGAGGTAAGGCCCGTTGACGGAGACGAGGGAGCTCGCGATCGCCGCCATGGTGCTCAGCAATCTGATCCTTTTCGCAAGGGATTGTGGCGCTTTTATGGTCGATGAGTTCGAGAAGGGCAACTGCCGCTCGACATCGATAACTCCGACCTCCATGGCCGGCCCAAATCGATGAAACCCGGTCGAGCATCCACTGGGTCCGGCTAAATTGGGTTCATCGATACCGGTCTTCCGGATCACATATGTAAACAAGTTCTACCAAGCTTGTTGGTGTTTAAATTTATTTGATAAATAATTTATATGAGTTAAACTGAGTTAAATCAAATTTATAATAAATTAAGTTATTACAATAATTATTCAAACTTACTTAGTTTTTTTTTATGAGCTTAGTTTAACTTTGGTCTATTTAGATATTATCGGACATTCAATTCAAATTTATTTAATTATTTAAAATTTTTAAATTTTAAACTTATTTGATTAGTTATTAAGTTTGATTATATAAATTTATTTGTTCATTTTAAATATTTTTTATTTATTTAGGGAGTTAAAAAAATTTATTGATGAATATGATTCACGAATATTGTTTATAAATATTATTTATGAATATTATTTATATTGTTCACGAATAATCATTAACGAGTTGAATACATATAAATTCAAATATTTCTATTTAGTTAAACGTGTTGTTTAAGTTTATTTACGAATATTCATGAACATCAAGCTAAATATTAAATTTATTTAAAAACGTTCGATTAATTTAAAATTCTAATTGGGTAGTTTGGATCCTCTGTCCCCAAATTTCTCTGTCTCCGTGTTCCCTTGTCGATCAGACAGACCAGATTACATCCCAAGGATACCTTGCACATCATGAGAATACTGCACACATCTTAAAGATGTCATGATGCTTTAAAATATAATCTGATCTGTCTGATTGACAGAGAATATGAGGACAGAGAAATTTGAAGATAGAGGATCTGAACTGCTAATTGGGTATCTCAGCACACAGACGATTTGGTTTGAGCTGGCTCAAGCCGGTGAATTGAGTTAGGCAGTTAGCAGGTTCAAAAATATTGGGCCAAGCACATACCAGCTGGGCCCAAATGGACAAGCCTTATAAGATCAATTAATAAATTTAACAGAAAACTGTCATTTATATTCATTTATATAAATTAATATTTAAAATTATTCAAGTGACGAAGGAAATCATCTTATTCATCAAACGAGATCCCCTGTTTCATGATCCCGTGTCCCGGTGTCCCACTCATCGCAGCTTGAGGCTCTCGACCTGACTCAAATTATACTCTGGGAAAGGTGAATCTAAGAGGATTGTGACCGGCACGATAGTTATCGGAATCATGCCACTGTTGGACCTTGGCTTTCCTCTTCCATCGACTCCAGCTCCTGCTCCTCCTCTGGCATATTTCGGCCGCAATCGTGCTAGTCATGATCCCTTTGGATTCACCTTTCTCCCAGGATATAGTTTAGATCGGGCGGGCGGCGAGTGGGCTATAGCGTATGGGACACGGGGACGCAGGATTCTGGGACAGAGGATACCGTCTGCTTATTCATCGGTTTGGTATTGGCCTGATCAGATGAAGATTGAAGCTTCTGTCCTGTAATTTTGTGTCTCCTCTGTCCCATTAGTTAAACGGCATAAACAAAAACAATCAAGAAATGAGCTTGTACAAGTTGAGATCCTCTGTTCATAAAATGGTGTGTTCTCATATCCCCTCACCAATCGGACGGTCATGATGGCCTTGTAATGTGCATTGCATCCTTGAGATATGATTTAACAGGACACACCATTTTGGGGACAGAGGATCTCAACTCGCCAACTAATTGAAGGGGAGTATGCCTGCGCTAAGGGATGTCTTGACTAGCTCGACAACATGAACATCAACGATACCACTGGACCAAGCTGCCGACAACACAATAAGCTCACCGCCGGAGCAGAAATAGTTGCCGACAACACGATAAACTCACCGTCGGAGCAGAAATAGTTGGATCTGTGAGGACAAACTCAGACGACAAAAGACACTGAAAAATTCCCAAGAACATATTCTTTCTTTCAAAGCAGTGTTTTATTGGACGAGTATATCGACAAACAAAACTAAAGCTTGAATATAGAATGCGCAACAGAAGTAGCTCACCAAACAGATCGATAACGAAACGAGTATAAGAAACAAATTCATTCCTTTCAAATTTCCATCCTCAACCAGAATGGGCATTCAAAGTAAACATGCCCCTTCAAAAGTATACTTGTACTATGTTTCAATGCCATTTTCAATCTTTGAACGAGTCCCTGGTGAGCTGCTTCGTCCCGACGTTGAAGAACTCGATGATCACTTCGAGAGGCATGCCTTTAGTTTCAGGAATCTTGAGGAAGACAAACAGCAAAGCTACGAGACAGACGGCAGCATATATTCCAAAGACACTGGCGAGACCAATGGTGTTGAGCATCAAAGGAAGTGTGTAGGTGACGATTATATCACAGAACCAGAAGGTGAGGGAACATATGGCTATGCACACGCCGCGGACTCGAGTTGGGAAGATTTCGGAGCAAAGGATGTTGGGGATTGGACCGAAGCCCATGACGAAACAGCAGAAGTAAACCACGACACTGATGGTTGAGAGCACAGCGTGAGCAACGGTCCCCAAGTCGACAAGGTTTGTGAGAACCAACATGAAAAGTGAAGCAATCAACACGGGGAGCGTAGCTAGCAAAAGAGTTCTGCACAAAGGAAATCACAATAAATTGCACGAGCACGATCATATCGAAAACAAATAGTGTAGTCAGAGTTGAGATGGGAGTTTACCTTCTACCGGAGACATCCATGAGCCTCATAGCGACCGCTATACATGGAAGCATCAGCAAAGTTGTAAGAGCACTTAAAAGTATGGATGCCGAATCAGAGCCAATTCCTAAGTTTGCAAGAAGAACTTCGACGCCAGCTTGCTCGAGAATTTGTGGAGTGTAATAAAGAACTCCGTTGATGCCAGCAAACTGCAAGAGTTTAAATAAAACTTTCTACATAAGAACAACCGGGTAGCAAAAATTGAGTTACAAATTGTACCAAGTGACAATGTTCTTCAGTTAATAAAAAAACAGTATCATACTAATTAACAACCTTGAACTGAAAGAAAGTAAACCTTCGCTACAATGAAGTTAATTTTTCATGATAGTTTACGAGACAGTTTAGGTTCGAGTGAATGAGGCAATCTTGGGAAATGGAAAGCAATTTTAGTTCATATTGCTAGTGAGTCCGAAAGGACTGCTAAGTCATCATTAAACTACAAGAACAATCATACTTCGATGAAGAGAAAGATAAGTTTTCTGACAACAATATTACCCGATCAGAATGCTATTCTTTGTTATTTACTTTCATAGTTGTCTCATAGTCGATATAAAACCTCAATCTAAAGAGTTTATATCCTAAAGAGAATACTTTTCACATTCTCTACATTTCTCTCGTGTGAAGAGGAACTAGTTTCCCGAATAAATCTAAATACAAAAAGAGATATTTCTTTTGACTTCATGCTTATGCTGGTGACAAGAAACCAGTAGATGACTATTAGAAAGGCAGTTATATTGCTTCGAAGAAAGGTTAGGAAAATGGATCATTTCCTTCTTTATACTATTGTTTGTAATTACCTGCTGAAGGATTTGCATGCCAATGCCAACAAATAGTGCATGTCGAACTCCTGCCTCACAAAGGTCGCGCCACTTTGGCCCTTTGGAAGCAACCTCCGACGGGTGAACCATTGCTGGACCAGCCGGATGATGGCCAGTGACTTCCGAATACAGGGTGGGCTGGCTTACCAATGCTGCAGCTTGAATATATTCACTTTCTTCTGGGATACCACCGGGAATTGAAACAAGGGAACCTCGACGCGACGCAGGCACGCCTTCTTGATGCAAATAGATCCTCTTGAAGCCTCCTTTCATTCCATCTGCGGTCTCACTTTCAACCCATTTCCAAGCCAACTGCCACCCGCCTCCTATTCCCATACTGCTAACTGCCTCTCCAGCATTTCCTTGCATAAGGTTGCTATTATGCCTCATATCTTTCCCACCCATGCCGGTTCCGTGGCGTGAGAGCAACGGAGAATGCAAATTGTCATCGGAGTCGCCACCTGCACCATCAGAAATGTAATCGTCACCCTCAGGGAGACCTTGCTCCTCGTCAGATTCCTCGGTTCTGTGGTGGTGCTCCGCCACACTATACATGCTGCCAAAATTTGGAAACAAAGTACTTCTCATGCTTCCCATCTCGGGTAGCCTCTCATGGACACTCCCGAATAGGGTAACTAGAGGGTCCATAAGAGGGATGTTTTGGTTTACGATACTTCCTTGGCGTGATACAAGACCGTAGGCACTTCCAAGATGACTTTGACCAGTAACTGGCTGTGCAACCCACGAGAGGCCTTCTGGGCCATATAGCATTATCGTCTCCTTTTCAGCTGTTGGGTCCTGTTCATCGAGGTGTTCATTTACAGGTCCAATTATGTACTCTTCGATAGATGTATCTGCACTAACTCCCAACCCTTCAACAAGAAGTGCCATTTCTCCTGTAAAAAGAAAACAGAAGATACATTGACTATAGATAAACATCAACATTTAAAGTATTAAACAAGCCAGCAAGTTTAGTTAATCTGGTAGATGAAAAAAAAGTTGATCTTTTTTTTTTAATTAAATAAAGTTTTGTATTTGAGCAAAGATCTGCATTAGCTAAAACTTTTAAAAAAAACACCTTTTTCTTACTGAAAGAAAAACTCTAGTCTGAACATAAGCAATTACGAAGCACATTCTAAAAGCCAAAACTTGCAAGTTCCTGAAACTCATTGTGCCTTCCTAAGAATCTCACATCAAAAATCAAATTTTATCGAGCAAAAAGAAACTGGAGTATCTAAGTAAATGTTAAGTGTCAAGTTTCGTTCAGTAAACACCATCTATTTCAGGACTTTGATTCCAGTAATTGCAATGACACATCGATTATGTATTAAACTACCTGTTCGACTTTATTGCTAAATGCAATTGGATAACATAAGACTTTAAGTCATCCAATAAATAAAAAATAGAATAGAGGATAACGAACAGAAATTAAAATTTCAAACCAACATGAGAGGTCATGCAAAAACTGATTCTCTTCGGTGTTCTTTAGCTCAAAAAATAGATTAAGGAGTCATAATGAAACTAAGCCATAAACACACATGGAAGATTATGCAAAAATGACTATCAGGTGGTGCACTTTATTATAGAACAAACCTGAGACATCTTCTCTTCCGCGCAACCTCTGCAAAACCTGTTTGGCTTCCTTCATTCTCCCTTTGCTAACAAGCCATCTTGGTGATTCAGGCAGAAAGAATACAGTCAACACAAAATATAGAAGGGAAGGAATAGAGAGTACACCGAGCATCACTCTCCAGTCAGGTTGGATCTGTAATGACATCGCAAAAACCATACAATACGAGAGAAACATTCCTCCAGATCCAGTGAACTGTGGAAGGGTATTCAACAATCCCCTTATCTCAGATGGGGCTGTCTCCGATATGTATAGAGGAACAAGGGTGACTGCTAAACCGATTCCAAATCCATCTATAAGCCTTGCAAGGAGCAGCATATACACATTTGAAGACCACAACATCACGAGGCCACTGAGGAAGTACAGAATTGAAGAGATAATTAGCATAGGCCTCCTACCAATCCAATCTGATACTGCTCCTGAGAATGTCGTAATGACAGTCGCACCAATAAGTGACATGGCCACTATTAATCCCTCCATTGTTGGTTGATCTTCCAACTTAAATTCCCTCTTTATATAAATAACAGAGCCTGAGAAAGATACAAGCATGTGAGAATCAAGAAGCAAAGCTTTTCTCCGGTCATCTTCCACGAAAATTTAATAGAAAGATCACGCTGAGCATGATGAGATTAGATGCACTATCATAGGGATCAATATCAAACATTTTGCTTTTCATTCGAGAAGGAAAAAATTGAACATTTGATTCTGGTTTTACCTGCAATGGTGGCATTATCCCATCCCTGCAAGAAATTGCCAATTGCAGCAGCAATGGCGACCAGAACAGCTCCCTGCATTTTCTGTGGCCAACGTCGATGTACTGCACACATAATTTCAATCTAACATGAAATAAGCATTCAAAGCTAGCTACAAAACAATCCTTCATTTGCACCATTGTAAGAGATTCACAGCACATGACTGAAGATTATGGGAAATTATACAAAAGATGGCAGCCACTCAAATAAAAATCATCAAATTGTAGAGACAAGCCAACCGCAGATGGATCTCTTAGACTTCACTTGTAATATCCATCTAGGTCAACCTTCACTCGTTGACCTTAAAAATTGACTATCTACGAGGCAAAATTCAAAACTGCGTTCCAAATCACAAAAAGCGAGTTTCACTAGAAAACGAGAGATCTCAACTTCTTCCAACGATATCAGCTACTCGTTACAGCATGAGCAGAAAATTCTGAGAAATCGCATTAGGAAACATCCACAGGCAGGAAATGCCCAAACCAATGATATAAACCCTAACCCTCGCCAGCGGTTTCCCTATTTCACCCGACAAAAATCGAAAACCTTAAGCGGAAACCTACCGCGTAAAAAGCAAAGATCTCAAAATCCTTGAGCAAAAAAAGGGAAAACGTAAATAACGACCGGCGAAAGCGGGCGTCCGAGCCGAAACCTACCGACGGACGGTGGCGGGAATGCTCCTTGCTTCCTTCTCAAGCGCAATGCAGCCGGAAAGCCTCCTCCTGACCTCCCGCCGGAGAAGCCGCCGCTTCCTCAACCTCCCTGTTCCTCCGTTGACGGACTCCGGGATTTCATAGCGATTCACGGGTACGGAAGCTAGCAGATGACCGCGAAATGAACAATCACAGCAACAAATATCCAATCTATCGCCTACCGATCGAAGATCTCTCTACTCGCAATTCTTCTTCAGATGCATCAACAGGAAAAGGAACGATTTCTTTTTCTGCTTCACTCGTTCTCCTCTCTGTTCTATTATATATATATAGCACCCCAAACAACGATTTTTTCATTCCTCTCAAAAATTAAAACTATATTTCTTAAATAAAAAAATATTTAACATTGTATAATTAAAATTTTACAATAAAATCTAGTTCAGCCAAATGAAATTCCATTGGATTAGAAATTCTTACCAGCTAAAAATTCTTCAATTGACTTCTAATTTTATAATATATTTTTAATTAAAAGAAATTGACATTTTTGTTTTGATCCAATCTCATAATAATATCAAATATGTGAAATCTCTCAGTCAAAGAAAAAGATAAATGGGCTGATCAGGAGCTTACTTGGCACCATTAAATTATAACTAGTTTATTTTTCCACTAATATTTTTATATATAATAAAATAATAATAATAATTTGCTTAAATTTTATAATTAAAAAATGCTATTGTTTATTTTTTAAAAATGAATATTGAAATTGAACCTGACTTAGTGGCTGGCTTGTATTGTCACTGTGCTTACACTTGATTCATGTTCATCCATCAATTTAAATAAATTATTTTTAGATCAATTAATAACACTTTTTCTTTTAAAGAAAATACATATAATTGATGTAGTAGATGAGCTCCTTCCATGATTTACAGCTGTGACAAAAATAAAAAATAAAATAATTAGTCTTAAATATTGGAATGAATAAGAAGTAACCATTTTCTAAAAGATAGTCTCGGCTATAGTTGAATTGACTCGCTCTATTTACTCGATTTACTTAATCTAATTTATATATACTAGTGTGAGCTTATATAATCGATCCATAATTTAAGATACACTTGCAAAGTTTATACATATCGAAGAAAGAGATTAATGAAGAAATGTTTAAGATTTGATATTCGTGTATAGCCCAAATTAATTAACTTAATTAACATAGATTATGAAGACATGAACAATCTTTTTCAATTCTAAGTTTAATTTTAAAAAAGGAGAGATCTATTGATTATGACATGGCATATGTGAGCTTGTTAATATATAATAATATTATTATTTATTATATCATTTTAAGATTGTTATTATTTAATTTTTGGTTTCACAGCTAAAGCTTTGAAATGTGGTGTGGAGACCATGTAGCCGAGTGTGTTCACCGTCACTTTGTTATAATATCGAACAAAGGTAAGGTTGCATTCTTTAACTTGGGCATTTATGCCCATTTAGCCCGATAAAAATGGATTACGCTTAGCAAACTTATCTTTATATGGATTGTGTTGCATTCGATATAAACATAACATGATTCTAATGATCGTCCTTCAATTTACATCAATTTTATTTCTTTTTAATATATTTTTATATAAAATAAAATGTACGTAGTTCATAAAACTTATAATGATAATATATAAAATTTTAATATTTTCAATACTAATTTAATAATCAAAATTTATAAATAATTAAAAATGATAAAAACAAAAAGAGACTCATATTAATTAGAATTATTAAAAAGTTATTTCTTTCTTATTTATTATCATTCCTTCTCACCTCTTCTCACCTCTATATATACGTTCTTTTCTAAAAATTTCTTTATATATTTAGTATGTTATAAAATTTTTATCAAATATAGTTTATAAAGATTTTCATGGATGTTAATACTAAAAACGAACATATACTTCATTTATAAACCTAACAAATTGTCCCCTCAGATGAGTTAGTGGTTAGCACATGAGATGTTATCATAATAAAATCTGGGGTTCGAATCTCGGTAAAGCCGAGGTAAATACCTCACTTATGTTCTAGTCACTATTCTAAAGGTTAGTAGCTGTTCGTGATTTATCTAGTTGGCAGGGGCGCTAGGGCGAACGTATTTGCCATCAGTAATGAAAGGGATATCACCACCGTTCTGAATCTGCTCTAATTCACAGCCCACAACTACCCGGGTGCCTTCTTCCATAGTCGAGTCACTGGCATACTTCTTGTAGTCGGTCGTCTCCTTCCATTCCTTACGGAACCTTCCTTCATATAGCAATTCCAATCCTAGATTTGAAAACATTTCTAATGCATCAAATAACTAATAGTTTTCGTTCCCATTTCCTTAGTTTTCATCATGGAGTTGTCTTCGAGACCATAACTTCTCTTCACTTGCTATCTCGGACTGGAGAGTCCAAAGTCTATCGTCAATTACTTTTGGATGTCATGGACCTTTTTTGAGGTACAATTTTGTTATTAAAAGTAAGGATGAACAAAAATTCAGTTAAATTGGATAACCATGTTTAAAATTCGGTTCAGTTTAATCGAAAATTCAACTTATTTTTTCTAAAAAATTTATTATTTCAATGTTTAGTTAATTCAATTCAATTTCTATTTTAAAATTTCTTATTCGATTACATTTAATAGAACAAATTAACTAAATTTTTTGTCAAACCAAATTCAGAGATCTTATTTTTGAATATTGAAATCAAATTTTATTTAAAAAATGATTTTTTTTAAAAAAGTATTGATTAATTCGATTTTCAACCAAATTAATTGATATTTTATCAATTAAGTTTGTTTCATTTTTTAAAAAATTGGTCGGTTTGATTTATTCGAAAAAAAAAATTGATTAGGATTAGTTTGATTAATTCGATTCAATTCGGTTAATTTTTAATTGAATTCTCTGTTGGTGCAATATCCCTAGGTCAAGGTTGACCTGGTTGACTAAGCTTGAGTTGGGTCAAGCTTGAGTCTGGATGTTTAGATTTCGATATTTGATAATACATGGAGTTTGCAGATGCAATTGTTCATGTGGGAAGATTGTTGTCAAGTAGGTCAAGATTAACTGGATATTTGACGTGAAAGTCCTAGTGAGTGAAGCCAGGCAGAAGGAAAGTCCTGGTGAGTGAAGCCAGACAGAAGGAAAATCCTAGTGAGTGAAGCTAGGTGATAGTCCTGGTGAGTGAAGCCAGGCAGAAGGAAAGTCCTGGTGAGTGAAGTCAGGCTGATGGAAAATCCTGGTGAGTGAAACCAGGTGAAAATCTTAGTGAGTGAAGCTAGGTGAAAGTCCTGGTGAGTGAAGCCAGGCAGAAGGAAAGTCCTGGTGAGTAAAGCCAGGTAGAAGGAAAATCCTGGTGAGTAAAGTCAGGTGAAAGACATAGTGAGTGAAGCTAGGCTGAAGGAAAGTCCTGGTGAGTGAAGCCAGACACAAAAAATCCAGGTGGGTCAAGGCTGATCGGACACCTGGTATCGGTAAGTCCAAGTGGGTCAAGGTTGACCGGACACTTGGCACGAGGAGAGAAAGTCCAAGTGGGTCAAAGGGATTGACCGGACACTTGGTGAGGGAGTCCTAGTAGGTCAAGGGTGATCAAATGCTAGGCATGATGTACCAACAGGTCATGGTTGACCAGATGTTGGTTTAGGGGACTTTGGACTTGGTTTTGGGCAAAAACCATGAGCTGGATCGATCAGTCGATCGATTGGCTCATGCCCAATCGATCGGCTGATCGATTGGGTGAGTCCCCGCGACAAGCCTCCTCCCAATCGATCAGTGGATCGATTGGGAGAAGCTCGCGATCGCACAGAATAGCTCTGGATCGATTGACTGATCGATTCAAAGTCTCCAATCGATCAACCGATCGATTGGGAGCTGCGATTTCGCGCGATAAGCCCTGGATCGATCGGCCGATCGATCCAGGCGATTCCACAGAGCACAAAGACGTTCTGGATTGATCGGCCAATCAATCCAAAGCCTCCCCAATCGATTGGGAGCAATCCAATCGATTGAGATTCGACCGTTGGCGCAGATAAAGCCGTTGGCGAGCGTGTCTTCGCAAGTTCTTCTCGGGCTCTCATCCACACGACCACAGCTACAGCTCCCGTGATTATTCTCCACTCTCACGCCAGTTCTTGAAGGTTCTTGGAGGCACGTCCAAGCCAAGAGACGAGTTGCAACAAGAAGAAGAAACTAGGGTTAGGGTTTCTTGTTTAAACCGTGTAAGCTTTCCCTTGTATTTGCTTCTCTTTATTTCTTGTTGTATTGAGAGTATTATAGGGCTTCTCCGCCTTCGGTAGTTATCGAAAAGGAGTGTTTTTCATAGTGGAGGGTGCATGAGTGTGTGGATCCTTGGACTAATCACCTCTTCTTGAGGTGGATACCAAGTAAATCTACAATTTAGCGTTGTAGTGTTTTGTTTCTTGTATTTTCTGCTGCACATCATCACAAGAAGCAAGCAACGACAAGCACGAGATCACGACGAGCTATTCACCCCCTCTAGCTACATTTCGGTCCCAACAAGTGGTATCAGAGCAAGGTTGCTCTTCACCGGAATCATTGCCGGAAGGGGCAAAAAGTTAGAGGGTGAAGAAGTTGGAGCAATTCTACAAGTCGAAGACTTCATTCAAGAAGCTCAACTTCAAATGGAATTCCAGGATGGACTTGGATTCGATACAAGGGTGCCTCCACCGTTCACAATGATGAGCTTTGATCTTTGGAAATCAAAGATCGAAAATTTCTTGATGGTGGAGATAGAGCAATGGTTTGCTCTCATGAAAGACTTCGAAGCTCCAACAAGTTCAAAGGGCAAAGTTCTCAAGAAAAGCAAGTGGAGCCAAGAACAAATTCAAAGGAGCGAGACAAATGATAAAGTGACCAAGCTTTTAGTCAATATTTTACCTAGCCACATTTTTTAGCAAATTGGATAATTCAAGGATGCCAAAGAGCTTTGGAGCAAATTGACAACGATTCATGAGATCCCCTCCACTGTACCAATCCAAGAAAAATCCAAAGAGGGTGACTCATTGGAGCAAGATCAAAGGGAAGAGGATTCCGAAGTTGAGAGATGCTCAACTTCCGAAGAAAAGGTCCAAGAAGCTTCATCTTCAAAGGAATACAATGAAAAAGACAAAGAGGGAGCATACTCTTTGTTCTATATGCAAGAGGAAGATGAAGAAGTCTCCACCTCTAGGATTGAGGGGGAGAGACCGTTGTTGACATCGGATCAAGAAGAAGGAGAAGCTTCTACATCCGGGTCAAATGGAGAAGAAGACAATACATCCTCCAAAAATCAGGAAACATCAAATGGAGGATCAAGTGTCATCCCTACATGTGAAGGTGAAAATATTTCAATTAAAAATAAAAATCACGTCATATGTTTTGAATGTAGGGAACATGTGCACTACAAAAGCAAGTGCTCTAATTTGGCCAAGAAGAAGGGTCAAGTGGCACTAAAGGGCAATGAGAAGCCCAAAGAGACCACTCCTACAACAAAGAAGAGCAAGGAGCACATTATATGCTTCTTGTGCAATCAAAAAGGACATTATCGGAGCCAATGTCCTGAGGGGAAGAAAGTGGTCAAAGTCAAAGGAGGAAGCACGAGTCAAGGGGGAGCTTCCAAGGTATCATTTATTGAACCTATTCCTTTAATAAATGGTAAAAAACATGCTAATTCCAATTTATATCATTTTAATGTTATTTACTATAAAAATAGGAAACATGATAGCATTAAAGAAAAATATATGACTCTTCATGCTAAGACTATCACACCTAGAGTTAGGAAGGTAGGTAAAAGTTTAGATAATAACATTAAGGACCATAGTTATAAGCCTAGAAATAAAAATGCTCAAGGATTTAATGAAAAATCTAAGGTTGAAGAGTTATGGAGAGAAAATCAAGTCTTAAGATCAAGACTTGATAAATTGGAGAGGCCCCTTAGAAAAATCACAAATAATACACAAGGGCCCAAGAGTCAAAACCTAGGTTTAGAACAACAAGGGTCATAGGGGTTTGAGATACAAACCTAATACCAAAAGGAATGTGTCTTCTTACCATAGAGTTCCATATAGTTATGGAACTAACCCTAGGCCTAGTGGTCAAGTCAAAAATACAAGGAACGTTATCCCTAGAAGTATTTTTGCAACAACAAACGTGACTAAGACTTCTAAGAAGTGTAAGAAAGTCACAAAGAAGGTCACAAGGGAATAAATCCCTAGAGTTGACCTAGAAAAGATGACCAAGGACTCTAAGAAGCCTAACAAGGTCACTAGGAAGGTATCTAAGGAAGTTATCCCTAGTTAATACCTAGAACATCTAAAGAACACCAATAGGTTTTGAGTTCCTAGGAGCATTTTCTCTACCCCTTAGATGGGTTAGAGAGTGTCAACTCCGATTAGAATGGTAGTTAACCCAACTTTAATGAAGTTGATACTCAGAGAGCATTTTCAAGGGTAGTGTTAACATTTGAAAATAAAAAGGATTATGATTTACTCTTGAAATGAGTAAAATGTGTCATAATTTGAGAAAATCGATTTTAAATTAAATTGGCATAAGTGGGAGAATCGTAAAGAAATGTCAAATTGGGATTTTGATATTTTATTGGGAAGTTAAAGGTAAATCTAAGCCTTATTTTAAATTGTTACTCTTTAAAAGAGTAATTTATGCCAAAATTTGAGGAATATGATTAATTTAAATTGGCACAATGTAGGAAAAGCAAAGGAAATGTCAAAATTAGATTTTGGCATTTTTTTGTGGAAATATTGGGCAATCTAGGTTTAAACTTTAAGTTTGCTAAGATTTAAGGATACTTAGATAGTTATTCTAGGTATTTTATTTATGCTAAGTTGTCATGCTTTGTTTGCCCATCATATGTCATGACATCATATTTATTCTTGCACTCATGCATTATTATGAAAAATATAAAAATACCATGTCATATCATACATACATCATGTAGTCATAGAAAATTTTCTTTTGAAAATTATTTATCTTTGATGTATGCCATAACACATCATGCATTATTTTAATTCCTTGCAAACTAAGGACAAATGACATTCATTAACAAATAACATCCTTGGTGGATGTTCGTAACCTCAAAATGCCTAGATAGATATGCATGATCCCTAGATTAGGGCAAAACCAAAGTTTACATCTCACTAAAGAACTATAAGGTGACTTGTATGTGGTTTCGTACATATTAGATACAAGTGAGATGTTAGGGTGATGAACAAAACTCAAGGTGTTGATTAAGTACATTCTTTTGATTTTTAAGTTCATCAAAACACATAGTTATGTGTTTTTAAATCTTTGGAAAAGCGAATGTACAAGTCATGTGCATTAAGCCCAAAGAACATGGTTGGATATTGGTTTTGAAAATGATTTTAAATATGTTTTGGAAAACCTTGATGAAGGCTATCTTTTGATAGTAATTATCATTGAATAGTTGAGCACAAACTTGGAAGAAAACACTAAAGTTTTTACAAGTTTCGAAGTTTGTGTCAATCTTTGAAAATAGGAAGTATTTTCATAGAGAACTATTTTTTCTTGATAGTATATCCCCTAAGTAGTGCCTACATGAATTTTCATGATTTTTTGAATTTTATAGAATTTTCTAAGGGTTTCTGAAATTCACTGAAATTGAATTTCAATTTTTCAATGCTTCAATCGATCACCCGATCGATTGAAGTGTCTCAATCGATCGGGCGATCGATTGAGACATGTTTTCTCGCGAGCAGAAGCTCGCTGGATCGATCCATCGATCGATCCACACTAGCTGAATCGATCAGTGGATCGATTCAAGCGGGTTCAATTGATTGAGACCCAACTCCAATCGATTGAGATGCTGATTTTGACTGAGAAAGCTTATTTTCAGCATTCTAAACCATTTTTAGCCTATAAAACCACTCCTAACCCCTTGGAATATACTTGTATACATTTAAGGGGAGTTTTTATTATGAAAATAATGATGGATTGGCTAAGGAAGACTAAGTAGAGATTTATGTTGAGTTCTGGTTTCAATATTGAATTTTAGAACATCAAAACTTCTAAATTTGGGTTTCCTATATGTTTAGGGATTTCAATTCATTGTTGGTACAATGACAGAAGTTATGTGCATGTCTTTAGGGGAAGTTACTCTTTAAGGACATGAAAATCTATTTTTCATATACCTTGGAAGGTGGTTAACCTTCTTTCGTGAAAATGCTCAAGGTTGGACATTTGAATACAATGGGGAGTGGATATCTTCATTGTTCAAGTGGTAATGCTCAAGAGTGAGCATTAAGAAAAATGAAAGGTATGAGACTTTCATTATCGAAGTTGTGAACAACGTTGGGTAACTCTTCAGGGGAAGAGTTTTTAATGTATGCCAATAGGGGGAGAAAGTGTGATTAAGTTAGGCCTTCATTACCTAAAGAGGAAGTTTGCCCTCTAGGAAAGTGGGAGAATGAAGGAAACTCTCATTCATACATTGACATGAAGGAAGTTGAGGCTATGAGATTAGCCTAACTTAAAGGTATTGTCAAACATCAAAAAGGAGGAGATTGTTGGTGCAATATCCCTAGGTCAAGGTTGACCTGGTTGACTAAGCTTGAGTTGGCTCAAGCTTGAGTATTGATATTTAGATTTTCGATATTTGACAATACATGGAGACAGTACATGGAGTTTGCAGATGCAATTGTTCATGTGGGAATATTGTTGTCAAGTAGGTCAAGATTGACTGGATACTTGACGTGAAAGTCCTGGTGAGTGAAGTTGGGCAGAAGGAAAATTCTGGTGAGTAAAGCCAGACAGAAGTAAAATCCTAGTGAGTGAAACTAGGTGATAGTCCTGGTGAGTGAAGTCAGGCAGAAGGAAAGTCGTGGTGAGTGAAGCCAGGCTGATGAAAAATCCTGGTGAGTGAAGCCATGTGAAAATCCTAGTGAGTGAAGCTAGGTGAAAGTCTTGGTGAGTGAAACCAGGCAGAAGGAAAGTCCTGGTGAGTGAAGCCAGGCAGAAGGAAAATCCTGTTGAGTGAAGTCAGGTGAAAGACCTAGTGAGTGAAACTAGGCTGAAGGGAAGTCCTGGTGAGTGAAGCCAGACACAGAAAATCCAGGTGGGTCAAGACTGATCGGACACATGATATCGATAAGTCCAAGTGGGTCAAGGTTGACCGGACACTTGACACGAGGAGAAAAAGTCCAAGTGGGTCAAAGGGATTGATCAGATGCTAAGCATGATGTACCAACAGGTCACGGTTGACCAGATGTTGGTTTAGGGGACTTTGGACTTGGTTTTGGGCAAAAACCATGAGCTGGATCGATCAGTCGATTGATCGGCTCATACCCAATCGATCGGCTGATCGATTGGGTGAGTCCCCGCGACAAGCCTCCTCTCAATCGATCAGTGGATCGATTGGGAGAAGCTCGTGATCGCATAGAATAGCTCTGAATCGATCGATTGATCGATTTAGAGTCTCCAATCGATCAGCCGATCGATTGGGAGCTGCGATTTCGCGCGATAAGCCCTGGATTGATTGGCCGATCGATCCAGGCGATTCCAGAGAGCACAGAGGTGCTCTGGATCGATCGGTCGATCGATCCAAAGCCTCCCTAATCGATTGGGAGCAATCCAATCGATTGTGATTCGACTGTTGGCGCAGATAAAGCCGTTGGCGAGCGTGTCTTCGGCAAGTTCTTCTCAGGCTCTCATCCACGCGACCACAGCTACAGCTCCAGTGATTTTTCTCCACTCTCACGTTAGTTCTTGAAGGTTCTTGGAGGCACATCCAAGTCAAGAGGCGAGTTGCAACAAGAAGAAGAAACTAGAGTTAGGGTTTCTTGTGTAAACCGTGTAAGCTTTCCCTTGTATTTGCTTCTCTTTATTTCTTGTTGTATTAAGAGTGTTGTAGGGCTTCTCCGCCTTCGGTAGTTACCGAAAAGGAGTGTTTTTCATAGTGGAGGGTGCGTGAATGTGTGGATCCTTGGTCTAGTCACCTCTTCTTGAGGTGGATATCAAATAAATCTACGAGTTAGCGTTGTAATGTTTTGTTTCTTGTATTTTTCGCTGCACATCATCACAAGAAGCAAACAACGACAAGCACGAGATCGCGACGAGCTATTCACCCCCTCCTCCCCACCCCCCACCTCCCACCCTTCTAGCTACATTTCGGTCCCAACATTCTCACCATTAATTAGAAGCATTGCCCTCTAGTAGTTTTCTCACTCTCTACGAGAATTTCTTTCTCTATTCCATAACTGGCTTCTGTTCACGGATGTTCTATACATTTCATCATCTACAGTAGTAACCTCGAGTTTCGCCGAAGTATTTCAGGGAATCCTTTTCTTTGATATCAAATTGTCCGAATTTTTTAAAACTTTAATATTTTTTAAATAAAAAAAATACTTTTTAAAAAATATTATAATACATATTTAATTGTATTAGTAAAATTTAAAAGGACAATTTATACATTGTAAAAAAAAATCGCAATCAAAAGTGATGACTTATAGGTCACATATCAATTACTTTATCTTTACCAAAGCTCACTTCTTGTAAAATTGAAAAATAAAAATTCTTTTATGTAAAACTTTCAAGCATAATTTAATAAAAATTAATATATTTATCTAATAAATATTTTTAATTAAATAAATAAAGTTAAATTTCATCAATAAAATATTAAAAATACTGGTGTCAGGGGTGACCAGAACATGTTGCATCATATGCACTGACTGCATTTATTACTTGTGTTTGCTGCACTTTATATGTTGCATATTTGGTGGACGCATATGTTTGACATGCATACATGATTTATGATACTCTCGGTCTGACGACCTTGTTATCCATATACCTAGGTCATGGTTAGTACAGATACTTCTTCTCCTTACAGTTTGACATTTCCCATATGATATATCCAGGAGACTGTACGCATATTTATTATTAGTTGTTATTTCTTACTATTCATGTGAGTAGTTACTCGTTGAGGAGTTGACTCACCCCATTGATATTACCATTTTCAGGTTGAGGCTGTCTGGAGGATTTTTCAATCGCTAGTCCCCCCTCCAGATTGCAAGGATTTCTATTTTGGATATTTTCCTTAGTTTCATTTTTTTTCTTCTTATTATGTTATCGTCTATATTTTCAGACTTGTATCTTTTTGGCACTTTGGATCTTGTAGGGTTCTTTATTACCGATGTATTTTCATTTGGTACATCTTCCTACATGCCTGCCAGGATGACAGAAGAGGTAGGTTTGGATGTATGCTGGTGATTTGAGTTTTATGAGTGTAGTTGAGTATGATATTTGAGATGATTTCCTTATCGTTACTTTAGTTTGGTTTATTTACTATTATACTGCGTGGTTGTCGCTTTTATTTTATTGTATGGTTCCGACCGTGTTGGTCATGTATGGGTTAGATGTAGAAAAGTTTCAGATTGTCACCGGTATAGGGGAGATACTGCCGGATTTTTGTCTGGCAGGGACTCCTCGGGGCGTGACAATTTTTTTTAAAAAAAATCATTTGGTTTGGTTTGTTTGAAAAAATCGATTTGATTAAATTCCATTTTAACAAAATATTCACTCCTAATTAGAAGCATTATCATTTACTTTTTTCCATCCTAATTTCATTCTTTATTTCATAACTGGCTTCCCCTAATTTCATTCTTTATTCCATAATAGGCTTTCACAGATGTTCTGTACATTTCATCAACTTCATGAACAACCTCAGATAGAGTTTCGTTAAAGTGTTTCAATGAATCCTTTTCTTTGATATTCGACTACAATTAGTTAACTTTTGGTTTGTTGCCAACCTCTGGATGACCCATATGTACTTATTGTTCTCACTGACAAAAGATGGTAACCATTTGCTGCATGAATAATAGACTTATTAACAAGTGTCTTGGGAGGGATGCTCCATATGGAAGGACTTATTAATGTTTCTTTTGTTCATTTAGTTTGTTCATTTTTACCGTACTACTAGGATGGAACTCTACATATAATATGTTGGTATCACCGAAGTTAATTTCTCAAGAACATGCCGATGAACTTGCATTTTGTATCCTATGGTGATTTGTTTTTTTGCAAACAGACTTGTTTTGATTTTGCACGAATAACAACTAAGGTGATCGATACATATATTATACCTGTTGAAAATGTAATTTGTGCGTATTGTGTTTTGATGAAATAAGTCTACTAAGGTATGCACTTTATGTTTGATTTCATGCTCAGTCTTTTAGCCCACCCCATTTAGTGGAATAAGATTTAGTTATTGTTATTAATGTATTTTATTCCTTCTTTTGGATATTTTATTTATACTTGTTATTATTTTTATAAATGACAATAAATTGATAAATATGCACAAAAATAATATCGAAAGTTATTCATTCTTATCTGCAAAATGGTATTTTACACTATTTCCTTTTGATATTTTCCTAAAAAAAATTGATCATTTTAGATAATTTTGTTCGGTTTCAGTTTTAAAATTTCTTATTCGGTTAAACTGAATTTTTAGACCAAACTGAATTTTTAGATCTTATTTTTTAAAACTAAAATTGAATTTTACTAAAAACAAACTGTTTTTTTTTAAAAAAATCTTGAATCGAATTAATCGATATTTTATTGGTTTGGTTTGTTTGATTTTTTTAAAAAAAAATTAGTTAGTTTGATTTGTTAAAAAAAATGATTCGGTTCGATTAATTTGATTCGATTAGGTTCAGTTATAATGGAATACTCTTCCCTAATTAGAAGCATTACCATTTAATGTTTTATACCCTAATTTCATTCTCTATTCCATAATTTGCTTCACCTAATTTTATTCTCTATTCTTTAATGACTTTTATTCATAAATGTTCTATACATTCCATCAACTTCAAGAGCAACCTTAGATAGAGTTGTTGGAACAATCCCAATGGTCCGTGTGACTATGTATTTTGGCATTGGGACAAAGGGTTTAAGTTAGATTCACCTTTGTTATTTGATATGTGTATATGAGTGTGCAGGTTTGCAGGATACGCATATGACTCAGCTTAATGGCTTCAGGTCCGGTGAAGGATGGAGCATCCAAGGGACCGTGGATAAGGCAGCAAGAACAAGGGCCAAGGGAAGCGACTTCGAGGTATACGCGAAGGATGACATTAGGGACGAGCCGCGGGCTTAGATGCATCCGAGGGATGAGAGTCAAAGGAAGTAGGTTTGAAGGCTAGAGGTCAAGGCTGCAATGAAGGGTCAAGTGAGTCGTGAGGGTACGAGTGCATGAGAGATTGTACTCAGGGTAAAATCCTAGGTTTAGGGTTTTACTATAGCAGGTACTGTAGCAGTTACTGTAGCAGTTACTGTAGTAGTCAACTAGTGTTTTCATCATTTGACTGGTGTAATCGACCGGGTAATCAACTGGGAGCGAACAGAATGCTTCTGTTCGCTCGATTAGCATGGAGCAATCGACTGATCAGTCGACTGATATCGAGCCGTTGGGTTGTAACGGTCAAATTTCCACAAAGGACAGTCGACTGATGGTTTTGACAGTCGACTGGTAGGCCGGGGTTTTCCAACCCACGGCCTATATAACCAATGTTTGGGAGCTTGGTTATAGTTGACGAAATTGGATTTGGTTAAAGTCTAATTAGTAGTCTACTAGTGCTCAAGGTTTCCCTTATGACCAAGAGGTCTTGGTGAGTTTGTGGCGAGGTTTCTCCACCCACAAGGAGGTTTGAGCTAGCTGGAGTTTATCGAGATTAATCCACCGACGGATTGAGGGATCTTCTAGCCGGCCATCTATCCCCTACAAGAGCTTAGTTGAAGTGTTTCATTGAATCTTTTTCTTTGATATTAGACTATGATTAGTGAGCTTCCGGTTTATTGCCGACCTCTGGATGACCCATGTGTACTAATTGTTCTCACTGACAAAAGATGACAACCATTTACTACATGGACAATCAGACTTATTAACAAGTGTCTGATGGAAGGGATGCTCCATATGGAAGGACTTATTAATGTTTCTTTTGTTTATTCAGTTTGTTTATTTTTACTGTGCTATCAGGATGCAACTCTACATATGGTATGTTGGTATTGCTGAAGTTAATTTCTCAAGAACATGCTGATGAACTTGCATTTTGTATCCTATGGTGATTTGTTTTTTTTACAAATAGACTTTTTGACTTTGCATGAATAACAACTAAGGTGATCGATGTAGATATTATACCTATTGAAAATGTAATTTGTTAATAGTGTGTGCGTACTATGTTTTGATGAAAATAAGTTTGCTCAGGTATGAATTTTATGTTTGATTTCTTTATCAGACTTTTAACCCACCCCACTTAATGGAATAAAACTTGTTGTTGTTGTTATTGTATTTTATTTAGTCTTTTAGATATTTTATTTATACTTGTTATTATTTTTAGAAATGGTAACAAATTGATAAATATACACAAAAATAATGCCGAAAGGTAGTCATTCTTATCTACAAAATGATATTTTACACTATCTCCTTTTGATCTTGACATAAGTTTAATACCATTCTTCTCATTAATCCCACAAGCTACTTTGTGAGATTATTTAATTATTCTACATTGAGGATATAAAAATTTGATATTTAACAAATGTAAGAAACTTGGAGGAGATTTGTACTGTAATTGAACAAGTTGAGAAAAAAAAATAAAGTAGCACATATGCAAGAATATGTTAATAGTCATTCAATCCTTATCAACTAGTTAGATGTTAATGTGGTTAGTAGTCTAGTAATGTTGGAGAGTTTTTTTGTAAGACCTTGAAATAGCTCGCTCATTAACCATTGATGATGATCTCAAAACTCTTTTTTTTCTCTCCTTAGATAATAGAAAGTTAGTAAAAGCTTGCTGTCTTGTTTGTTTGAGACAACTGCAAACTCTATGTTGCCACACTTCTTTTAGAAAGTACTACGTTCAACTTTCTAATGATGCACTAATTCTTTGAAGAAACACAACATATGACTCTTGTATGGGTGCTTGCCTCCATTTGCTACATTCTTCTTGTCTAGCTAAAGATTATTGAATCTGCAGTTAGTGAGATTATTAATGCTTTCTCTAGATCCATATGTGACACAGAGAGCCGTGAACTTGAGGTAAATTTATAATTAACTTTGTTAAATTCAAGATAGGCTGTGTTAATTAATAAACTTCTCCTCTCTAATTCCTTCTAAGCAATCAAATAAAGTATGTGGCTTTGGCTTTGACTTATCATTTTCAAGTAATGGTTATAATGTGCAGGATCCACAGACAGGCAAGATCCTTGGAACAGGGTGTAAGGTTGGGTGGTTGTTTGAACTGACTTCTCTAAACCTTCCATCACAAACCTTTGTTAGAGCCGTCACCTCTCAAATTTAGCATTCTCGTCTAGGTCATCGACCTATTGACCATTTGGAATCTTTAATTTCTAGTGATTCTCTGGGCTATGTTAAAAAAGATAATTTTGATTGTGTTTCTTGTCAATTATCGAAAGGTCATGTCTTACCTTTTTTGCCAAATGATTCTATTTCTTTAGCTATGTTTGATATGATTTATTCCAATATATGGGGTCCTATGCCACATGACACTATAGGTGGTTTGAAATATTATGTGATATTTATTAATGAGTTTCTTATTACACATGGATTTATTTGATGTGTAATAGGTCTAAATTGTCCTCTATATACATTCGTTTTGCCAACATGATTCAAACTCAGTTTTCCACTAAAATCAAAATATTACGCACTGATAATGCCATGGAATACAGAGATTCAAAATTAACTTAGTTTCTAGCACATCATGGAACCATTATTCAAAGATTTTATCCTAGAATCTCTCAACAAAATGGTCGGGCAGAACACAAACACAGACACATCCTCAATGTTGTTCGAGTCCTTCTCATTTCTTCCTCTTGTCCTGAAACTTTTTGGGGGAAGCATCATTTACAATCGTTTATATTATCAATTGTATCCCTTCTCCCATCATATGTAATATCTCTCCCTTTGAGCTTTTTTTAATAGAGCCCTTAATTATCATACTCTCAAAGTCTTTGGTTGTGCTTGTTTTGTACTATTGCAACATCATGAGTACACAAAATTAGAACCTCAAATCCGATTATGTTGTTTCCTAGGGTATGACATTGAACACAAAGGGTATAGATGTTGGGATCTACTGTCTCAAAGACTTCATATATATCGTCATGTAACCTTCTAGGAACATAAGACGTTCTTAATTCTCTCCAAATTTCACGTCCATGAACCCCCTCAACAATTCTTTTATGTTCCTACTATTTCTTTATTCTCTGACATCTCTTTTGCAAGATCATCTAACAGTTTAGATAGCTCAACCTCACGCGAGCCTTCTACCTTGGAACATTCTCCAACTGAGGTTCTAGCACATTCCATCTGATCCCCCCTTATCAAACACTCCTCTACCTATTCATCATACTAACCATGTAAGTCAACCCTTTGTTCTTCTTCATGATTTTCATGTTTACTCAGCTATTGTCTCTCTTTATGAGCCTCGCACTTTTCGTGAGGCTAGTTCTAACCCTCTATGGCAATAAGCAATGATGAAAGAATTGTAGACACTTACCAAAACAAATACTTGGGACTTAGTTGATAAACCTTCCAATAAATCTATTATTAGTCGCAAATGAGTCTTTAAAATCAAGACTCAAGTTGATGGTTCAATTGTCTTATATAAAGTCAAACTTGTTGCTAAGAGCTATACTCAAGAATATGACATTGAGTATGAGGAGACATTTGCATCTGTTGTCTGCTTGATTTTAGTCGTAACCTTATTGTAATGGCTGCTAGCAAAAGTTGGTCATTATTTCAAATGAAAGTTAAAAATGCATTCCTTAATGATGATTTAACAGAGGAAGTATATATGTAACCTCCACTTGGCTCTAATTAACCTCCTAATAAAGTTTGCAAACTTCACAAAGCACTATATGGTCTCAAACATGCTCCCCGAGCATGGTTTACCAAATTTAGCTCTACTATTGGGTATTTCAGCTTCTAGTCTAGCTCCTCTATGATCATGCCTTGTTCTTACGTAAAATAGATCAAGGGAGTACTCTACTTTTACTATATATGGATGATATGATAATCACTGGCGATGAGCAAATGACATCAATGATCTCAAATCCTTTCTTCATCGGCAGTTTGAAATGAAAGATCTTGGAAATTTAAATTATTTTTTGGGCATTGAAGTATCCTCTGATGCATCAAGTTATTACTTGTCACAAGCAAAGTACGCCACAAATCTCATATCTCGGGTTGGCATCACTGACACAAAAATTGCTAGTACACCATTTGACTCTACTGAGCATTTGTCCACTACTGATGGTACTCCTCTCAGTGATGGTACGATTTATCAACGATTAGTTGGAAGCCTTATATATCTCACTGTCTCTCGGCCAGATATTGCCTATGCCATTCATATTGTGAGTCAGTTCATGTCAGCCCCTCATACCACTCATTTTTTAGCAGTTCTTCGCATATTACGATACATTTGGGAAACTTTATTTCATGGGCTACACTTTTCTCGTTCACCTGCATTGGAGTTGCGAGCATATTCTGATGTTGATTGGGAGGGTGACCCAACTAATCGCCAATCCACCACTGAATATTGTTTCTTTCTTGGAACATCTCTCATTTCATGGTGTAGCAAGAAACAAATTGTTGTGTCTCGCTCCAATACCAAAGCAGAATATCGAGCCCTTGCAGACACTACCTCTAAGCTTCCATGACTATGATGGTTACTTCAAGATATAGGCGTTTCTTTCATTGTTTGTCTTCTGCTGCCCCACTCTTCTGTGATAATAACAGTGGTATGCATATTACGTACAATAATGCCTTTCATGAATGCACAAAACATATTGAGATTGATTGTTATCTAGTACGACATCATACCACTTATGGTACTCTACAATTGATTCCCATATTATCACAAGTTCAGATAGTAGACATTTTCACCAAATCTCATCCACCTCGGCGATTTCAAATTCTTGTCCACAACCTCAAGTTGTCCAATGATTTTCCACCTTGAGGTTGAGGGAGAGTATTAGTATATATATGCAAATAGATTATGATTATAATCAATCATAATTAATTAAGGATCTCATATTAGTGTATATATGGAAATAGATTATATTTGTAATCAATCATAATTAATTAAGGATATCTTCCTTAATTAACATGTGTAAATTTGTATGAATGAAAATGTTATATGTAATAAACATATAGAAAATTATATTCCTCATTTTCTCATTTTCATTATTAAGTTTCGTCACATTCCGTATAGAACCTTCCTTCTTGTAGGGATTCTAACCCTAGATTTGAAAACACTTCTAATGCATCAAATAACTAATAGTTTTCGTTCCCATTTCCATAGATTTCGCCATGGAGTCGTCTTCGAGACCATCACTTATCTTTTATCGCTACTCCGGACTAGAGAGCCCAAAGTGTATCGTCAGTTATTTTTCGGATATCATGGACGTTGTTCAAGATACAATTTTGTTATTAGAAATAAGGGTGAGAAAATTCGATTAAATCGAACAAACTATTAAAATTCGGTTCGATTTATTCAGAAATTCAGTTTTTTTTCTCTGAAAAATTAATTATTTCATTTAATTTAGTTCGATTTTAAAATGTCTTATTCAACTAAACTAATAGAACAAATTAACTAAATTTTTGGACAAATTGAATTTATAGACATTATTTTTGAAGATCGAAATTAAATTTTATTTTTAAAAAATAACTTTAAAAAAAATCGATTAATTCGATTTTCGACCAAATTAACTGATATTTCTCGGTTCAATTTGTTCGATTTTTTTTAAAAAATCGATAGGTTTATTATTTTTTTTTTTTGAAAAAATTGATTAGGATCAATTTGATTAATTCGGTTAAATTTGTTTAAATTTTAATCGAAAACTTACCCCCATTAAAAACATTCTCCTCTACTAGTTTTCTCCCCCTCTCCCACCGAATTTCATTCTCTATTCCATAACGAGCTTCTGTTCATAGATGTGCTATACATTTCATCAACTTCAAGAGCAACCAGAGTTTCGTTCAAGTGTTTTAGAGAGTCCTTTTCTTTAGGGCTGTAAATGAGCCGAGCCGAACTAAGCCAAGATTTGGGGTGTTCAAGCTTGTTTGATAAGGTAATCGAACCGAGCCAAACCGAGCTTAAAATGAATCGAGCTTTTGAACTGGCTATTCAAACTTGGCATGGTTTATTTTTTATAAGCTTGAGTTTGTTTGAAGCTTGGCTTATTTAGAAGTTATCGAACTCTCAATTCAAGCTTGGCTTGAGCTTGGTTTGAGCTTGGCTTAAGCTTAGCTTGAGCTTGGTTCGTTTATAAGTTATCAAGCTCTCAATTCAAGCTTGTTTGATTGTTTGAAACTTTTAATTGTTTGATTAGTTATTAAACTTGATAATTCAAACTTATTTGTTTATTTTATTTTATTATTTATTTAATATATTTAAAAGAGTTTTATTAATGAATATAGTTCGTGAACATTATTCATGAACACTGTTCACAAATATTATTCACGAACGTTGTTCATGTCTTTATGAGCGTTAACGAGCTGAACACATCTGTGTTGAAGCTTGTTTGTTTAACTTAACGAGCTGTTCAAGCTTATTTGTTTAATTAGTCTTGTGTATATTGAACGAACATAAATAAGTTCTTACCAAGTCGAATACCAAACTTATTCACCATAGTTCATTTACAGTCCTACTTTTCTTTCATATCAAATTGTCTGATTTTTTTAAAACTTTAATATATTTTAAAAATAAATAATATTTTTTATAAAATATTATAAGAATCATTTAATTTTATTAGTAACATTTAAAAGGACAATTTATACATTGTAAAAAAATTAATTTCTAGGTCACGTATGTACCCAAGTTCATTTCTTTATTAGTCAAATTTAAAAAATAAAAAATATTTTTTTAAAATGAAAAATAAAAAAATTTATGTTAAACTTAGAAGCATAATTTATTAAAAATTGACTATCTAGGTCAACTTTCATTAGTTGACCTTCAAAATTGACTATCTACGAGGCAAAATTCAAAACTGCGTTTCATATCACAAAAAAAGAGTTTCACTAGAAAATGTAGAGAGATCTCAACTTCTTCGAGCGATATCAGATACTCGTTACAGCATGAGAAGAAAATTCTGACAAATCTCATTAGGAAACGTCCACAAGTAGGAAATGCCCAAACCAATGAAATAAACCCTAACAGCAGTTTCCTTACGCCCGACAAAGATCGAAAACCCTACGCGGAAACCTACCGAGTAAAAAGCAAAGATCTCAAAATCCTTGCGCAAATAGAGGGAAAACGTAAATCACGACCGGCGAAAGAGGGCATCCGAGCCGAAATCTACCGATGGAGGGCGGCGGGAATGCTCCTTGCTTCCTTCTCACGCGCAATGCAGCCGGAAAGCCTCCTCCTGACCTCCCGCCGGAGAAGCCGCCGCTTCCTCAACCTTCCTGTTCCTCCTTTCACGGACTCCGGGATTTCATAGCGATTCATGGGTACGGAAGCTAGCGAATGGCCGCGAAATGAACTATCACAGAAAAAAATATCCAATCTATTGCCTACCGATCGAAGATCTCTCTACTCGCAATCCTTCTTCAGATGCATCAACAGGAAAGGAACGATTTCTTTTTCTGCTTCACTCGTTCTCCTCTCTGTTCTATTATATAGCACCCAAAAACAAACGTTTTTTTTCCCCTTCCCTTAATTCTCAAAAAATAAAACTATAATTCTTAAATAAAAATATTTAATATTATATAATTAAAAATAAATAAATAAAATCTAGTTCAGCCAAATCGAATTCCATTGGATTAGAAATTCTTACCAGTTCAAAAATTCTTCAGTTGACTTCTAATTTATAATATATTTTTATTAAGAGAAAATGACATTTTTGTTATGATCCAATCTCATAATAATATTAAATATATGAATCTCTCAGTTAAAGAAAAAGAAAAAGATAAATAGGCTGATGAGGAGCTTACTTGGCACCATTAAATTATGAATAATTTCTTTTTCCGCTAATATTTTTATATATATTTTCTAAAAAATAATGCTAAAAATAATAATAAGGTATTTGAGTGTTCATGTGTATGGTTTGGCTCGATCAAAGCTTAGATCTTGACTCACATAGAATAATGAAATAGACGAGATGAGTGAGGTATATTGGATGAGAGTCTGTGTTCTCGATTGTTTTGATGAAACCTACCTGTACAATGGCAAATCCAATACAATTATAAGGCATAAGGTCCATGTTCACTATTGCTTTTATAGATGATCAATGTAACTATAAGCCTTTTAAGTCAATTCGAGCCTAGTAAAAAAAATCCTCTCCACCAACTACAGTCCCCTAATTACCTCCTCATATAATCATGGAACTATTGGTATAACAAATTCTACCTTTTATTACCCTTAGATGAATTCGAGTGGACGAGGGATATTACACGATAAAGAGTTCGGAGTGCAAGTTATAGGTTAGAACTTAATTGTCTCTATAGATGATCAACATTATCAATATAAGTCTTCAAGCGAATTCAATGGCTGTGTTGGAATAATAATAATAATAATAATAATAATAATAATAATAATAATAATAAATTGATTTGTTTAAATTTTAAATTAAAAAATATTTTTTTAAAAAAAATGTGAGAATTGAAATTTAACATGACGTGGTGGCTGGCTTGTACGCTCATCCATCAATTTAAATACATGATTTTAGATCAATTAATTACAATTTTTTATTTTCCAATTTTTTTTTTAAATACATATAATTGATGTAGTAGATGAGCTAGTTGTGACAAAAAACAAAATATATATACTTTTTTTTAAAAAAATTTGAAATAAAAATAATTAGTATTAAATATTGAAATGGATAAGACGTAACCATTTTTTAAAAGATGGTCTCCGTGATAATTAAATTCTTATTTTGTCTACTCGGTTTAGTTAGCCTAGGGTTTGATCCTTGATTATAATATATTTATTGATATATTTTTTAATAAGATGTGTAATTAATGAATACTGAACTTTTAGACGATCTGCCATAAGTCTTTTCTGATTTATTCTAGTGGCTGATGAAAAAATTTTGTAGGATCAAACTGATCATCACAAAGCTAATTGAGTTTATTAATTTTTTTACGGTTTACTTAGTCTAATTTATCTACTAGTCTTAGCTTATCTAATAGATCTATAACTTAATACACTTACGAAGTTTATACATATCGACGAAAGAGATTAATGAAGAAATGTTTAAGATTTGATATTCTCGTACAGTCCAAATTAATTAACTTAATTAATATAGATTATAAAGACACGAACAATCTTTTTACATTCTAAGTTGAAAAAAAAATAGATCATGACATAGTCATGTGTGAGCTTGTTAATATATAATAATATTATTATTTATTATATAATTTTAAGGTTGTTTATTTATTATTATTATTTAATTTTTGATTTCACAGCTAAAGCTTTGAAATGAGGCGTGGAGAACATGTAGTTGAGTTTCACAGCTAAAGCAAACTTGGACATTTATGACCCCCATTTAACCCGATAAAAATTGATCACGCTTAGCAAACTTATCTTTATATTGTGTTGCGTTCGTAATAGACATAACATGATTTAATGGATCCGCAATTTACTTCTATTTTAATTTATTTAATATATATATATATATATATATATATATATATATTTATATTAAATAAAATGTAGTTGCTAAAATTTAATGATAATATATACTATTTTAATAGTTCAAAACTAATTTAATAATCAAAATTTATAATTTAAAAAAATAAAAAAATAAAAAGGACACTATTTTTTAATTAGAATAGTTTAAAAGGTATTTTTTTTAATTTATTATCAGTTCCTTCTCACCTCTATATATTTTATTTTCTATTTTTTTTATATTTAATATGCTATAAAGTTTTTATAAAATAATATAGTTTATAATAGCGTTCATAAACATGAATATTACAATTACCATATTAGGGCATCCATGGTCATGCAACTGGCCAATATATTTATCTAATTCTTCTTCATTTTTATAGATACAAAAATTTAAAATAAAATATAATTCTTTTTACATGTAGCACATTTAAATTAGAATTTAATATATTTTTTTATCAAATTGAGTATGATTCTTTTTTTACATGAACAATCAATTGAGAATCATATTAATTAGGCTAAATTGATTAGCTTAGCCTGAATTGATTGGGTCAATCGATTCGATCTAAGCTAATCGATTGGTATGACTCCCAATTTATTGATCAGGTGTAAAAGGAGTCGTGTTCAATTGAATGAAATATATCAAATTTTTTTAAATGATGTTGAATTTAGAAAGAATTATATTTTCTTTTATATTTTTTTTATGTATAAGTATAACTAAGTTGGTATTAAATATATTTGGTTAGAGAGTGAGAATAAATATTATCTAACATGAGGACTGAGATAAAGTTTAAATTATGTAAAGGACAGTTTATCGTTATTAATATTGGGTTTAGGGGTTATAATACTCAAATGAGGTTAGAAATCAAAGTAGATGAGTATTATAATACCCCACAATAATAACGTTTAATTTTTTGACACGGTTGAGAACGAATTATATATATAAAAATAATAATAATAAATTTTAAATATAAAGAATAAAGATAATAAATGGATAATGAGACATATAAATAATTAATATTAATATTAACGTTATACTTATTATTCCATATAAAATGGTGACATATATTAATGCCCTATTACTCAGTGACTCCAGGACTGAGAAGTCGCCGCCTTCGTCTCCGTCTCCGTCTCCGTCTCCGTCTCCGCGTCTCGGTCTCCCGAGTGCCGATACGTGAGAGTTTTTCTCTACTTCATTTTCATAGTTAATGTGGTATGAGGGTTTGTCATGCATTTATATCTGTACTGTTCGACAGGCTAGAAAGCAAAGGTTGGAGAGAAACCCCTTTTATCAATTTCCACGTTTGTGCAGGTGTATTATGGATCCAAAATATACTATGGTCATTGAGCTTGCACACTGATGAAATTGGTTATTCTTTGAGCATTTTTTCCTGGTTTCTTATTTAGTATGTCTTGATTAGCTCTTAATTATATTATTACGTAGGATAAGTTTTCTTCTTGTATTTGGTTTTTGTGTGTACCTTTTTGTGGCAGCTGACATGATCCCTTTTTTTTACCTTGGGCTTTAATTATGCCAATTGACTTTATAACATAAATTCTGTAGGAACTTCAAATAATAGCATTGCTTCTTAAATATTGAAAGTCTTCTGGTAGTCCAGTTTATAGGCTTTCCAGAACAATTTCCCATTCTATGGGAATGGGGTGCACTATTAAATGTTTGCTTGAAATACGAACACTACCAAAGATTTTTCTTAACCTAGTACGAAACTACATCTGGGAGAGTATGGCAATTATTTTATCACAAACGTACATATCCACAGTCCTGATTAAAACTCCTCAAAGATAATGGACAAAAGAAAAGTTTCACATGGGTCTAGCTCAGAGGATTTGTTTAGGTTACAGAAGATATACTGTCTCCATAAATGTTTCTTTTAAGTTTACACAGCCTGATTTTGAGAGCATATGTTATCAGGTCTTTCATGCAGAGCACATTGCCTTCATTTCTCATATCCTGTCACTTTCTGTTGCTCACGTTCTTTACTCTAGCTCCTCTGAAGCATTTCAAACTCTTTCTTTTTTTTTTAAAAAAAAAATCAATAGGAATGAACTAAGTATGTTTGCTCAATGGATTCTCGTATTGAAACTGGATATAGGTCACATACCACTAGTGCTACTCCAGAATTGTTACAACATAAACCAATTAATTAGATCAAAATAAAGCATGGTTGCTAGTGACCTGGCCCGAGCATGTGTAAGGGCAGTAACTTTTCCTCAGACCCTGCTTTGCATTTCCATAGCCACATGAGTGCTACTCCAGAGTTGTTACAACATAAACCAATCAATTAGATCAAAATAAAGCATGGTTGCTAGTGACCTGGCCCTAGCATGTGTAAGGCAGTAACTTTTCCTCAGACCCTGGTTTGCATTTCCATAGCCACATGTATTCTTCCCAGGCCTGAAGAGTCCCATCCTCTGAAGCACTTTTAATTTATTCACATGTTGATACAACATAAGATGGATTTCCACAGAATTGTGTTATCTTATGCCTTCTAAGCTATGTTGTACAATACAAACTGGCTTTTGAACCAGTGATTCTGGTAAAGTTTTCTTTCTGAGAATCATCTTCTCTTAAAGCATTGTTGACAATGCTTTTGTTTAAAGAACACAGGCATAAATGGTGGGTGAACACAGGATCAGGGTTCTCTTGATTTGTTCCTTATTAAGTTGAGTGAGTTTTTCACCGTGTGATACGGAGTTGAGGGAGTTTATGGCCAACATTTCCAGCCTCATCCGCGAGTTGAGGGAGTTTATCTCCACCTCCCGATCAGCCTCCATCGCGACGTCATCCTCCCACGGCCAGGAATCTGTAGAGGCCAAGTTAAGCGGCGTCTTACCCGATCTTCTGCAAGCTTATATCATCCCTTTAATCAGTAACGAGAGGGAAGTTACAGCTGTTCTCAATCTGCTTTCATTCACGGCCCAGAACTATCCCGGTGTCTTCTTCCACGGTCGAGCTGCTGGCATACTTCCTGTAGTCGGCCGTCTCCTTCCATTCCTCACGGAACCTTCTTTCAGGTAGCATTTCCAACTCTATATGTGAAAACATTTCCAATGAGCATAACTAATCATTTTCGTCCCTGTAGTTTCCGCCATGGAGTCGTGTTCGAGACAATCGATTCTCTTCTTGCGCTACTCCGGATTGGTGAGCCTAAAGTCTATCGCCAATTCTTTTTGGACGTCATTAGAGGTACAGTTTGGTTATTAGAAGCGTTACCATCTACTGTTTTTCCAATTTCATTCTCTATTTCATAACTGGCTTCTGTTCACAGATGTTCCATACATTTCAACAACCTCAGATAGAGTTTCGCTTAAGTGTTTCAGCGAGTCCTTTGCTTTGATATCAGACTGCCCTGTGACGTTTAGTGAGCTTCCAGTTTGTTGCCGACCTCTGGATGGTCCGGGTGTATTGATTGTCCTCACTGACAAAGAGAGATGGCAACCATTTGCTGCATGGACAATTAGGCTTATTAACAAGTGTTTGATGGAAGGGACGCTCAATATGGAAGGTCTTTTTAATGCTTCTTTTGTTCATTCAGTCTGCTCTTTTTTACTGGGCTACGAGGATGCAACTCTGCATATGGTATGTTGGTTAATTTCTCAAGAACATGCTGATGAATTTACATTTTGTATGCTATGGTGATTTGTTTTTTTTTTTTTGCAAACAGGCTTGTTTTGATTTTGCACGAATAACAACAAAGGTGATCAATGCGGATATTATACCAGTTGAATATGTAATTCGTTCAATAGCATGCATATTGTGTTTTGATGAAAATAAGTCTGCATTCAGGTATGCACTTTATGTTTGATGTCATACTCAGTCTTTTAGGGAAGATTCAACCTTGCCTGTACAGGCAGTCCTCCAACGTAACTCAATTGGGTGGGCCCCGCTGACCCCCTTGAGTCACATTGTGGCACTGCCTGCACAAGTAGGGTCGAATTTTTTGTCTTTTAGCTCACCCCACCTAGTGGGATAAAGACTTAGTTGTTATTATTATTGTATTTTGTTCAGTCTTTTGGTTATTTTATTTCTACTTGTTATTATTTTTAGAAATGACAACAAATTGATAAATATGCACAAAAATAATGTCAAAAAGTAGTCATTCTTATCTACAAAATACACTCTCTCCATTTTTGCATACAAAGTAGTGCTTGATCTTGACATATAGTTTAATTTCATTCTTCTCATTAATCCCACAAGCTAGGTTGTGAGATTATTTAACTTTTCTACATGGGGTTTATAAAGACTTGATAGTTAACAAATGTAAAAAACTTGGAGGAGATTAGTACTGTAATTGAACAAGAAGTTGAGAAAAAAATATAGCACATCTGCAAGAAGCCAAGAATATGTTAATGGTCATTCAATCCTTGTCAACTAGTTAAATGCTAATGTGGATAGTAGTTTAGTAGTGCAGGAGAGTTTTTTGTAAGAACTTGAAATAGCTTGCTCATTAACCATTGATGATGATCTCAATTTTTTTTTCTCTCCTTAGATATAAATCATATAATTACCAAGGGGATAGTTTAGTGAACAATTCTATATAGAAAGCCTTGATTTAGCAGAAGCTTGCTGTCTTGTTTGTTTGAGACAATTGCAAGCTCTATCTTGCTACACTTCTTGTTTTAGAAAGTAGTAGTCCCCAGGGCGTAGCACAGATGGGGAGTGCATGGTTCTGTGGCTGAAAGGTCCAGGGTCGATCCCCGGGGTGTCACTGCCTGGGGTTAACGTCTCCGCTATGCACTTTCTACCTGTGTACCTGCATTTACCTCCCTCCATATCCGTGGGACCGGCTCTAGGGGGGCCGCTGATGTGGCGGTTCCACATTTTTTTTTTTTTTTTGTTTTAGAAAGTAGTACGTTCAATTCTCTAATGATACATTAATTCTTTGCAGAAACACAACATATGATTCTTGTATGGGTGCTTGCCTCCATCTGCTACATTCTTGTTGTCCAACTAAGATTATTGAATCTACAGCTAGTGAGATCATTAATGCTTTCACTAGATCCATATGTAGCACAGAGAGTCGCGAACTTCAGGTAAATTTATAATTAACTTTGTTTTTTTATTCGTTTTTGATTCTCTAAGTGACACTTGGGTTTCATCAGTTAGCTTTGTGTAATGCCTACGTAAGAATTGCTAAAAGCTGCCATCCTCAAATTTGGGAACCTAGTCTTCTTGTTAAGATGCTGTACTCGGAAATACCTTATCTACCCTTGATTCAATGTATCCAAGCAGCACTCTCTATACTAATTTCCAGTGATACTCTAGAAGGTGAAGTTGATGCTAGCGCATCTGTTGCTTATTTAAAGTCATCCGGGTTGATGCAAATCAGTAGCAACAGATCAATGGAAATCAACCCTATTATTACGTTCAAGATTCAAAAGATTGCAGAATCAAACATAGAGTTCACCTCAAATTTTCTTGTGGATATTGAGCAGAAGAAAAAGTTTGCAAATGAATTGTGGAATTCAATTTGTTCATTTCTTGCTAACTTGGAAGCTTCTCCACTAAAACCAGAAAGAACTATAACAGCTCTTAGTCTCCTTTGCCTTGCCTTTTCTGCTCACCCACGATCGAAATTGTCCTCTAGCATTTTCCATCAAAATCTTTCATGGATTCCTTGGACACGCAAGCAGGTTTGTAAATGAATATCAGAATGTGAATTTTTTTATTCATTCTCCATTATTAACACTCAACTAATTATTTTTTTTTGCACAGGCAAAGGATTCAAGCTTACTAGCATCCATTTTGCCAACCTATTTACATGCTATTCACAACATATTGTGTCTTCAAGGTGTGCACTAGTTCTGTCATTTTCTGTGTTGGATTGTATGAAATTACCAGCTAGGTTTATACAATTTCTTTTTGCAGACATTGTTTTAGGTCGTTAGTTCAGTCAAATAACAGGTTGTTTAGTTAAATTTTAACAACATTTCAAGAAATCACCTTTTTCGAATTTTAAGAAATGATAGAAGATACACACAAAAAGATTCATTTCAAAAGGATTAACTAATCAGAGGAAATAGGAGCAAGAAAACATAACCATAACAAGTCAATTCAAGGAATGTGGAAACAAAGCAATAAATAATATACACATTGCTCACCTGACTTTAAACCTTACACTCTGAGGTAGAATATACTGTTCCTTGTTCATTCTGAAATACTACTGTCCTTCATAACACTTGGCTACAAATATGCCTAATTGGACTGATCTTTTTGTTATGTTCACATTTTTATTCAGGCACACAAAAATTTTTAGTTTACCATGATTTGTTCTTTTGTTTGGCACACAAAACAAGCTATGTTAAGGTTGTGGATAGAGGATATGATAGTTGTTGGAAAGTTCAAGAAATTACTAACCCATACCCATGATACATAGCAACATGCTACCAGAAGTTCCAGAGTTTGTTAATGCATGTTTATTTGTTATGCTAGATTATTAGGTATACAACTGTTAAATATGAAATTAACATTAGTTTTTTCTTAATTTAACATACTTCTATTTTCTATTTCAATGTTGTTATAACGATGGCTGCCTAGGCCCCTTGTCTACCGTCTAAGCATCTGGCATTAGGATGACCGTCTATCATCTAGAACAACCTTCTATGCAATATATTTCGCCTTATTATTTGCTATTTTATATCCAAATTTTGTTCATTTTTGTAATCTTTAAGTCATGTTTTCTTTTTTTTGGTAGTATATCTTCAACATGTTGCTTATGATGTTACAATTGCATTTTTAATGCTCCAACAAATGACTTTTTCATGTTTCTGTAATTATCATCTCAGCCAACATTGTATTCACAAAGGCTATTATCAAATTTGATTTTTGGCTATTAATTCTAGTTTAGTTACCTGCATTTCTGAACACCAACTTGTTTAATTTTACATCAATGATTCAGATCTCGAGTCACGAGAAAAGTTGTTCCATGACGATGAATTCTTGACTGCTGTTGAAAGAAGCAGCAGTATATACCCAAAATACATAGATCTTCTAGAGTTGTTGAAATTGCCTAGTGAACTGAACAAAGTCATACATGAGGCAAGGGAATCAACATCTCTGAATGATCAGTTGCAAGATGCTGTTGATGGTCTTAATCATGAAAGTCTAAATGTAAGATATATGGTGGCATGTGAGTTAAGCAAGCTGTTGAATTTGAAAAGAGAGGAAGTTACTGCTCTTATTGCTGGAGATTTTATTGTGGATTTGGATGTTATAAGATCCTTGATTTCATCACTACTAAGAGGTTGTGCAGAGGAGTCAAGGACAGCAGTTGGCCAACGGTTGAAGTTAGTCTGTGGAGATTGTTTAGGCGCACTTGGTGCTATAGACCCAGCTAAATTTAAGGGAATATCTTCTGAGCGCTTTAAAATTGAATGCTCTGATGATGACTTAATTTTTGAATTAATTCAGAAACATCTTGCCAGGGCATTCAGAGTTGCTTCTGATACAATTGTCCAGGATTCAGCTGCATTGGCTATACAAGAACTTCTGAAGCTAGCTGGTTGCCAGGCATCACTAAGTGAGGATCTTACAACTGAAATTACTTTTTCATATGGTTTTGACCAGCATAATGAGATTAATATAAGGGGTCAAACGTTGTGGGATCGATTTTCTAATTATGTCAAGGAAATTATTGCACCATGTTTGACTTCAAGGTTTCAACTTCCTGTTGTAAGTGATTCAACATTTGTTGGTCCTGTTTATTACCCTTCAATGTCATTCCGGCAATGGATATTCTTTTGGATAAGGAAGCTTACAGCTAAGACAACTGGTCCACACTCGAGTATTTTCAATGCATGCCTAGGAATAGTACAACATGATATGCAGACAGCTGCTTTTTTGCTACCGTATTTAGTACTTAATGTTGTCTGTCATGGCACACTTGAAGCAAGGCATAGCATAACTGAGGAAATTTTATCTGTGCTTAATGCTGCAGCATTAGGGCACAGTGTAGCTACATTGCATGAAATTGCTGGCGAACAGAGTGAACTATGCGTACAGGCTGTTTTCACTCTTCTCGATAATCTAGGTCAATGGGTTGATGATCTTAAACAAGAACCTGCTCCCTCTTGGCTTAAAGTTAAAAGTGAAGCTATGGTCAATGTATCTGAGCTACTAGCGTCCATTCCAAAAGTTACTCTTGCTAAGGCTTCCTTTAGATGCCAGGCTCATGCTCGTGCACTGATGTATTTTGAATCACATGTCCGAGAGAAGTCCGGTTCATTCAATCCAGTTGCTGTGAGAATCAGATTTGATAAGCCTGAGAAGTCAAGTTCCACTGATTCACCCACCACAAGAAGTGATTCAGATTATCCCTTTGCCGATGAAGACATATCATTTTTGATGGAGATCTATAGTGGTTTAGATCAGCCTGATGGCCTCTCTGGTTTGGCTAACTTGAGAAAAACATCAAAACTGCAAGATCAACTTCTAATAAATGAAAAAGCAGGAAATTGGGCAGAAGTACTGATGTTATGTGAACAGGCTTTGCAGATGGAGCCTTCCTCAGTTCAAAGGCATTCAGATTATCTCAATTGCTTGCTTAACATGTGCCACCTTCAAGCCATGGTTACACATGTAGATGGTCTAATCTCTAGAATGCCACAATATAAGGAGACATGGAGCATGCAAGGTGTGCAGGCAGCATGGAGATTAGGCAGATGGGATCTGATGGATGAGTACCTCTCTTCTGCTGAAAAAGATGTAGCAGGCAATATCTCTGAGAGCATTGCTTCATTTGATTTGGGGATTGCCAAGATTATACAGGCCATGATGAAGAAAGATCAGCTCATGGTTGCTGAGAGAATTGCACAATCAAAACAAGCATTACTTGGTCCCTTGGCAGCCGCTGGTATGGATTCTTATGTCCGTGCATATCCGTACATAGTGAAGCTTCACATGCTTTGTGAGTTGGAAGATTATAGTGCTCTTCTTGGGCAAGGTTCATTCCTTGAAACATCCTTCACTTTGAATGATCCAAAATTTATAAAAATGACTAAGCACTGGGAAAATCGTTTAAAGTTCACACAACCATCTCTTTGGGCTAGAGAGCCATTGTTAGCCCTTCGTAGGTTAGTTTTCAGTGCGAATAGTTTGAGTGCTCAAGTGGGAAACTGCTGGCTTCAGTATGCAAAGCTTTGTCGTTCTGCTGGTCACTACGAGACTGCCCACCATGCAATATTTAATGCATGTGCCTCTGGTGCTCCAAATGTCCACATGGAGAAAGCTAAACTCCTTTGGTCTACTGGAAAATCTGATCAAGCCATAGCTGAGCTCCAGGCTTTTATCCCGAATCCAGTTACTGCTGTTGATATACAAGCATCAAAGGTGGACCGCGATCTGGCTAAAACCATTCTCCTCTACACAAAATGGATTCACTCTACAGGTCAAAAGCAGAAAGAGGAGATTATGAATAATTATGTAACAGTGAGGAAACTGCAACCCAAGTGGGAACAAGGATTATTTTTCATGGCAAAATATTTTGATGATCTGCTTGTTGATGCCAGGAGACGTCAAGAAGATAATCTTGCTTCCCGCACTGCTACTAGCTCTTTGAATGCATCTACTAATGAGAAGGCATGTTGGTCGTATCTACCTGCTGTGTTGATGTTTTATGCAAAAGGACTTTACTATGGGCACAAAAACTTGTTCGAAGCTCTTCCAAGATTGCTTACACTTTGGTTTGAATTTGGTAGCATATGTCAACGAGATGGTTCCTCAACCGATGAGTCTATGCAAGCTCTCTTCGTAAAGGTACTCGCATTTTTCTGTTCCATACTTAGTACATCACTACAGTCTGGTTTGTAATTATTTATCTGTCTTTTCTTTCAGATCTCAGGTATTATGCGGGGTTGCCTGAAGAATTTACCGACATATCAATGGCTAACTGTGCTATCTCAATTGGTTTCTCGCATCTGCCATGAAAATAAAGAAATAGTTCGCATTGTTAAGTGCATAATTACATCGGTTCTACAAAAATACCCACAGCAAGTTCTTTGGACGATGGCTGCCGTTTCTAAGTCAGCAGTTGCTGCTAGGTGCGAAGCTGCTGCTCAGATCATACAAGCTGCAAGAACTGGAAGTGAAAACAGGGACTTGTTTATTCAATTTGATAGCTTGATTGGTCACCTCATTAAGCTGTGCTTTCATCCTGGACAGCCAAAGTCGAAAACATTGGATATCTCAACTGAATTTAGTGCCTTGAAAAGAATGATGCCGCTAGATATCATATTGCCAGTCCAGCAGGCTCTTACTGTCACTTTACCCATTTATGACACTAGTCTTTCAGCAGATTCACCTAGTTTTGATGTATTTTCAACATCTAATCGTGTTATGATATCTGACATATCAGACGAGGCTGAAATCCTTTCTTCTCTTCAACGACCAAAAAAGGTACGAGTATTTTTCTGGTTTGCCCCTGCACAACTGAAATAAAAGCAAGTTATGCAGCAGTCAGTTTGATCTGGATGAACAACAATGACAACCTCAAAATTAAGTTGATGAATCGGTCCATTCACATTTCTCTTGCATAATGCGTGCTGAGCACTAAGATTACTAACCTGGATTTATCAATTTGAGCTCTGCTGTTTTGCATGTTTCTGCTAGGAAAATTCTAATTAAAAGTACATTATTTTGTTCCCGAACTGTTTCGTCCACCTAACAAAATATCATTGAGATGATGCATGGTGTGTTTATAGCTAATTCTTTTATCTGATCGTTATGTGAAAAACACTGGAAAATGCTGCTCGTCTCATAATATGTCCATTCCAATTTAGTAAATATTTGCTATAACGGTATTATTTTGCAATTGCAGGTTGTCTTTATTGGAAGTGATGGTTTTCACCATCCGTTCCTCTGCAAGCCAAATGATGACTTGCGGAAAGATGCGCGGATGATGGAATTCACCTCAATGATTAATCGTCTCTTTTTCAAATTCCCTGAGAGTCGCAAAAGAAAATTATATATCCGTACCTTTGCTGTGACCCCCCTCACTGAGGATTGTGGGCTGGTGGAGTGGGTGCCACATACGCGTGGGATTTGGCACATTCTTCAGGACCTCTACTTTTCCCGTGAGAAATTCGATAAACGGAGGACAGATCCTAAAATCAGAAACATTTATGACCGACGCAAGACATCTGAAGAGGTGATGTTGAAATCACAAATCCTCCCTATGTTCCCTCCTGTTTTCCACAAATGGTTCTTGACTACTTTCTCAGAGCCAGCTTCGTGGTTTCGAGCAAGGGTAGCTTATGCACATACCTGTGCTGTGTGGTCCATGGTTGGTCACATTGTAGGCCTAGGGGATAGGCATGGCGAGAACATTCTGTTTGACTCGACTACTGGTGACTGCATCCATGTTGATTTCAGTTGCTTGTTTGATAAAGGGTTACAATTCCAAAAGCCTGAGTTGGTACCTTTTAGGTTAACCCAGGTAAGGAATTAAATGCATTTCTTTATTTATTTTGAAGATGTTTTTCTTCTTAAATATATATTTTGCCATGGAGTACAGAACATGATTGATGGTCTTGGTATTACGGGATACAAGGGTGTCTTTTTAAAGGCCTGCGAAATTACCCTTTCAGTGCTGAGAACAAATAGAGAAATGTTGTTGATCATTTTGGAAACTTTCTTGTACGATCCCTTGGTGGAGTGGACAGAATCACACAAATCCAGCAAGGTGGAAGTTCAAAATCCGTACGCACAGGTGGGTATCCATATTTCTCTATGAATTCTTTGCCATTGATTACATAGCCTGGTTTGGTCTATTATTTCAAAATCCTTGATTCTTTATCATCCAATTTAGATGAAACGGAAAGTTCTTGCATTTCTTATAATCCATACTTTATTTACTTGCTTGGAAGTAATTAAAGCCAATTTCTCATATTTTGTTTATGACATTGTATAAATGTTTAAGCATGTACACATGTATGGACACAAAATTACTTAATCTTATTTATTTAACAAAATAAGGAGAATTCTTGATTGATGATGATAATGCATATCTGACATTTTAATGCATTTATGTTAAGAAAGTTATCTAAACTCTTTTCAACATTTCATATATTTCAGCGGGCCATCAGCAATATCAAGGCACGCCTCGAAGGAATTGTGGTTGGGGTTGGAGCCAGACCTTCTTTACCATTAGCCGTAGAAGGGCAGGTCCAGTGCCTCATTAAAGAAGCCATCTCACTTGGAAATCTCGGCAAGATGCACATATGGTGGAGAGCTTGGTACTAATAAACTAACCCCTTCTGTGAAACTTTTTTTTTCTTCTCCCCTTTTGTTTATAGTTTCAGGTCAAGTGGTGTAAATATCTCCTTGTGCCTTCATTGTTAAACGATTCCGTTAACACTGTTCTTGGCACTCAATTTTAGAAATATGTGGAGCTTCATGATTTCTTCTTACTTTAAATTATGCATTTATTGTTTTTTTAGTCTCTTTTTTAGGAAGGAAATAACTTAAAGTTGAAAAAAAAAGAATTATTAGTAAGCTCGAATTTTTAATTAATTTTAAATTTAGAATTATAGTTAATTTTTAATGTTTTAAAGAAAAATTAAACGGTCTTAGTAAAAAAAATAATATTTACTCTTTGAATCTTTCGCAATTTAATTTTATTTTATTAGACAATTTTATATTATTTATTGGTTTGGATTAGCAATTATATATAATTAGTTATATAAATTAAATTTCAACCTCCACCCTGTAGGATCGTTGCAACCGGCTAGAGGGGGGGGGGGGGGGGGGGGTGAATAGTCAGCCAAATTAAAACGATCATTCTCGAACTCTTAAACTAACACTTGTAAAATAATGTAAGCAGAAAGTAAATCATAAAAATCGAGACACCGGATTTGACTTGGTTACAATCGGGGAGGTTGTTAATCCAAGGAAGATGATCGCACTAAGAACTCCTTCAGGTGGAGAAGCCTCTTACAACGATGAAGCGCATAAAACATAAGCTTAACTACAGAGAGAGCGTACAAGTGTAGAAAGAATGAATTACTTAAGTTGTTGAAAAGCTTCTGGACCAAGACTATATTTATAGCCTTGGTCGGGGTGCCTACAAGGGTTTCGGGCGCCCTGGGGATAAAACTTTATCCCCCAACGTTCAGATCGACTCAAAACTCGATTTGGTCAAAAGTCAAGGTCCGAGTGCCCGGAAGGGTTCCGGGCGCCCTGGGCTGCTCCGGGCGCCCCGGAGCCAGAAGTCAACTCCGGTTGACTTTTTTTCATCCGGGTCCACTGCTCCGGTTCAGTTCGCCTCGATCCGGGTCTTCAACTCCGCATCCGCTCGCATGGGTGATCTCTGCCATTCGGAATATGGCTCATCCAAACCCAAGTTCGGGTCTTCTCGAGCGAACTTCCGCTCCGGCTTCTCGTCCCTCGGAATCATCGCGTGTTTCCTTCTCGTCCGCCAGCGTACTCATCCGCAGTCTTCATCCCTCTGTCGCACCTCGTGCCGGCCTTTTCGCTAGCTGCGTCTCTTGCTCCTTGAGCAATCTTCCGCTCCGGCTTCTCGTCCCTCGGAACCACCGCACGCTTCCTTCTTGTCCGCCGGTGTACTCTTCCGCAGCGCCTCGTCCCTCGGACGCACCGCGTACCGTCCTTCTCGCTAGCTGCGTCTTCCGCTCGACTACCTGTGCTTCTAAGCTCCTGCACACTTAGACACAAGGTTAGAAACATAAAGGACCTAACTTAATTTGTTGATCACACCAAAACAACATTGGGGTTCCAACAATCTCCCCCTTTTTGATGTGAGCAACCCAAGTTAAGATAGGAAAAAATATACATGAAAATAAATTAACTTATATTGCAATTAAATGTAAAAAGATAGAAAAATGTGTCTACCTCCCCTAGACTTATATTTTTTTTTCTCCCCTTTTGATCACATAAAAAAGATGGGGATTCAAGAAAAAATCTAAGGGTGCGTTTGGTTCAGGGTTATTCTTGATAACCTTGGTTATCCATCCAACGTTATCAACAAAAACCTTGTTTGGTTTAGGTATTCGATGATTCCTGAGTAATGTTTCATGCCCGACACGTCAGCAAAAGGGTCATGCAGCCCGGAATCGGAAAACCTCAGACAACTAAGGTTTTCCTTGATTCCGGGGTTAACGAATTTTTTTTACCAAAAACACCCTCCGATAAGAAAAAACATGAAAAAAAGAGAAAAAAATGTTTAAAAAATTTTAAAATTTTAAAATTTATTTTTTTAAAAATAAATAATTTAAAAAAAAATAAAAAAATTTAAATTTTAAAAATAAAAATTTTTTAAAAAATTTTAAAATTTTAAAAAATTTGAAAAATTTAAAAAAAAATGATAAATTTTAAAAATTTTAATTTTTTTTTTAAAAATAAAAAAAAATTTAAAAAAATTTGGATTTTTTTAAAAATTTTAAAATTTTTTTTGTAAAATTTAAAAAAATTAAAAATAAAATAAATAAATTAAAATTAAAATTAAAATTAAAATTAAAATTAAAAAAATGTAAAAAATATAAATATAAATAATATAAAAATATAAAAACATTAAAAAATAAAAAAACATATAAAAAAGTAAAAAAAATATACAAGAAAAAGAAAAAAAAAACATAAATAAATAAATAAATAATAATAATAATAATAATAATAATAATAATATTATTATTATTATTATTATTATGTATAGTTGGTTTTGTAACTGAGGGTAATACGGTAAAATATTAAACTAAGGTATTCATTAAAACCTTCAAACAAATAAGTTTTTATTGCATTACCTAGGTTGAACCAAACAACATTTGATTATGTTTTATTCCCCATAACCTTGGTTATGTGATTACCTGGTAATCACATAACCAAGGTTATACATGATAACTTGAACCAAACGCACCCTAAGGGTTAAAACTTAGAAAACTTTAAAAAAAATCTAGAAAATATTTCTAAATCAAAAAGTTCGAAGTAAGTTTTTGCGATCAATAAAACATAAGTAAAAATAATTTTTAAGTGTTTACATTTTCAATCGCTAACAAAAATTTCTAAGAAAAACTTTAAGTAAGAAAGTTTTCTAAAAACAATTTCTGACTTAGCAACCCAAAAAAGTTTTTGAAAATTTTTCTAAGTAATTTAAGTAAAAATTTCTAATTTTAGAAAAATTTTTAACTTAGGAAAAAATATAATTTTCTTTAAGCACTTTTCTAAGTTAAAAATTTCAAAAAAAATATTTTTAGGCAAAAGAATATTTTAAAAAACTTTTTAACGAAAATTTATAAGTTAAAAAATTTGAAAACTTGACAAAATTTACAATAAAAAAAACATTTAAACACAAGTAAGTTTTGAAAATTTACGCAAACATTTTCTAAACAAAACTTAAAAGAGATTTTCTAAATAGAAAAAAAATGTTTGAATAACTTCTTAAAGCATTAATTAATTCTATTTTTAATGTTTTGCCAGAAAGTTAATTTAACATTTTATTTCAATATTTTGGCTTCCAGGTAGTGGTGAGGCACTAGACCTTCTTGGTTATTGGAGTAACAACCACTTCCTTAGACAAAGCCTCATAAAGAAACTATCTGTTTAATTTTCTCGCTGAAAGCTCTAATTCTAATTTTTTAGTTTAAACAAGACTTTAGTAACCCAATATAGGTTCCAGCTAACTGGATTAATTAAAAATTTCTTAGGGACATATTTTCTTGAAATATTCCTAATTTGTCCCTGATGATATCTAAAGTACCAACTTAAATTATTAAATCTTTTAAAATTTGTATTAGATAAGCATGCATGATTTTTCAAGTTATTTATTTGAATTTTCAAAATTTGAATTTCTAACTTCAATTTTTCATTTTCTGGATTTGATTTGTCTAACATTTCTAAGGGACAAGATTTAGCTAATATTAATTTTAAATTCTTGATTTCTTTTTCAAACTTACAGCAATTTTTAGTTAACAGTTTAACAAATTTAAAAAGTTTATCGGGAGGAAGAGAACGTACCTGACTTACCTTGTCGATTTCGTTGTCCGTGTCTCCCCATGAACTGCTACTTTCTTCCGACGAAGCTCCCTCTTCATTGATGCTCTCGATGCTCATCTCGGAAGAACTCGAATCGCAGTCGTCGTCTTGATGACTCGCCATTAGTGCGAGTCCGGAGAATGCCTCGACTTTTGATTCGGACGACGTATCATCCCACGTCGCTTTTAGGGTCTTTCGCTTTTGGACAGGCTTCTTACCTTTCTCCTTGTCTTTGTCCTTTAGCTTGGGGCAGTTGTCCTTGACGTGTCCTTCTTCGTTGCAGTGGTAGCAGCGAATCGTCCTTTTCTTTTTCCCCTGCAGATGGTTAGTAGATCTAGATTTACAAAGTTTCTTGAATCTTCTTACTATCATTACCATTTCCTCGTCGTCGAGAGAAGATTCTGACTCAGGTTCGTCTCTCGAAGCTTTGAGGGCGACGTTGTTCTTGGGCTCCTTCATACCTGCACATCTTGACTCATGCACTTCAAATGTTGAAAAAATTCTTCTAATGAATTTTTTTCTAAATCTTTTAAAATGTAAAAGACATCTACTAGTGACACCCATTTTGAATTTCTCGGAAAAGAATTTAGCGCGTACCTTAGCGAATCTCGGTTACTTACCTTTTCTCCGAGATTTGATAGTCCGGTTATGATCTCTTTGATTCTCGAGTGCAGATGTGCAACTGTCTTATCTTCCCCAAGTCGCAGGCTAGTGAGCTGATTGCGAAGTAGATCCCTTTTAGCGAGCTTGGCTTCGGATGTTCCTTCGTGCAGCTCGAGAAACTTCTCTCAAAATTCCTTTGTGGAGGTGTAGTTGCCGATTCGGTTGACTTCTTGTGGCAGAAGAACGCTTAGCAGATGGTATTCTGCTTTGTCGTTCGCCACGTAGTTGGCCTGCTCCTTTTTCGTCCATTGATATTTTTCCTTGCCTTCTGGAGTTACAAAATCAAATTTCATTATTAAAACTAAATGAAACTGTCTTGTAAAAAATACCTGCATCTGCTTTTTCCAGGTAGCGAAGTCCCCTTCGAATTTCGGTGGGTGAATGCTTGGTCCGGCCATTGTCTTTGCTTCGATTGGCGGTTAGTCCTCCTGAAGCGTCTCGACTTTGATACCACTTATAGGACCGTTACGACTGGCTAGAAGAGGGGGTTGAATAGCCTACCAAATTAAAACGACTCTTCTTGAACTCTTAAACTAACACTTGTAAAATAATGTAAGCAGAAAGTAAATCATAAAAAACGAGGCACTGGATTTGACTTGGTTACAACCGGGGAGGTTGTTAATCCAAGGAAGATGATCGCACTAAGAACTCTTTCAGGCGGAGAAGCCTTTTACAACGATGAAGCGCAGAAAACAAAAGCTTAACTACAGAGAGAGCGTACAAGTGTAGAAAGAATGAATTGCTTGAGTTGTTGAAAAGCTTCTGGACCAAGACTATATTTATAGTCTTGGTCGGGGCACTTAGAAGGGTTTCGGGCGTCCTGGGGGATAAACTTTATCCCCCAACGTTCAGATCGAGTCAAAACTTGATCTGGTCAAAAGTCAAGGTCCGGGCGCGCCCGGGTTGCTTCGGGCGCACCTGGCTGTTCCGAGCGCCCCGGGCTGCTTCGGGCACCCCGGGCTGTTCCGGGCGCCCCGTAGCCAGAAGTCAACTCCGGTTGACTTTTTTTATCTGGGTCCACTGCTCCGGTTCAGTTCGCCTCGATCCAGGTCTTCAACTTCGCATCCGCTCGCTTGTGTGATCTCTGCCATCCAGAATAGGACTCACCCGAACCCAAGTTCCGGTCTTCTCGAGCGGGCTTCCACTCCGGCTTCTCGTCCCTCGGAATCGCCGCGTATTTCCTTCTCGTTCGCCAACGTACTCATCCGCAGTCTTCGTCCCTCGGTCGCACCCCATACCGACTTTCTCGCTAGCTGCATCTCTTGCTCCCTGAACAATCTTCTGCTCCAGCTTCTCGTCCCTCGGAACTACCGCACGCTTCCTTCTCGTCCGCCAGTATATTCTTCCGCAGCGCCTCGTCCCTCGGACGCATCGCGTACTGTCTTTCTCGCTAGCTGCGTCTTTCGCTCGACTACCTGTGCTCCTAAGCTCCTGCACACTTAGACACAAGGTGAAAAATATACAGGACCTAACTTAATTTATTGATCATATCAAAATAACCTTAGAGTTTCAATACACCAATCGACGTGTCCCCATAATACCCGACTACTCGAGATCGTTTTATTTGACTAGACTCGTTGCGCAATGAGAAAGAAAATGTGAACTAGTGGATGACTTTACAAACTGAGGGCTTTTCTATTTCTCTACGACTTTGATTATTTCATAAATAAATATTTTTTAAAAAAATCAATAAATTTTCTAATTTTTATTTTACACTTATACATATTAATATTAGTAGAAGTAATTACGATAAAAAGCAAAAGCAATAATTTTCACTAAAAATTATATATAATCATAATTCATTTTTTTAAAAAAAATTCTTCTCAATATGTGGATCAATTTATCCTACCCCACTTGGATCCACAATCTACGGATTAGTCAATTTAGACTCCTTTTTAATTCGGTTTATAAAATTTTAATTAAAAAGACTTGGCTTGAGCGAGTTTCTAAATTTGAGCTCGGGCTCGGTCATTTAATCATGAATTCGGACTCGTTGAGATTTGAACTTAATAAAATATTCTAATCATAATCATCTCCTCAACTTATTTTTTAAATTTTAAAGTAATATTTATTTTAAATATTAGAACATTAAATTAATCGAGCTGTTAACTCAATAAATCTTCGAGCCAGTATTAAATGGGTTTAAGACAACACAAATATTAAACGATCCGACTTGAACTCGACTCGAGCTTTGACCGAGCGATTTACGAAGAGTTGGACTGATTTACACCCCTAATGCTCATCATCCTTCTGACTTAGATGACAAACCAATTGTCAATTAAAATTTTTGTGCATTAGTTAAAGGACCATTTCAATTGAAGAGTATTTTAGTTATTGCACTTTCGGGGAAAAAAAATCTTCTATTCTAGTTAACATGCAATTTTAGATTTACATTTTAATAGATTATTGTAACGATAAATGAACCATATTTAAACTTATGTAATAAAATAACTGAGCTAAAGGGCCTTACATAAATCAAATGTTAAATTGGTTATTCAAACTTGATTTGTTTTTTTTTTTAAAAAAATAGTTTGAATTTCGTTCACTTATGTATTATCGAACTCTTGATTAAATAAATTATTTATATTTTTAATCTTATTTAATTAGCTAACAAATTTAATATTATATATTATTTATTTATTTATTTATAAAATTGATAAGAATTTTATAAATAAATAATTTATAATATTCTTTATTAAATTTAATGAGTTATTTAAATATCTTTATATATTGAATAAATATAAATAATATGGTTTTTTACTAAAAGGTGCGGCCACATTTCCTTATTTACTAAAAGAAACAACCTACTTTCAAAACTACCAAAAGAGCACTAAAAATAATGTTATTCCTTTCCTACCCTCCTGTCAACCTCCTAAATCCCACGTCGTTTTTCAATGCATGAGCTTGATATATGAAAATATCAACCTAGCGTATTGGAAAATATCATACTTACGCTGGGCCTAAATGCTTAATATTAGACCATATCAGGGCAGCATGGACCTGATAATTTTCATATAAGGCCCAATATGCATTATAAGAAAAAGGTAGATCCGTTATCTTAGCGGCCCCCTTAGTGTCAGCCCCACGGATATAGAGGGAGGTTCATGCAGGTACACAGACCATAGGCGCATGGTGGGGTAAACCCTAGTCCCCTCGGGACGGTCTAGTGACTAGCATATGAGGTGTTGACACCATGAGGTATGGGGTTCAAATCTCGACAAAGCCGAGATAAAATACCTCCCTTATGTGCTAGTCACTATTCCAAAGGCTAGTAGCCCGGCTAGTAACCTCCTGTGATTTATCTCCTCCGTGTTGGCCCTGGGACGGGTTGGCGGGGGCGCTAGAGGCGAGCGTATTCACCTTTTTGTCATGATGGTGGGGTAAACTCTAGGTTATCAGTTCCTGAGAATCGACCTCTGACCACTAATATATATTATAAGAGAAAATATTAGGTCTAATGTAAGCTTGATATGATTCAATATCAGACTTAGCGTGAGCCTATAGAAAATAACAAGTCTATCATGAGTCTGATATGTGATCATATCATGTCTAATGATGAACCTGATATCGAAATATATCAAATCCATTTTAATTATGAAGAAAGAGGATACATTGAAAAATGACGAGAGAGAAGAGATTTAAGAATTTGACGAGAAGAGATTTAAGAGTTTGACGAGAGGGATAGAAAGAGGATAACATTATTTTAATATATTTTTTTTTTGAATACTCTTTTGATAAATAACCGTTTCTTTTGGCAAAAAGCTTCAAATAATATTGCCTTCCGATATATATCCAAACATTAGGTCACGCCGCAAGCCATTAGTTGCTCGCAGACGCAGTCTCCCCTCTTCGACGTCTTCGTTCGTTTGCCTCCCTCTTATTCCTCTGATATGGCAGCAGAGTTGGCGAAGAAGGGAATGAGGAAGGCGGCGAAGGGATCGCGGAAGGGGAAGAAGGTATGGAGGGCCGACATCACCACCAACGACATCGACGATTACTTCGACGAGTCCATCAGGGACGGCATGGCCTCCGACACGAAATCCTCTGACGGGAAGTGTCCTCTACTTCTTCCTTTTTTTGTTATGCTAAATCGTGCCCATTACTCATGCTTTTGTTGCTCCCGTTTGAGCCTGTGAATGAAGGCGCTGATCTTTGAATTGACGATTCCTTGATCGATCAATAATGAATTTATTGAAGAACAACTTTGGAATGTGGACTGTAATGGAGCTGTAGAACATGATAATCGTGTAGAAAAAAACGTGGATCTGTTATGCGGATCACTTGCAGAATTTGGCTATTTGAGGATCTGAATGATCTTACTTTTGATTTAAATAAGTTGACACCATAGGATAGGTAGTTCAATTTTTTCGGTAATGAGAGATTGCCCAATGCTACCTAAACTGAGTGATTGATACACAGTGTTGTAACTGCACAGAGAAATAAAAACCCATGACCGTTTCACTTGTCAAACTCAAGTATTTGACATTTTACTGGCGATGGTTGGTTTCACCTAGGGTACTAAACAGGGTTTACACATTAGTCATTACTGATCGTTATTGTGAAGATCCAATCACACATATCAGATGATGATTAGGCTTTATATTGTCTAACTAAACTAATATCATTGGTGTTCTACTGGAAAATATCAAGAATGGTGAACGGTCAGGTCTTATGTTGGACATACTAAATTAACACATATTTTTTTTTCATTGTTTAACACAGTATCTGATGTTTTTTAAAGTTATTGGGAGTGCCCCAAGTCATTGACACTGTCCACTCAATATTCTCTCCTTCTCAAGATATTTTTCTGCAACATGTCAAAAGTTCTCTAACATCCAAGAAGAATGTGGTATACATTGCTACTGTATCCCCTTAAATGAATTTAGTTATTTATTTTTTCAAATCAAGAACTAAAACTAATAGTTGTAGTTTGACAAGATGCCATTATGAGAGTTAGAGAAGATAATATACTTTTCTTCTTTTTAGAATACAACGTACAAAGTGTTGAAATTCCATCTCAAGTGTATAAGTTATGTTCCTCCCAAGTGTTTGATGGATAAACAAATGAAAATTATGGGATTATTTAAAAGCCAATATGTTACAGCAAAGAAGATTTGTAGTTACTGTTTTGTTACTATCAATCTAAAACACAAAAATGCTTGCTGAACCTTCACATGTATTTTGCATTGTGTATCATTTTGCCTACCTAGTAATTAATTTGAGTGGCTTGTTAGCCGAGGTATGAAACAACTTGGAAAGCAACTCTTGAATGTCACTTTTTCTCTCTCTGTTCCATGTGAAATTCTCATTCCAATTTAGTAGTAGCTTGGTCACATATGGTACATGACCATGCTATTTAGTAAATTCAATTGGTTCCCTGCAATTAGTAGCTACATTTGTTTGGGTAGTAGTTCTTTCAGTAACTTAAGTAGGTAGAATACCATGTTATCGTGGTCTATTGATTGTTATTGACTGATTCAGAAATTCCTGCGAAAAGAAAAATTGAGAAACACAGGGAAAAAGTCCTCCATTATGAGAGCTTGCTTCAAATCCTTTTGTCCAAACTGTTCTATCGTCTCCTTCAAAAAAAAATCAAAGCAGAAAAAGAAACAAGTGACACAAATAATACGAACTGACAAATCTTCACAGATGTGCAATCTCTCATAAGTGTTCTTTTTTTTTATATATATAAAAGTTTATGATATGCATCTCTTATACTGTTTATGTCCTCTTATACTGTTTATGTTCTCAGGTAGATGATATAACTTCCACTCTAACTAACATATGGAATAATGAAGGTTCTCTGACTTCTGTACTTCTCATATGGTCTATTGTATCGCTAAGTTCTAAAAGTTGAATTAAACATCATGAGTTATCTCTAAATCTTGCAGGTCAAGCAACTGACAGGCCTAAAAAGATGAGTTTTTCTTTATTTGACAATCAATTTTTGGTAACAAGTCATTGGTACTCATGTGAAAGTGTCTCTGATAATTAATTGTTGTCGAAATTCAAAGTCTTGTAATGGATCCCAAGAAAAGTTTGGTAAATTTAAGGGACTTGAATTTCCTATTTGTCTATTTGATTGTCTTTAGTCTAGGACAAGACATGATAATGTATCACCAGTGCTATCTTGATCATTTCATTAGTTGAACACTTGAACCATTATATCTGAAATGGGCATTTGCTCCCCGATTGTGATTGTAAATTGTGATGTAAAGCAGTATTGTGTTGGTGATATCATTTAGTAGGACAATTTTTAATGACACTAAATTTTATATGATCAATCTTTTTTCTGCATAATACTGTCCTTAAATGGGCCTATACAAAATGCTGAATAGCTGCTGATCCGGTGGTAAAGGGGCGGGCCTGCCTGTAGAGGGTCAATGCCACACTGGAGGTTAAAGTTAAGGCGGTTAGCGATCTTGGGTCATTATCCGAGCGGACGATACACTCACCCGATCGGATTGAGGAGTGTATGATCTAACAGCATCACAGCTCGGCCACGCGCCAAGCTTCCGACGCTCAGAAGACTAAGTATCATCGAATCTAGGTGCCGAGCGGCCATTCCGCTCGGGCGTATCTAGAACCTCGGGGCCAGCAGTAGGGGAGTCACCACCGAGCATCTGGGACAGTGGAATGTTGACTGAGTGGCTCCCCCGCTCGGTTCGCGGGCAGAGCCGCCTCAACAGAGAGCAACAGGCCGAGCGGCTTTCCCGCTCGGCTCGCGGGCAGGATCGCCCGAACGGATGGTGGCAAGTCGAGCGACTCTCCCGCTCAGCTCGATAGGCGACAAGAGGGAGTTCAGTGGATATCCTTCTGGGAAATAGTGTCGCCGATGGGCGGCATGGTCAGACAGAAGATCGTACGGTGGAAGCTTCCATTGTCTTGTCAGAGATATTCTCGGGCAGTTACGAACGCTTTTCTGACACGTCTTTTCAAGGTATGTTTTAAGGAGCGTGCATGCCTCGGGAAGCGTGCATGCGCCCCCGGGAGTTCTATATAAGGACTAGGGGTGCAAACGAATCGAGCCGGCTCACGAGCTTTTCGAGCCGGTTCGAATAATATTTGATTCGTATTTGAAATTATCGAGCCGAACTCGAACATGTTCGATACTGTTTTCGAGCCGAATTCGAATACTTAATAATTTGTTCGAGTGTTCGCGAGCCGCTCGCGAGCTTTTATTTAATTTATTAGATATTTATTTTTTTTAGATAACTGAAAAATGAATAATGATTAATGGGTTATATTTTAATCTGTTATTGAGTTAATGGGTTAAAGGGTTAAGTGATTACCTATCCATTAGTATTTGTACATTTCCACTACCAGTATATAATCTAACTAATAACCCTAATGTTTACAAACCCTAGCCCTGCTTCGAGTTTTTTTTTCCCTTCGACGCTGTCGCTACCCGCTGCAAACATCAACGAGTGGATCAGTGGAAGGAGATTGCCCTGCTTCCAGTTTTTTCCCTTCGACGTCGCCGCTGCCTGCTGCAAACATCAACAAGTGGATTAGTGGAAGAAGATAACCCTGCTTCCAGTTTTTTCCCTTCGACGCCGCCGTTGCCCGCTGCAAACATCAAAGAGTGGATCAGTGGAAGGAGATAGCCCTGCTTCCAGTTTTTTCCCTTCGACGCCGCGCTGTAAACATCAACGACTGGAAGGAGGTTGAAGGCGACGAGTCGACCATAGAAAGTTGAGAAAGTTGAGAGTAGAATCACATTAAGGACTCGAGGTCGTGTGATCGTGCTTCTAGTGGTCGGGAACTTGAGATCTAAAGAGTGGAGATCATACGCAAGCTTCTTTTCTGCTTCAACGTTCTTCATCAACGAAAACTTGAGACGTAAGTTCTTTTTTTTTCTCTTCACAATCTCTGTTTTATTTACTGTTTGTTTTAATCTGTATATTCATTTTATTTCGTGATGAAATAGAAGCTGCTCGTGTGAACATGCTTCTAGTGGCCGGTAACTTGGGATCTAAAGAGTGGAGACCACACACGAGTTTCTTTCTCTACCTCAAGCCCTCAACATTCTAATAAGAGGAAATCTAAAAAGTAAATCTCTTTTTTCTCTTCTCAACATTTCTTTGTTTTTTTTTGTTGAAGCATAGAATAACTCTAGTTCTGTAAGAATCTGTATCATTCTTAGTTTTTTTTAAAAAATTTTCTTTTAGAAGAAATTACTTCTTGTTGTTTTAATTTGCCTGCTCATTTTATTTCTCGAAGAAACAGAAGCTATTAGATATTGTTTTCAATGGAATAGTATTGATTTTGATAAGTTTTCGAGTTTATAGTTTTGCACATTTAAGTAGAGTAATGTTTGTTTCCATGAAATTTATTTGAGAAAATTTATTCCTTGATCTTGAGGATATGTTAATTTCATAGGATAATTTCTCTTTCAATCTTCAAAGAATATGGCTGATTCTGCTCCAGCGGCAAATTCAGCTATTCAAGTTTCGTTAGATTCAAATGAAATCCCAGAACAGATAAGGGATAAAGGGGATAGTGTGAATAATAATGCGACTGGGGATGATAATTTAAGTCTTAAGTTAAAGAAACAAAAGAGATCTCATGTATGGTCAGAAATGATTGAGGTTGAGGATCCAAAAGGTGATAAGTATAAGTGCAAACACTGTCAACTATTCCTTGCAAAAATGAAGACAGGTACTACAACACACTTAAAACGACACTTGGATCATTGTGCTAAACACTTAGAGTCTAAAAAGAAACTTGAAGATAAACTCAAACAACAACAACTATTGTTAGGATTTGAAAGTGTTGATACAACTATGCCACCTTTGTTACATGATGGAAAATTTTGTATGGAACGCATGAAAGAAGCAGCTGCCTCATGGATTTTAATGCATGAACATCCATTTACATTATTAGAAGAAGAAGGTTTTAATATGTTTTGTAGACGTGGAATGCCTGAGTGGACTCGTATATCACGAACAACAGGAAAAAAGAGTTGTTTTGCAATATATGAAGCTGAGAAGAAAAAATTACATAGTTTGCTGAAAAATGTAACAAAGATCAATCTCACAACAGATTTGTGGAAGTCAAAAAATCAAAAAATAGAGTACATGGTTATCACTGGTCATTGGATTGACTCTTCTTGGAAATTGAATAAACGTGTTCTCAATTTTTTTAATATACCTCCTCCTCGTGGTGGTCCTCAAATTTCAGATACCTTTCTTAAGTGTGCAAGGACATGGGAGATTGAAAATAAAATATATACTATTTCTGTTGATAATGCGAGTGCTAATGATGCTGCAATTAAATATATGAAGGAAGATTTCTTGAAAATAAATAACAATCTGATTTGTGGGGGAAAATTATTCCATGTTCGATGTTGTGCACATATTTTAAATCTTATAGCTCAGGATGGTCTCAATGAAATTAAGGATATTATTCATGTTATTCGTCAAAGTGTGGATTTCATTAGAAGAACAGATGCTAGACTCATTCAATTTGCTGAAATTGTGAAGCAATTGAAGTTACAAGAAAGAAAATTGGTTGATGATTGTAAAACAAGATGGAATTCAACTTATGAGATGTTGAGAACAGCAATTGCTTTCAAAGAAGTTTTTCCAAGATTTAAAGATCGGGAACCTAACTATGTTCATTGTCCAACAGAATCTGATTGGGAGAAATTGCTTAAAGTATTTTCAGTTTTGAAAGTTTTTTATCAAGCAACCAAAATTATTTCTGGAAGTGAGTATTCTACTACCAACCTTTTTCTAAATGAAGTTTATCGAGTAAAATTAATCTTGGATGAGAAATCTTGTGATGAAGAAGAGTTTATTAGAAAAATGGTGCAAAAAATGAAGGAAAAGTTTGATAAATATTGGGGTGAATGCAATTTATTAATGGCTATTGGTTCAGTTTTGGATCCTAGATGCAAAATGCGATTACTTGAATTCACTTTTCCTAAACTTTATAACACATTTGAATCAGAGAGTAATATTAGAGAGGTCCAAAAGCATTTGTATGCAATTTATAAAGAATATGCAGATGCAGCAATTGAAAATCTTCAAGGATCGAAATCCAATTCTGAATCTCAATCTAGCAACATCTCAACTTAAAATATTAGAGAGCAAGCTACCTTTTCTTCTGGATGGTCTGAGTTCTCATCTTATTTAAAAGAAATTGAAATGGTACAACCTGAAAAATCTGAGCTAGATGTGTATTTAGAGGAAGGGTGTCATAGGCATAATCCAAATGATGCATTTGATGCTCTTGGTTGGTGGAAGCTTAATACATACAAATTTCCAGTGTTGTCAACTTTGGCTAGAGATATATTAGCAATACCCATTACAACAGTAGCTTCAGAGGCAACCTTTAGTGCTGGAGGTCGTGTCATTAACAAGTATCGTGCTTCTTTAGCTCCTGCAACAGTAGAAATGCTAATGTGTGGTGGAGATTGGTGTCGAAAACGACATGGAGTGACTAAAAAGACTAAGGTATGCCACTGAGAGATTTTGCTTCTGTTTTAGGTTTTAGCTTCCAATCAGAAAGTTTATTTTAAAAAATAAATGATACATTTTATTCTTATTGTTGTAGGTTGAAAAACAACTTTTGACAATTGATTTGCCCATAGATTAAATGAATCATTTTAGGTTGAAATTTGAAAAATCAGTCATGCCACTAAGGTACAAGTTCAGTTTAATTTTTAGCCTTTTATATTTGAGTTTACTAACATGTGTTATATTTTATCTTGTGATGTTTTGCCAGATTGAAGAGGTGGAAGTATCAAACTTTTTTTATTTTATGAAGCTTTTGTATATTTTGCTGAACTGAAATTGTTGGTAGCTGAACTGGGAAGGGATAGAAGTACGAACTGTGAGTGTCAGTGTCTCAATTCTCAAATGTAGTTTCTTATAATTGATGAAGTAGATAGAATATTATTGGAGGCTAACTCTGTGGAAGACATGAAGTAGATATTTAAACATTTACCAAAGGTATGCTATTTAGTTTCCTGGGTAGTCCTTACAAAAATGGTGCAAAGTTTGCATAAGATTTTTTTTAACATTACATTTGTTTGCTCATTCTTTAATGGAATATTTAGTCTCCAGCTAACACCAACTTAACATATAATAATAATATGCAGACAATGCAAATTTCTATATTTACAGTCATCGAGACTAAGCAGATTCGATCTGCTTCAAACCTTTGGTAGAAGTATTAGTTTTTGCTTGTTTTTATAATGACAAAAGTTATTTTTATAATGACAGGTTGAAGATGGTAGATTGAAGCAGGGGTAACAACATGAACTTTTGTATTGTCATTAGTTTTGTATGTTTTTTAAACTGGGAAATGTAAGGGCGGAATGAAGATACAGAATGCAGATTGAAGCTGGGATAGATTGACTGACTGTATGAACTTGTTATCTTCAGTTTTTGTTTGTTTTTCAAAACTCTGAAATGGATGTTGGGTGTTGTATTTAAAACTTGTAATCTGCTAATGTTGGGTGTTCTATGTTGGGTGTTGTATTTAAAACTTGTAATCTGCTGAACTATCATTTTGTTTATTGACTTTAGTTTTATGTTTATTGGCCTTAGTTTTTATTTGTCTAGATTTATTTTATTTCTGTCCAATTATTGGAATGAAAAATGGTGTTATATTAATTTTTTATTCTGTTTATATATATATATATATATCATTTTATTTATTTTTTTTCTATTGCATATAGTTTTAGTGTAAATGAAGCTATTTTGAATCATTGGAATAGCTTGAATTCAAGACATTTTAAGCTAAAGTTCGATTTAGTTCGAATCAAAGTTCGAATAATTCGAATCGAATTCGAATTCATTTCGAATCGAGCTCGAGTCATGGTAATTAGTATTTTCGAACTTCGAATCGAATTCGAATAGTATATATATATTTCAAGCTCGAATCCGAATATTAATATTTTTATAATATTTGACTCGATTCGATTCGTTTGCACCCCTAATAAGGACTCCCAAGCTTCGATGGAGATATGCTTAATCTATTGTAGCTACTGTTACTCTACTACTTTCATTTCTCTTCTTCGCTTTCTTGCTGCCGCTGCCGGAGATCTGACTTGAGCGTCGGAGGGTCATCGTCGGGGAACCACTCCCTGGCTCGGCACTGACGCCCTGTGCTTGTAGGTTTGTCTCATCGGAGGTCCATGCACGGTCAATAGGAGCGCCACGTCCCAGCGTCCGTCGCCTCGACTCTCGGACATGATCAAATTTGGCGCCGTCTGTGGGAACACACCTGCATCTGAGCCGAGAAGATGGAAGAAGCTGGATGACTTCACACGGTGACGCTCACTCAAGAGGAGCTCGACACGCTCATACAAGCGCGAGCGACAAAAATAGTCGAGCAGCAGCAGCAAAGAGCGCTAGCCGATCGGCTGGCCCAGCAAACGACACCGGCTTCAGGGGGCCGAGTGGCGCATGAAGATCGACCGGAGCAGCTCTCCATCTGGTGGCAGAATAAAATGCCGACCAGCACTCATGGAGAGGCTCCACCCGCGCCTATTCCTTTTCACCGGGCATTGTTTCAAACGTCCTCAGAGATTTCTCAGGCCAATCAGGAAAGGGACTCTTCTTCAGATGAAGCACCCGTTCTAGATGCAAGGAAGGGCAAAGCGTCCCGAGTTGATTTGTCTCCCGAGAGGATCAACCGCCAATTCTCCGAGGCGATACTGCAAGATCCATTGCCAAGGCACTACGCTCCCTTAGCGATCGGAGAATATAATGGGTCGACTAACTGAACGACCACTTGGGAAAGTTCGACAACGCTACTACTCTCCATCAATATACAGATGGAGTGAAGTGTCGAGTCTCCCTCACCACACTCTCTGGCTCAGCTCAGCATTAGTTCAGAAGGCTGCCGGACGGGTTAATACAGAGCTTCAAAGAGTTCCGAGCGGCATTCTTACACCACTTCGCAAGCAGCAGACGCTACCAGAAGACGAACGTCAGTTTATTCTCCATGAAGCAGGTCCCAGGGAAGCCCTCCCAACGTACATCCAACGCTTCAACCAGGTAGCAATAGATATTCCCTCGGTCTCATTTGAGACCATGATGAATGTGTTCACGCAAGGGCTCGTGGACGGGGACTTCTTACGATCACTCGTCAGAAGCCGCCCCGAGACTACGACCATATGCTGAAGAAGGGCAACGAATACATAAACGTAGAAGAAGTCCAGACGACAAGAAGGAAGGAAACGCCATCCGAACCATCGGTGCTAACCGAACGAAGGTCGTCGGTCAGCCATCAGCCACCAAGAGGGCCCCGAGCCGAAGGAGCACGACCACACCATGAAGCAATGCCACACGCTGTTCAACATGTGGCCTCCGGACGGTTACAACCAAAAGGGAAGGTATGGACCCCTATGTTCTGTTCCTTCCACCAGTCAGCGACCCATAACAACCGCGATTGTCGCGGATTCACCTAGGTCACTCAACCGGCGCCCAGAAGCTATCGCTGCCGGTCTCCCTCTCCCGACCGGCGACACGGGCATCAGAACGCCAGACGGCGAGAGGATGCCAGGTGATCACCGTGACAACATTGTAGAAGCGCCGACCCCGCCCGAGCCTCACACGAGCGAAGCAGACCGTCCGCTCGGGAGAAGAACATAATTAACGCTGCGCGGGGCGAGATCAACATCATCGCCGGTGGGTTGACCAGTGGGGACTCCAACCGGGCCAGAAAGGCATACGCTCGGCGACTGAAAATCCATACCCTAGGTTGCAGTCGGGAGAATGCAAGCGGACCCGAAATCAGTTTCCGACCCCGGGACCTCGAAGGAGTAGAAGTCTCCCACGATGATGCCCTCATCATCCGAGTAGTAATCGTAAATTATACTATTCATCAAGTCTTCGTTGACACAGGCAGCTCGGTGAGCATTATTTTCAAGAAGGCATTCGACTAGCTCCAAATTGACCGGGGTGAGCTGTTGCCTATGACGACTGACCCTCAATGAATTCTGAGCAGCTGTTTTGACCTATTGCCAGAAGATCAAGTTCCCGGTGGAAGACCGGGTTGGTGAAGTCAGAGGAGACCAGCTGGCTGCTCGACGCTGCTATGCAGAAATGGTCAAGATAGAGGCCATGTCCATTCGGAAAACGCCGCGGCTAGAGGTTAGCACCATAACTGAAAAACCTCCTAGTCTAGTTTATGAAGAAAAGGAAAAAGTACAGATACATTCGGGCCATGCGGAGGCAACAACCTTTATAGCGTCTGACTTAGAAGCCGAGCAGAAGGCGGAACTGATCAGTTGCCTCCAGCAGAACCATGACGTATTTGCATGGTCAATGCATTTGCTGCCCGACATCTCCCCGAGCGTTGCGCAACACGAACTCCACGTCTGACCGGACGCTCGGCCGGTGAAGCAGAGAAAGAGAAATTTCAGCGTCAAGCAAAACCTCATCATCCGGGCGGAAATAGAGAAGCTCCTGGAGGCGGGACACATAGGTGAAGTCTAGTTCCTGAGCTGGCTTGCAAATGTAGTACTGGTCTTCAAGCCGGGCAACAAGTGGAGAGTCTGTATCGACTTTCGGGACCTCAACAATGCGTGCCCAAAGGACTTCTATCCTCTACCTAGGATCGATCAGATGGTTGACTCCACGACTGGATGCGAGGTGATATGTATGCTGGACGCATACCAAGGGTAGCATCAAGTGCCGCTCGCCCGGGAAGATCAAGAGAAGGTCAGCTTCATCACGGTCGACGGTACGTACTGCTATAATGTTATGTCGTTCGAACTGAAGAATGCTGGAGCTACATATCAAAGGCTGATGAATAAAGTATTCCGACGGCAGATCGGCCGCAATATGGAGGTATACGTAGACGACATACTGATTAAATCCCTCCGCGCTGTTGATCTATGCGCAGATATCGAGGAGACGTGCCAGACGCTAAAGACATACGACATCAAGCTGAATCCCAACAAGTGTCTGTTCGGCGCAAGGAGCGGGCGTTTCCTGGGCTACATTGTCACCGAGCGAGGCATAGAGGCAAACCCCAGCAAGGTAAAGGCGCTGCAGGATATGCCTCCACCAAGAAATTTGAAGGAAGCTCAGAGGCTCACGGGCCGGATAAGCCGCCCTGTCCCGATTCATCTCCAAGTCGTCTGACCGGAGCTTGCCCTTCTTCAAGATCTTACGCTGAGCCACCAAGTTTCAGTGGTACGAGGAGTGCGACCGGACGTTCGAGGAACTTATGGCGTACCTCAGCTCGTTGCCTGTACTTGCTAAGCATGTTGCCAGCGAGCTGCTTCGAATTTATTTGTCTTCGATCGAGCAAGTGGTCGGCTCGGCTCTAGTTAGGCAGAACAACGATGAGCATCTGGTGTACTTTCTAAGCCATATATTGAAGGATGCTGAATCTCGTTACACCGGTCTTGAGAAGTTGGCCTATTCGTTGGTACTTACCGCTTGGAGGCTTTGTCCTTACTTCCTTGTGCACTCGATCATTGTTATGACCAACAACCCCCTGGGGAGGGTCCTTCTCAATCCCGAGGCCTCCGGACGGCTGATCAAATGGACAACGGAGCTCAGCGAGTTCGATATCCAGTATCAGCCCCGAACGACCATCAAAGCGCAGTCCTTGGCGGATTTCGTCACTGAAGTTCAGAATCCCGCTCCAGCTTCTTATCCCTCGAATGTCGCGTACGTTCTTCTCTTCCATCGATGTACTCTTCCGCAGCACCTCATCCCTCGGATGCACCGAGCCCGTCGGCTCCCTTCCCGTGCCATCCTTCTCGCTAGCTACGTTTTCCGTTCGACTTCCTGTGCTCCTAAGCTCCTGCACACTTAGACACAGGGATCAATCCAAAACAGGACCTAACCTAACTTGGTTGATCACATCAAAACAACCACAGAGTTCAACAGTATCCTTGTATGCATATGGTGTGTGTGATGTAATAATTAGGAATTGTTATTATTTTTATTTTCCGCTGCGCATGTTTATGAAATGTGTTTTAGCTTGCACCTGCGTCGGGTCTTTTCCAATAGGTAAAAGTGAGTATCAAACTTTGGTAGACATATTTAAAATAGACCTAATTATGATTAAATGACACATGCATCATATACAATCATAGCATATCATGGCATGTATCAACATATATTCTAAATAAAATGTGACATGGTTATGATCCCATTAATTATGATCTTCTCAAGCCAATGAGAAGTTCGAAAGGTCAACTTAGGGTAAAGGATCTTCTCCAAGTGCTTGCTTGGTCGTCGTGTATGTTGGTGCGGGAAGCATCCGACGATTGAACTTGTGTTTTGATTATGTCAAAGGGTTCAAAGTTAAGTTATCTTGTTATCTGATGTGTTTGAATGAGATTGCAGGAAAATCCTAAGTGTACTTAGGTAAAAGCCCTAACTACGGTTAGACAGGTGTAAAATCCTAGGCGGTGGTAACCCTAGGTCCTAGGGGTGGTAACCCTAGGTGAAGAAAAGTCCTAGCTGCGATTAGGCAAAGGGAAAACCCTAGGGGGTGGTAACCCTAGGCAGAAAGTCTTAGCGGGTCGAGAGCTTCGGGCAAAATCCTAGGGGGTAGTAACCCTAAGTTGAAATCCTGGTGTCGCGAACCAGGTGGAAGACTGGACGGCTCGTGGAGCGAACGTCCAGCATGAAGACCGGAAGCCTCGAGCTTCGAGCAAAAGTCCAGTCGGTCTGGAGGACCAGACTGGTAACAAGTAAACTCTCCTGAGTGGAGTAGGTGAGGACGCGCTTCCCGGTGAGGGAACAGTAGGTGTCGGTTCAACCTAGGGTTTCTAGAGGAAATCCGAAGTCAGAACCGGACAGTCCAAAGGCTGTCAACTTATTTATTTAAATATAATTTACTATTTGTATAACTCTGTTTTGTAGGAGACTAACATTTTGTGCAGGATTATAATCGACCGGGATCGGTCGACCGGACGTCTGGATCGGTCGACCGAACCTCTAAGCAACAAGATCAGAGTTCCAGCGAGTGGATCGGGTTCGACTAGCGGATCGGTCGACTGAACCTTGGGATCAGTCAACCAAACCAAGGATAAGCGATGATTGGATCAAGCGGGGTTGATTGGGTCAGAGATCATCGGCTGATCGGTGAACTGAATGGCATGATTGGTCGACCGAACGAAGGCTTATCCAAGCGAGAGAATCTGGACAGGAAGCGGGGCTGATCCAGGAGGGATCAGTCGACCGATCATAGTCGGGTCAAAGACTGATCCCGAGATCAAAGGATCTGGATCAGGTCTACCTCAGCTATAAAAGGAGTGTCGACCAACAACTTCGGAACAACGATTTGACAAGCGATCTTCTAAGTTGTGCACTGCTCCGAACACCTCAACAACGCTCTGCTGTTCCGACAACCAACGACTACTTCCATCATCTTTGTGTTGTTGGTATAATCATTCTTTATTCAGTACTTGTACTTACATTCTTGTAAAGAATTTTGGATCTATAGTGATTGCCCAACGAAAGCGATTAACGATCACGAGCCTTGGAGTAGGAGTCGACATAGGCTCCGAACCAAGTAAAAGAAACATTGTTAGCATTTCTTCCGTGTTTATTACTTTTTTTGCTGCGTATTACTTTGGTATTTCCGAAACGAATGTTAAAGTCACGAGCGCTATTCACCCCCCTCTAGCGCTTTCGATCCAACAGTGTATTATTATCCTTCTTCCTTTTCACCATCGTCCAATAGACTAATTCCTTTCTAATTTGTACATTACAAAATTTAAAGAAACCTCAAGTTACATTCGAGGGTAATCTAAATTCATAACAAGAATGAAAAAAGAGAGACACGACACGCATGTCATATTATGAATTACAGCACACACATCCAATCACATCAGGGTTAAGGGTTATAACTATACACTATGTCATATAAAACATATGTTCTCCATCTATATCACATATAAAATAGAACTAAAACAATGTATACACATTCGCAAGTGGCTCTGATACCACTGTTAGGACCAAAAGGAATTTAGATATCTCTACAATGGTATGATATTGTCCACTTTGAGTCTAAGCCCTCATGATTTTGTTTTTGAGCTCTACCCAAAATGTCTTATACCAATGGAGATATTTGTAGGATCGAAAGAGTTAGAAGAGGGGGGGGGTGAATAGCGCTCGTGGCTAATTTGTTCGTTTAGAGTAAAACACGCAAACACAAACACTAAAATTTTTTACTTTGTTTGGAGCCTGTGACGACTACTACTCCAAAGCTCACACTCGTTGAGTGTTTACTTTGGACAATCCACTATCAATCCAGAAATATTATAAAAGGAGTATTACAATTTAAATGCAATAAATAAAAGTATACCAACAACTCAAGAATAGAGAAAGTCGATCTTGTGGTTGTCGGAGTAGCATTACAGCTTTACTGGATTGTTTCGTTAGCAATGTGTAGTAGAAGAATCATGAATTTCAGTGATATCCAAGCCTCTGCTCGAGACATGCTTATATAGCCTGTTGAGGGTTGCTCCAACCGCATGGAGGGTGCCTCCAACCCCGCCGAATCCTCAGCGTCGATAAGCCCGGTGTCGCCCGCTGCTTATCTGCCTGAGGGCGCCTCCAAGCTTCATGGAGGGCACCCTCTGCCTTGCTGCGCGGAGGTCTTCAACTAGTGCACTTGAGGCTTTAAGTCTTTTTCACTCCTTGTAAGATGTGTTAGTCCAAAATACAAAACATATTATACTAAACAGAGTTTAGCACAATAACATAAGATTAATATAAGTATTTGACAGTCACCAGACTGTCCAGTTCTAACTTCATATTTCACCTCCGGAAACCCTAGGTCGAACCGACACCTACTGTTCCCTCACCGGGGAACGCGTCCTCACCTACTCCACTTAGGAGAGTTTACCTGTTGCTAGACCGGCCCTCCAGACCGACTGGACTTTTGCTCAGCGCCCGAGTCTCCAGGACTTTCTGCTGGACGTTCGCTCCATGACCCGTCCAGTCTTTTCATTTGGTCTGCGACCACCAGGACTTTCTACCTAGAGTCCTCGACTCTAGGATTTTTGCCCGAAGTGCTCGACCCGCCAAGACTTTCCTCTTAGGGTTACCACCCCCTAGGGTTTTCCACCTGCCTAACCGTAGCTAGGATTTTTGCTTAAGTACATTTAGGACTTTCCTGCAAACTCATTCAAACACGTTAGACCACAAATAACCTTAACCTTGAATCCTTTGTCATTACAAAACTCAGGTTCTATCATCAGATACTTCCCGTACTAACAATCTCCCCCTTTTTGATTATGACAATAAAATTCAAAGTTAAATAAAATACAATAAGAATATAAATATGTACAAGTACATAAATTTGAACAAATTGTAACAAATTGCAACAAATTTAACAAATTGCAACAAATTTAACAAATTTGTTCTAGTTTTCCTTTAATCACTTATTCATTTTTTAATTACTTAACTTTCACTTTTCTCTCCCCTTTTGCCATACATTAAAAAAATATTAAATAAAGAAAAGGATATAAAGATAGAAAAGTTTAGCTCCCCCTGAAAGGTAGCGCTTACTTGAAAAATATTAGTTTTACAAGAAGAAAGAAAAACTTAGCAAAATTTTTAAGCTTTTGAAAGTGACTTAGCTAAAAAAGTTTGTAAAATTTTTTTTTGATAAAAGCTTGGGTTTAAAGGAATTTAAACTTAGGTAAGTACTTTTAGCTTTAAAAGATGTGGATAAAAGTGCAGTCAAGTACTTAAAAAGGATTTTCATAAAACGCTTAGTAAAGTATTTAGTTAAATTTTTTTTGATAAAAATACTTTAGCTTTACACATTATTTTGTTAAAACACTTAGTTTAAAAATAATAATTTTATTCCAACACCAAGCTTAGAATTTCTTTTGTTTCAATACTAAGCTTAAAATTTTTGTTTAACCACTAAGTTTTAAAAATAATTTTTTGTTTAGACACTAATATTTAAAAATATTTTTTTTTTAAAAAAAATGAAGATTTGAAAAAAAAAAACTTTTTATACTAGAGAAATACTACCTTAGCCTCTCACTCCCCCTTGACTAATGCCAACCACTTCTTTAAATTAACGTCCTAGAGTCCAAGCATGGGTAATAAAACGTCTACTTTTAAACAAGTATCTAACCTTTAGTTACTAGTTGTTTACCATGAGGTAGTAGTTTTCACTTAGTTAGTCAAATTAAGTAAGCGTTCCAATTAGTTTGACTAAGCATGGATAACTTAATTTGATTAATATGAATTTGGTATTTATTGTCCAAACTTATGTTGATGCACAGACATAAACATTCTGAAGTCCAAGCAGTACCCTATGCATCTCACACCATTTTAAGTATTTTTCATACACAAGCAAGGTAAACCTAGTGTGCTTGTGAGATGCTCTGGTTGAGACCTAAGGGAACATGCCTTCAAAGGGGGTAAATACCTAGGCTAAGTCCAAATTTTGAAACACTAATAAACTTGGAATTTTGAACACATTTTTCCTAGAAATTTAAAAACAAGTTGAAAAAAGAAGAGAGAAAAAAAATATAAAAACTTTGAAATAATAATAGTAAAGAGGAAAATATTTTAAAATAGACTTTATTCTACTAAGCACATCCCTATTTATCTTCTAAGTGCACTGAACTCAAGTTCATGTAAGGGTCTTGTGAAAATGTCAGACAGGTTTGACTTGGACTAAACATAGTTAAGTACAATGTCACGCTTAACTACATGATCCCTTACAAAGTGATGTTTCACTTCTATGTGTTTAGTTCTTGAGTGGTGAATCAGATTCTTGGTTAAGTTAATTGAGCTTATGTTATCAATTAAAAATTTTATATTTTTATATTCTAGTTAATAGTCCTTTAAGGTATGCATCATCCATAATAGACTCAGCTTCAGTAGTGGATAAAGCAACACAGTGTTATTTTCTGCTTGACCAACTTACTAGGTACTGACCTAGAAATTGACAGCTACCACTTGTACTTTTTCTATCTAGTTTGCACCAGGCATATTCTGAGTCTGAATAGCCAATTAGGTCAAAGGTGCAAGTCTTAGGGTACCAAAGTCCTACATTTAGGGTTCCCTTAATATACCTAAGTATTCTTTTGACAGTTGTTAGGTGTGACTCTTTTGTATAAGATTGGTATCTTGCACACATATCTACTGCAAATAAAATGTCAGGTCGACTTATAGTTAGGTATAGTAGACTCCCTATCACACTTTGATAGTATTTTAAGTTTACTGGTTTTCCTTCTAAGTCAGAGTCAATTTTAACATTAGTTGTCATTGGGGTATTTGTATTTTTAGAATTTTTCATGCCAAATTTTCTAATTAATTTCTTAGCATATTTTGTTTGAAAAATATAAATTCCTTCTTTGGTTTGTTTAATTTGTAAGCCTAAAAAGAAGTTAAGTTCCCCAACTAAGTTCATTTCGAATTCACTTTCCATTAATTTCGTAAATTCTTTTAGAAATTTAGTATTGGTTGAGCTAAAAATTATATCATCTATGTAAATTTGAGCTATGAAAATATCTTTTTCTAAGGTTTTTACAAATAAAGTTTGATCTATTTTACCTTGTTTAAACCCCTTAGATATTAGATAAGTTGATAGACATTCATACCAAGCCCTAGGTGCTTGTTTTAATTCATATAGGGCTTTCTTTAGCCTAAAGACATGGTTTGGGTGGTCCAAGTCCTCAAATCTAGGGGTTGACTTACGTATACCTCTTCTTTGATAAACCCATTTAAAAATATGAATTTTACATCCATTTGGTATAACTTGAATCCTTTATGTGCTGCATAAGCCAAGAACATCCTAATGGATTCAAGTTTGGCTACGGGAGCATAGGTCTCATCATAGTCTAACCCTTCTACTTGGCTAAACCCTTTTGCTATCAACCTAGCTTTGTTTCTTACTATTTTGCCCTTATCGTCCAATTTATTTCTAAATACCCATTTAGTGTCAACTATGTTTTTAATTCCCTCCATGATCGCTTTTAATTCTTTTAATTTTAATATCTTTTTCATTTTCTACTAACTTGCAAAAGGTTTTAAAGATTTCGTAAGTTTCATCTTTAGTTTTTAAAAATTTTACCCAAGTAAATCTTGAGTAATCATCAATTATAACTAAGCAATATTGATTTTTGCTTAGTGACTTGACTCCATGTGAATCAAACAGGTCTAAGTGTAGGAGCTCAAGTATTGAGTTAATTCTATTCAGGTTGGTTAACTTATGGGTTGACTTGGCTTGTTTACCCTGTTGGCAAGCATTATAAATTGTATTTTCTATAAATTTTAATTTGGGTAAACCTCTAACTAAGCCATTTTGACTCATTTTTAATATGAGTCTGGTATGGATGTGACTCAGTCTTCTGTGCCACAATGTAGTTTCCTCTTGTTGTATCAATAGACACTTTAGTGAGGAGGTTGGTAGGTCAATTGTGTAGATATTTTGTTTCCTAATTCCCTTAAGTGAAATTTCAGTATTTTCAACATTTTTAATTAAGCAATCAGAGTTTGAGAATGTAACTAAGTACCCTGAGTCACATAATTGACTAATACTAAGTAAGTTAAAATTCAGTTGATTAACCAATAAAACTTTTTGAATATAGAAATCGGAACTCAGTTGGATATTACCTGTTCTGATTACCTTAAGTGTTCCATCATTACCGAATGCAACTAATCCTAGGTTCTTGAATTTCAGCTTAGTAAATTTCAATCAGTCCCTAGTCATGTGCCTGGAGCATCTACTATCTAACATCCATTGATCCAAATCTTTATATTCCTACACATAAAATATTGGACGGATCAAAAGCTAGTTTGATTGAAATCAACTTCTTAATATTCCATCTCACCCAGTCTAGATTGTCAGACATGTTATCTCTATGGGTGATTGTGAGATGGTTTTATGTTTAATTGAATTTATTAAGTCAGTTAGTTTTATTAAGTTAAGTTAAGTTAAGGATTGGATAGATTTAACTAAGTTAAATTAATTTGGAATTAAATTAGTTAAATTAATTAAGAAATTAAGTTAAGTAGGTTAAATTAAATTGAATCAATTTAAGTAAGTTAAGTTTTAATTTTAAGTCTAGTTTAAGTTTGATTTAATTTAAAGTAATTTTAAATTAGTTTTAATTTAAGTTTGATTTACTTTAAAGTAATTTTAAATTAGTTTTAATTTTAGATTTAATTTAGATTTAATTTAAATTTAATTTGAATTGAATTGATTTAGTTAGTTAAACTAAATTTATCCTAAGTCCATCTCACCATTTTCTAAATTGTCAATCAGGGAACCTTATGAGCTGTTGTGAGATGGTTAGTTTTATCTTCAATTTAGATTACAATCTAAAGATTGGTTTACATTTGAGTTAGACTCAGGTTTTAAAATAAGTTAATTAAATATTTATTTCGATTATCGACTTCCAAACTGTGGTGATGCACTAAGCCTTCTTGGGTATAGGATCATCCATCACTTCGAGACAAATCCTTTCAAAAAATTAAATATTTAATTTCCTTACAGTAACTCTTAGGTCCAACTGGTTAAGTGTAAATTAAGTCTAGATCCTTATCTAACATAATCTAAGCATGTATAGTGAAAACAGTAAAGCAAGCATCAAACAGATCCATCTATCGATAAAAATAGTCTTTCTATTGGCTCTCCCTGGATCATAGCCTCGATAGGGTCTATCAATGTAGTGAATTTGATCCTTGGGGACCCAATATTGACCAAGTCTGACTTGATTAACCAAGTTCGACTTGGGAACCCATGCTTGGACTATTTTTCTATTAGCTCTATTTACAAGTGATAAATACGACTTGTATTTCTGTTTAGCCTTAAATCCAAGTCCGGATCGGTTGTAAATGACTCTTTGTTTTCCAAGAATCAGATCAAGATTCTTGGAACCTAAGGTGAATCGTTCCAACGTGTCCTTGAGTTCTTTAACTTGAGTTTTCAAATTGGAGTTTTCTTCCTTAAGTTGTTGGACTTGAGTTGAACTTCCAATTTGAACTGGCTCAGCCAAAGGACTTAATTTAATCTCCTCCTTAAGAATTGTTACCTCCTTTTGGAGTGACTTGACTCAGAGGTTAGATTTGGCTAACTTACGCATAAGATAATTAATTAAATTACATAATTTGTTGAACTGAGAAGATCTTACAGTGGGGTTAGGCCCTTCGGAAACAGGTACGGATCCGTGGCTTCTCTGGGACTCAACTTCTGACTCGCTCTCGGATTCGGATTCATCAACTTGTTCCCGGGCCGTAAGTGCAAGGAAGCTCGTCTGTTCGAACTCTTCGTCGGAATCTTCTAAAGACTCATCCCATGTTGCTTGCAGTGCTTTCTTCTTTCTTTGCTTCTTTGCTTCCTTTTGGTTTGGATAGTTGACTTTGATGTGTCCCTTTTGGTTGCAGACATAGCATGTTACTTTGAATTTCACTTTTGGACTTGATTATACCTTCTTGGACTGAATCACCTTTTTGATGTCCTTCTTGATGGACCCATTTTTCTTCTTGTAGAGCTTTCGTACGAGATTAACGAGTTCAGCTGCTATTTCGTTGTAGTCATCTTCTGAGTCTGGTTCATCTTCAGACTTAGGTTCAATATGATACTTCTTTCTAGCCTCCTTTGTCTTGTTTGTACCTGCAATCAACGCAATACCTTTCTCGGCCGAGTGTGCATTAATCTGCTCGTGCAATTCAAATTCGAAAAATAATTCATCTAATTTAATTAATGACAAATCCTTAGATACCTTGTAAGTATCTACCATTGATGCCCACAATGTATTCCTCAGAAAAGCATAAAATTAAGTCACGCTTACTTACCTTAGTATCAGAAGTGTCTTCGTGCAGTTCGATCAATTTTTCCCACAGCTCTTTCGCACTTGAGAATAGGCCAACTCGGTTCAGCTCTTCTTTACTTAGGCCACATTGTAGAGTGCAGGTTACTTTTGCATTGGCTTCAATCTTCTTGCTAGTTGGTGCGTCCCATTTGTCGCAGGGGACGAGGACTCCATCTTCGATGGGAAATGTGAATCCAATCTAGATTATTATCTACATTTCCACTTGAATTTTCAGATGGCACTTCATTCGACCCTTCCAGTAGCCGAAGTCTTCACAGGAGAAGAAAGGCGGGCGGGCTGTGCTATAGCCTTATTGATGGGCCATTGAAATAGAATCTCGCATATAAGAAAAAATTACGAATGTTCCAAGAATTGGTCTTGGATTAGTAGTGCGGGAAAAAGATAAAAATAGCAATTCACTAATTTTAAGAAAAAATAAAAAAATATTAATAAAAAAATATTATTTTAAAATTTTGAAAATGTGATATTTCGTTAATACCGACCAATGGTGAAAAGATGAAAATGAATTTTCAAAAACAGTTTTGGAGGAAAAAAATAAAAGGCATAAGATTTCATTTTTAACAAAAATGGACGAAAAAGCGACGAATAAGAATGCTTGAACGATAGTTGTACCGATTCAGAGTGACCCTGCTCTGATACCAATTATAGGATCGAAAGCGCTAGAGGAGGGGTGAATAGCGCTCATGGATAATTCGTTCGTTTAGAGTAAAACACGCAACAGAAAAAGTCAAACACAAACACCAAGATTTTTTACCTGGTTCGGAGCCTGTGGTGACTCATACTCCAAGGCCCACACTCGTTGAGTATTTACTTTGGACAATCCACTATCAATCCGGAAATATTACAAAAGGAGTATTACAATTTAAATGCAATAAATAAAAGTATACCAACAACTCAAGAATGGAGAAAGTGGAGCTTGTGGTTGTCGGAGTAGCATTACAGTTTTGCTGGATTGTTTCGTTAGTAGTGTGCAGTAGAAGAATCATGAATTTCAATGATATCCAAGTCTCTGCTCGAGATAGGCTTATATAGCTTGTTGAGGGTGCCTCCAACCGCATGAAGGGCGCCTCCAACCTCGCTAAATTTGCAGCGTCGATAAGCCCCGCATTGCCCTCTGCTTATTTGCCTGAGGGCGCCTCCAAGCTCCATGGAGGGCGCCCTGTGCCCTGCTGCACGGAGGTCTTCGACTACTGCACCCGAGGCACCTCCAAGCTCCATGGAGGGTGCCTCGGGTATTGTTCATTCTAGACTTTAAGTCTTTTTCACTCCTTATAAGATGTGTTAGTCCAAAATACAAAACATATTATACTAAACAGAGTTTAGCACAATAACATAAGATTAATATAGGTATTTGACAGTTACCGGACTGTCCAGTTCTGACTTCGAATTTCACCTCAGGAAACCCTAGGTTGAACCGACGCCTACTGTTCCCTCACCGGGGAACGCGTCCTCACCTACTCCACTCAGGAGAGTTTACCTGTTGCTAAATCGGTCCTCCAGACCGACTAGACTTTTGCTTAGCGTCTGAGTCTCCAAGACTTTCTGCTGGACGTTCTCCATGACCCGTCCAGTCTTTTCACCTGGTCTGTGACCACCAAGACTTTCAACCTAGAGTCCCCGACTCTAGGATTTTTGCCTGAAGCGCTCGACCTGCCAAGACTTTCCGTCTAGGGTTACCACCCCTAGGGTTTTCTGTTGGTGCAACCTTAGGTCAAGGTTGACTTAGTTGACCTGACTCGAGTTGACCTGACTCGAGTTGACCTGACTCGAGTTGTGTTTTGATGTTTGACGATGTTTGACGAGAAAAGAGTTGTATTCTTGATATGGGACAAGAATAGATGTTTGGGAGATTATTGGTGCAACCATAGGTCAAGGTTGACCTGGTTGACCTGATTCGGAAAAAAGTCCAAGTATGGAGACTTGGCACTGGAAAAGTCCAAGCAGGGAGCTTGGCACGCGAAAAGTCCAAGTATGGAGACTTGGCACTGGAAAAGTCCAAGCAGGGAGCTTGGCACGCGAAAAGTCCAAGTATGGAGACTTGGCACGGGAAAAGTCCAAGTATGGAGACTTGGCACAGAGAAGTCCAAGCAGGGAGCTTGGCACGAGGGAAAGTCCTAACTGGGATGTTAGGCAAGTGGAAAGTCCTGGTGAGTGAAGCCAGGCAGTGGGAAAGTCCTAACTGGGATGTTAGGCAGGTGGAAAGTCCTGGTGAGTGAAGCCAGGCAGTGGGAAAGTCCTAACTGAGATGTTAGGCAGTGTGGAAAGTCCTGGTGAGTGAAGCCAGGCAGTGGGAAAGTCCTAACTGGGATGTTAGGCAGTTGGAAAGTCCTGGTGAGTGAAGCAGACGGAGAAAGTCCTAACGGGATGTTAGGCGGTGTGAAAACCCTAGTGAGTGAAGCTAGGTGAAAGTCACAGTGAGTGAAGCCGGGCAGGAAAATCCAGATGGATCGAGGGTGATCGGACATCCGGTGATGGGAAGTCCAAGTAGGTCATAGGAGTGACCGGATACTTGGCACGAAGAGGAAAGTCCAAGTGGGTCAAAGGGATTGACCGGACACTTGGTGGGGAGTCTTAGCAGGTCAAGGGAGTGACCGGATGCTAAGCATGATGTACCAATAGGTCAAGGTTGACCGGATATTGGTTTGAAGGTTTGGGACTTGGTTTGGGCAAAACCAAGCTCCGGATCGATCAGGTCGTGCACATTATGTATCGATCCATGAAGGCGAGCGGATGACAAATGAAGGTGATCATGGTTATGTGGGCTTACCGATGGCAGGACGATCATCTTGAGCCTGATCGGTCCCGGGACCGATCAGGGACGCTACCACGAGGTGGGATCGGTCCGGGACCGATCAGATTCCGAGAGTTGGGCAACTCTGCGAAAGCTTCGATCGGTGCGGGACCGATCAAGAGGCCCGATCGATCCCCACGACCGTCAGAGGTTCCTGATCGGTCCATGGACCGATCGGGGATGGAATAGAAGAGCTTCTTCTGATCGGTCCACGCATCGATCGTGGTTCTAGCCGCTATGACGCAAGCTAGTTTCTTCATTTCTTCTTCACGGTATAAAGGATCGAGGGCATCTTCGTGCTTGCTCTCCTTCTTTCTTCTCTTTGAAGATTTGTGGGCTGCGATAAGAGCTCTGTTTGAGTTCCTTCCGAAAGCTTCGCGTGAGCTTCCCCCTGTTAGGGTTTTTGAAGCTGCTGCTTCATCCGGACTCCAGTCGACGAGAAAGCAAGATTGGTAGAGTGCTTGTGTATTCTTATTGTATTTCTTGCTTATTCTTTGTACTTGTACTCCTGTTTGTTGTTGCAAACAAGTGTGGCGAGGTTTCTCCACCCAGAAGGAGTTTTTATTAGCCGGTTTTCCGGGGACTCATCCACCGACGGATTGATTGGGTTCGTCCACCTTACGGACACGCCGAGGAGTAGGAGCATCATCTCCGAACCTCGTACATCGCTGTGTTAAGGTTTGATATTCTTCCTTTCGTTTCTAGTTTATTTTTCCGCTGCGCTAACGAATTGTAGGAAGAAACGAGCGATTTGGGGCGGCTATTCACACCCCCCTCTCTAGCCGAGTACGAAGGATCCTAACATTTTCCACCTGTTTAATCGCAGCTAGGACTTTTGCTTAAGTACACATAGAACTTTCCTGCAAACTCATTCAAACACGTTAGACCACAAATAACCTTAACTGTGAACCCTTTGTCATTATCAAAACTCAGGTTCGATCGTCGGATGCTTCTTGCACCAACAATATCTTTCCCTTATAAACTCCCTGATCTTTCTCATGTATTTTCAATATGGAACTTTGTTTGTAATCTTGCAACCCAACAATCTCCCGCTCAAATGAAGGACCACAGGCTCCCTGATGTCCGATCCTCGATCCACCAGGACTTCCTTGCCTAACCGCAACTAGGACTTCCTGTCCCTCGGTCCACCCGACCTACTATGACTTCCTTGCCTAGCCGGAACTAGGACTTCTTGCCCCTTGGTCCACCCGACCTACTAGGACTTCCTTATTTATCCGCAACTAGGACTTCCTGCCTGGTGTCTGGTCCACTTAATCCGTACACGGGAGCCCCTACTTCTTTTGTTTGAGGTCAATATTCCACTCACATGGTTTGATTGGACCATGACTCTTGTGCACAGTCGACGATTAATTCTTCTGACAGTCCAACTCGGATACCAATTGTTATTATCAAAAGGAATTTAGATATCTTCACAATGACATGATATTGTCCACTTTGGGTCTAAACTCTCGTAGTTTTACTTTTGGGCTCTATTCAAAAGGTCTCGTACTAATGGAGATATCTTTCCCTTATAAACTCATGATCTTTCCCATGTGTTTTAATGTGAGACCTTGTTTGTAACCTTGCAACCCAACACTAACTTTGCGATGTAGGAAGATGGCTAGAGTTAGGGCATTCCAAGGGCCTGAAATGGATCTAGGCGCTCGGAGGTCCGAGCAACCAGGAAGAATCCAAGTGCTCGAAATGTTCCGAATCAAGCCACGCGAGCAACTGAGTTAGCATAGGACTTCCTGCCCCTCGGTCCACCCGACCTACTAGGACTTCCTTGCTTATCCGCAACTAGGACTTCCTGCCTAGTGTTTGGTCCTCTTGATCCGTACACAAGAGCTCCTACATCTTTTGTTTGAGGTCAATATTCCACTCACATGGTTTAATTGGACCATAACTCTTGTGCATAGTCGACGGTTAATCCTTCTGACAGTCCGACTCTGATACCAATTGTTATGATCAAAAGGAATTTAGATATCTTTACAATGACATGATATTGTCCACTTTGGGTCTAAACTCTCGTAGTTTTATTTTTGGGCTCTATCCAAAAGGCCTCGTACCAATGGAGATATCTTTCCCTTATAAACCCATGATATTTCCTATGTGTTTTGATGTGAGACCTTGTTTTCAACTTTGCAACCCAACACTAACTTTGCGATGTAGGAAGATGGCCAGAGTTATGGCATTCCAAGGGCCTGAAATGGATCTAGGCACTCGGAGGTCCGAGCAACCAGGAAGAATCCAAGTGCTCGGAATGTCCCGAATCAAGCCACGCGAGCAACTGAGTTAACATATCTTGATTGACTGGCACACGCCATCTTCCAGGTGCCCGGGAGTGGTCTTGACCCCTGGGAATGGATAAAGGTGATTTGGATAGAGGTTCACTGAGGTGCAACCATGTTAGCAGTCCAGACAAGGGATCCAAACATCCGGAGTTGGATAAATCAGCGATGAAGGTGGATCAGATAAGCTTCAGTGGAGGCACCCAGAGCTAGTCCATGCGCTTGGAAGAGGCTGTAAAAGAAGAGTTCGACCAACAGATTTAGACACCATTCTTCTATGAACAAAAGACTTCCAAGCTGCTCTGAAATGTTGTTATGATGTTGAAATACTACTTCTACAACTACGCTCAAGCTTCTACTCTAAGTCATCGGTATAATTGTTTATTTACTTGTACTTTAAATTCAATATTCTTTTGTAAACATTCGTGCTATTAGTGAATTACCCAACGAAAATGCTCAACAAGTGCAAACCTTGGACTAGTATTTATCGGGTTGTGAACTAAGTAATAAGAAACGGTATTAGCTTTATATTCATTTATTTTCTATTTATTCTTTTCCACTGCATACTCTCGAAGTTTTAATAAAAAGTGAAAAAGTGATATATATTATTCACCTCCTCTAACGCTTTCTCTAATCGTACAAATGATATCAGAGCGGGATCACTCTTAATTGGTGCAACCACCTTTTTAGCATTATTTTTCCTTCATTGTTTTCATTTTGTCGTTGTTAATCATAATCGGTGTAATCAACCATTCTGATAAATCCTCTTTATCACTCATGATTTTTCATTTCTTGAAGCTGATGTAACACCACTCAAGTTAATTTTATTTTTCGCATTATTATTCTCCCACACTACTAATCTAGGACTAAGTCTTGGTAGATTCTATTTTTGTTTTTTCCTTTTTTGTGAGATTTATTTGAAAGGACTCATCAAGAAGCTATAGTACCGCTCACCCACCTAACTTCTCTAGCGAGGACTTTGGATACTGGAAGGGTCGGATAAAGTACCATCTTAAAACTCAAGTGGAGATGTGGATCGTGATCCATACTAGATTCACACTCTCCACTAAAGACGGAGTACCACTCAGGTTTAGTTTGGTTTAATTTAATTTAAGTTTAATTTGTTTTGTTTAGTTTAGTTTAGTTTAATTTAAGTTTAATTTGTTTTGTTTTGTTTAATTTAAGTTTTAAGTTTTAATTTAAGTTTTAAATTTTAATTTAATTTTAATTTTTTTTTAAGTTTAATTTTAATTTTAATTTTAATTTAAGTTGAATTTAATTTATTGATTTTTTACTTTAATTGTAATTGAATTTTAATTAAAATTTAGGTTTTATTTGAATTTAATTTAATTGAATTTGAATTTGAATTTAAATAAATTCTTAGTCATCTCACTCAATCTACGTTTTCAATCAGGGAATCCTATATTTTTGTGAGATGAGTTGAATTCAATTTCAGAGTTTGATTTAACTTTGTGTTAGATTCAGGTTTAGCTTTGTGTTCAACAAATAGGAATTCTTTGGATAAACTTCTGGGCTATAGTGAGTCACTTGGACATCATTAGAGTAATCATGCCTTCGAGGTTTTCTAAATAGTCTCATCCACTGAACTTAGTATAAAATATTGGTCTAAATAATTAAAATTCGTAAGGGGTAGATTCAGTTAGTTCCACTAAGCCAAATGCACCAGGTTGAAGTCATATCTTCCTAGACACACATAGACAGAGTTTCCCTAACTTACTATCATCCAAAACTTCACCAGTACAGTAGGTCATGTTAAACTTTTTTTCCTATTTAGCTAGTCGTAATTATCCACTCGGGTAAACTATTATTTTGGAGGTATCAACTAATTTGGAGTCTTCTCCCTGAATTATTGAACTAGGTTTAGGTTAATGTATAATTAAAGTTAATTTTAGTTAAAATTAATGTTTAATTTGTAATTTAATTTTAAAGTTTTAATTTTGAATTAATTTAATTGGTCAAAATATCCTTTTCTAAAGGAGTGTATTTAATATTTAAATTTTCTCTTAATTTTAATTTTATTAAGTTAATTGAATTGTCTTTCTTTAATTGAATATTTTTAATGTTTGAGTTTTTATTAATGTTTAATTTTGAATTGGTTAAATTGTTTGAATTATATTTCTTTAAAGATTTATGTTTAATGTTTAACTTTTTTATTTAATTTTAAATTTTCTAGATTATCTTTGCTTAAGATGTTATATTTTATATTTAATTTTGAATTTGTTAAATTTAGTTTTGATTTTATCCTTATATTTTTTTTGTCTTTTAAATTAATATGATTAGTTGAATTTATTAGATTAGTTTTATCGTTAAAATTTAATTTTTTGTTAATTAAATTATCTTAAATAGAATTTTCTAGATTGATATTGTCTAGATTATTAAATAATTTATTAAGGTATTTATTGATTTTATCTAAATCTATTTTTTTATTTTTAAGTTTTAAATTAGAATTTATTTTAATGTTTGAATTAATTATTTCTAAATTTTTACCTACTTTTAAAATTTCTTAATTAATTAAATTTTCTGAATTAATTAAATTTTTGAATTGATTTGGTCATTGTTCTGTTTGACCAAGTCAGGGTTGATGCCGATTTGATCAAAGTCTTGATTGACTTGATCAGAATCTAGATTATTTTGTGGTTTTGAATTTGAATCATGTAAATCTAGATTATCATGCACTATACTTAGGATAACTTCATACTTATCTAAATTATCATGCAGATTATTTAAACTACTACTGACAAAGGTATTTTGGTCAATTATACTAACCTTAAGCGCATCCCCTAATTCAGTAGGTTTTTCCATTAGATTTGACTCGAGTTTGGATTCGATTTTGACTTGATCCTCTAGCTCCAATGGCTCCTCGTGAAGTTTGATCAACTGGGTCCAAATCTCATATGCATTTTTATACTTTTCTAGTCTGCATAAAACATTGTTAGGTAAAGTATTACAAATTAGTTTACTTATATTTTTGTTAAATTCTGAGTCATGATAAGGAGTTTTCAATATCAGCAGATTATTGAAATTTAGACTTCCTAAAAATCATTCTATTGCTCGCCTCCAGTAGCTGAAATCTTCTTAATCATATGGTGGTAGTTCGTGGATGCTCCGTTATTCTTGAAGAGACATTGGTATACTTGCAAAAAAATATAGACAAGAAGCAATTTCAAAGACTTTGTGTTGGGGTAAACAATGTGGGAGATAAAGAAATATGCGTGTTTCACAAATTTAAAAAATAAAAATAAAATAATAAATAATAATAATAATAATAATGACAAATTTTGTCAAATGTGATATTTCACCAATTCTAACTAAAGGTGAAAAAATGAGAGTGAATTTTTTGAAAAAAAATTGAAGGGAAAAAAATGAAAGACGTAAGAATAGTTTTTAAACGAAAATGATATATAATTTTTCTTTAAAAAGGACCCCTCCCCTTTGCCTGATTGGTGGTTGCACCAATTCAGAGCAGAACCTACTCTGATACCGCTTGTTGGATCAGAAAGAGCGCTAGAGGGGAGATGAATAGCGATCGTTGAAAATTTGAAAATTAAATCGAGTACGTAGTGGAAATAGAAAAATAAGAACAGCTAACACACTAAGTTTTTACTTGATTCGGGGCCTCCGTCAACTCCTACTCCAAGGCTCGCACTCGTCGAGTGCTTTCATTGGGAAATCCACTAATAGTTCATAAAAAGAGTTACAAGAACTACAAAATAGAATTATTGACAACAAGGAAAATAAAACTGAGTTATAGATTGTCGGAGGAGCTTCACAGCGTCACAGGAGTGTCTTTGAAGTAGCGTGCAAGAGAGCAATCGTAGAAGAAAGTTATTTTTTTAATGCTCTGGTAGAAGACTTCTTATATAGGTAGCTCCGGGCGCCTGGATCCCTTCCGGGCACCTGGACCGTGACGTCAGCTCATCCAATCAGCGTGCTCCAAATTGACGTCGGGATAAAGTTTGGCATTCCGAGTGCTCGGACCAGTTCCAGGCTCTAGGACCAGCTCTGGGCACTTGGATCCCTTCTAAGTACCCAGACCAAACTTTTCCAGCTGCTCCTTTTTTTCCTACAAACTAAAGTTAGTCCGAGATAATAAAAAATTATATCTACCCTGTAACAAAGAGTTAGCACAATAAAGCAAATAGGGTAGTAATTAGATTCTCTCTCCTCGAGACCAGAATCTACTCAAGATCTCAACTTAGAATTTCCAAATGAATCTAAGTTGGATCGACACCTACTGTTCCCTCAAACGAGGAACGCGTGCTCACAAAGTCACTCTCCTCCAGCTAATTTGCCAGACATTCGGTCAGCCCGTGGACCTGTCTGGACTTCATGCCAACTATCTGGTCGGGCCGTTGACTTGGCTGGACTCTCTGCAACACTGAGTTATCACAATAGATAAAATAGTTAAAGTAAGACAATGCTAATAGTTTTCAAGATTCACTGGTCTGGTCGACCGAGCGCGGTCGACCGGAAACTAGTCTGTCACATATAGCCTAAGGTTACCTACCCTAGGATTGCCCAGCTTCACTCACTAGGACTTTCATTGTCAGGCTTCACTCACCAGGACTTCCATCACCTAGCTTCACTCACTAGGGTCCGGCTTCACTCACCAAGACTTCCATTGCCTAGCTTCACTCACCAGGACTTCCAGTTTGTCTAATCTCCAGTTAGAACTAGTCATTCAGTAGGCTTCTCACCTGTCCATCCTTCGGTTAGGACTTACCTTTGCTAGTCATCTAGTCCTGATTAGACTTCTCTCTTCCAAATATTAAGTCCTGTTTGGATCAACCTTTGGTCAAACTGACCAGAATTAGGTATATTATCAAACATCGAAACCCTAGAGATCGATTGTATATTAGTGTGGGTTTCGTTAATGTTTTACTTTATGTTTCTTTTAATTTTCTTGCAAGTGTAATTTAGTTAGGTTAGATTTTATTAATTGCATTGTTTTTCATTTATTAAAGTTAGTTTCATACTTGCATTGTTTTCATTTCTCACTATCATTTCTCACTAATTATGTGGTTTGTATAGTTGTCTTTGGTTTGTGCATAGTTGTCATAGTGACAAAGAACATGCTTGCCAACGAAGGCTTTGACTCATTTTATAATGTTTGCTTCTCATCTCTTTTGGTGGAAGGTGTTACCGAGACAGATATGGTGGAATTAGGCGATCTTCAACTGTCTTCTTACCTTGCAGAAGTTGCATTCGGAGGACAACCATGATGGTTGCTACTCGGAAAACCTATAGGTTCCACTGTACAAAAATTTTGTACAAAGGTCTGAACCTTTTCCTAGCTACCATGTGTTCTTTTAAATTAAATTTTGGATCGCCTGCGGAACTTAACACGTTTGATCCAAAACTTAATCTATTTGTTCTTTTAGGTTTTGACTTGGATCTCCTGCGGAACTTAACATGTTCGACCCAAGTCTCCTTAAGTTATTAATTCCATTAAATATTAATTTCCATAAAAGGTTCCCAGTACTGACGTGGCGAGGCACATGACCTTCTTGGATATGGGAGCAACCACCACCGACTAGACAAAACCTTTAATAGAAAGCTAATATTTAATTTCCTAAAATAACTTTAGGTTAACCAAAGAGAACAATCAAATCACAAGGAAAAGAAAGAAACAAAAGAACACAACTTCGAAAAAACATATTCGAAATTCTAGAACGTAAGCCTCTTGTATTTGGTATTATTTCCATAAATAACTAGCATGATGCGGAAATAAAATTTACTAGTTATACCTTGTAGAAAAACCTCTTGATCTTCTACCGTATTCCTCTTCTAACCTCGGACGTTGTGTGGGCAACGATCTTCCGAGATGAGAAACCACCAAGCATCTTCTTCTTCTCCTAGCTAGGTTCGGGCAATCACAAAGAAGCTTCACCAAGGACGAAGAACAAAACACCAACCAAACTCCAAGGGATACAAGCTTTCTCTCCTTCTTCTTCTTCTTCTCCAAGTAGTATCCGGCCACCACAAGAACTCCAAGAAAGAGATAAGTTTCGTCCACCACAAAAGAGGAAGAAAGGTAGAGGATGGCCGGCCACCACACCAAGGAAAAGAGGGAGGAAAAATAATAGAGGTTGTTCCCATGAAGGCACCCTCACCTCTTCTTTTATATTCCTTGGCCTAGGCAAATTAGGAAATTTAATTACAAAATTTCCTTAATTCTTTTGCCATGTAAAGAAAAATTATTTTAATTAAAACAATTTTCTTCTTTTAAACACAATGGTCGGCCACTTTAAAAAAAACAAGGAGAGTTTTAATTAATTAAAACTTCCTAATTTGTCTCCGAAATTTTATAAAAATTTCTCCAATAATTTTATCCCTTTTATGATTGGTTTATAAAAAGAAATTTCTATAATTTTAATTTTTCAACATGTGAATAATTTATAAAGAAGAGAAATAAAATATCCTTTCTAATCTACAAATAAGGAAAGAGATTTAATCTCTTTCTTTAATCTTTTGTAGAGACTTATAAAAGAGATATTTTAATTTTTAATCTCTTCAATAAATTATATCTTTCACATAAGAAAATTTTAAAATTAAAATTCTTTTTAAATTAAATAGGGCCGGCCACCTAAGCTTGGGTTCAAGCTAGGGCCGGCCACCCATGAACCAATGGTTTGGCCGGCCCTAGCTTGATCCTCAAGCTAGCTTGGTCGGCCCCTATAACATGGGTATGAAGGTGGGTATAGGTGGGTATAGTACTCTATAAATAAGAGGCTACGATAGGGACCGAGAGGAGGAATTGGTTTTGGTCTCCCGATAAAATTAAGCATCCCGTGTTCGCCCCGAACACACAACTTAATTTTATCAATAATAATTCATTCCACTAGAGAACTATTATTGAACTACCGCACCAATCTCAAATTACATTTTTGGGCTCCTTCTTATTATGAGCGTGTTAGTCTCCCTATGTTTAAGATATCGAATGTCCACTAATTAAGTGAGTTACTGACAACTCATTTAATTAATATCTAAGTCCAAGAGTAGTACCACTCATCCTTATCATCATGTCGGACTAAGTCCACCTGCAGGGTTTAACATGACAATCTTTATGAGCTCCTCTTGAGGACATTATCAACCTAGTATCTCTAGGACACAGTTTCCTTCTATAATCAACAACACACACTATAAGTGATATCATTTCCCAACTTATCGGGCTTATTGATTTATCGAACTAAATCTCACCCATTGATAAATTAAAGAAATAAATATCAAATATATGTGCTTGTTATTATATTAGGATTAAGAGTACACACTTCCATAATAACCAAGGTCTTTGTTTCTTTATAAAGCCAGTATAAAAGAAACGACCTCAAATGGTCCTACTCAATACACTCTAAGTGTACTAGTGTAATTATATAGTTAAGATAAACTAATACCTAATTACACTACGACCTTCCAATGGTTTGTTCCTTTCCATTATGGTCGTGAGTTACTGTTTATAATTTATAAGGTACTGATAACATGATCCTCTGTGTGTGACACCACACACCATGTTATCTACAATATAAATTAATTGAACAACTACATTTATCATAAATGTAGATATTTGACCAATGTGATTCTTATTTCTAGATAAATGTTTATACCAAAAGCTAGGCTTTTAGTATACACTCTAACAATCTCCCACTTATACTAAAAGACTAAGCTGCCATATCTGCTGCCATACATCTGATTCCCAACCCTTCAACATGTCCATCAAAAGCTCTCGCCTTAAGGACCTTAGTGAAAAGATCTATAGGTCATCATCTGATGCATTCTAGGCAGCAACAACTTCTCCTCGATTATACGATTTCTCGTATTGGGTGGTACTTGCGCTCTATTTTGTTTACTTGCCTTTATAGACTTATGGTTTCTTCGAGTTTGCTACTGCACCAATATTATTACAATAAATTGTAATAATCTTTGGACAAACCAGAAATCATATCTAAGTCTATCTTGAGGTTATTGAGTCATTCAGCTTTTATGGCTACCTCAGAGGCTTGCCATATACTAAACTTCTATGGTGGAGTCCAGAAAAACACCTATGCTTATCACTCTTCCATAGTTATGACTTTACCTCCTAAAGTAAACACAAAACCCCGAGGTTGACTTATTATTGTCCCTATCCGATTGGAAGTCAAAATCCATGCAACCCATAAGGACCAAATTAACTGCCTTGTAAGCTAGCATATAATCTCTAGTGCATCTAAGGTACTTCAATATATGCTTTACTGCAGTCCACTGTCCTTGTCCAGAGTTACTTTGATATCTGCCAACTATGCCCTTGGCAAAACAGATTTCTTATCTCGTGCATAGCATTCATTAGGCTTCCGACAGCCGAAGCATAAAGAACTGCCTTTATTTCCTTTATCTCCTTTAATGTCTACAGAGACATATCTTTAGATAAAGTTACTCCATCCTGAAAAGGTAAGAAAACTTTCTTGGAGTTTTGCATGCTTTAAAACGAGCAAGGATTTTTCCGATGTATGAAGCTTGGGATAAGTAAAATATTCTTTTCTTGCGATCCCTTATTACTTTGATCTCAAGAATATATACATTCTCCCAAGTCCTTTATATCTAATTGTTTGGACAACCATACCCTTACTTCTGACAACATTTTGATATTGTTTCCAACTACCAAAAATGTTATCTACGTATAGTACAAGAAATACCATCACGCTTCCATCACACCTTTTGTATACACAAGACTTATCCGGTTACTAAATAAATCCATAGGTCTGAATTACTTTGATAAACCGGATGTTCCAAGACCTCAAGCTTTGCCATAGACTGATTGAGCTTTACACAAGATGCTCTTAGCCCTTTGCAATGAACCCTTACGGTTGCTTTATATGGATGTTTTCTTCAAGACTTACATTAAGGAATCTCTTGACATCCACTTGCCAAATAGATAAAGAATCGGATAGACTTAAGCATGGCTACCGGTGAAAAAATTTTCCTTTTCATCAAGCCTTGCTTTGAAGGTTTCAACCTTCCTGTCTATCCCTCTTTTCCTATTATGGACCTTTTACACCCAAAGGCTTTTACACCACTTGGTGGTTCTATAAGCTTCCAGATTTTATTAGAATACATATATTCTAATTCTATTATTCATTACTCTTTGCCAAGATCTGCATATTTATCTTGGAGTGCTTCGTCATATGTCCGGAGATCAGGTTTATGTCCTTCGAGGATCGAGTTCAAAAACTCTCCCAAAACATGAATCTTTTAAGGTTGCCTAACAACCCTCCCACTACGACAAGACACTTTCTGCAATTGTGTATCATTTGTGATACGTGTTGCAGTTTTCTTATGGTATCTCATCTTGTACAGTTGGTACTAGGTTAGACATGTCCTTTATTATTTCCTTAAGAACAAATTTACTTATGAGCACGTGGTTCATTATATAGTCCTTTTCTAAAAATCAGTCATTGATGCCAACAATGACCTTCTGATTTTTAAGACTATAAACCTACTTTTGTTTATCTAGGATAACTTAGAAACAAGTGAACTCCTATCCAACTTATCATTGTCTCTCTTTAACATATGTCCTGGATTACCCGAATTCGAATATGCTTCAAAATAGGTTTTCACCTATTCAGCTATTCTGTAGAAAGTTCTAACTTGGAAGGTACTATGTTCACTTTCGTTTTCAGAGTTTATCCTTAAAACAAATTTGGTAATTTTTTGAATAACTCATCATCTATCTAATTATTCCATAAGAGTCCTTTACCTTCTTTCTACTACACCATTCTGTTGGGGTGTACCAGATGCAGTTAGTTGGGATTGAAATTCAACTTTTGATAAGTGACTCCTAAAATCTCTCAAGAGGTACTTGCCACTACGATCTTCCATAGTGACTTTTTACTTTAACATTTCTCCGCATCAACCTTGTACTCTTTGAACTAATCAAAGTACTTAGTCTTGCGGTACATTAAGTAAATTTATTTGTATCTTGAATAGTTGTCTATTAAATAGACAAAATATTCAATACTACCTCTTGTCTGGATAGTCATAGGATCACACAAATCAGAATGAACCGTTTTCAATATATCTTTGACTCCATACCCCTTGGACTTAAAAGCTTCTTGGTTATTTTCCTTCCAAGTAAGACTCGTAGGTTGGAAAGATTTCCACTACCAATGAACCCAAAAGTTCATCAGCTACCAATGAATCCTACTCAAGTATAACCTAGCTTTAGATGCCAAAGATATAATTGGTTCATTTCCGAAGGTTGCTTTCTCTTAAAATTAGAAGATGTGTTACTAATTTCCATTTGTTGCATCGTGGAAGTTTATTGGATTATAAATTGTCAACCATCATACCAGAATAGATAACTTTCCTATTTTTCTTGATAACAACTTTGTTATCAAAATAGACATAATATCTATAATAGTTTAGAAACTGAAATCAGGTTCTTTCTAAACTTGGTACGTAAAGACAATTACTTAAAATCCATATTTTATTCTTATCAAAGGATAAACATCTCCCACTGCAACAGTTACCACTTTTACAGTAGTGCCCATGTGGATGGTGATTTACCTTTCATTTAGTTGTCGGGTTTCCTGGAACCCTGCAATGAATTGCAGACATGATTAATGGCATCTTGTATCTACACTCCAGGTTCTGGTAGATAACACCACTAGACATGTTTCAACTAATGAATTAAATACACATAAATTGTTCTTAGTTCTAAGAAGACAGTCTACCTTAATGTCCAAGTCCTATTTCCAATCATTACAATTGGGACTACTAAGTCTTTTTCTATAGTATGACTACTAGGGATTGACAAACATCCTAAGAATCACAAAAACATTTGGTCAAGATCAACTCCTTAAAATCTCCATGAATTTTGTGTATACAAAATCGAAGAGGAGATTATCTCGTCAACTTTACTTTATGACGAATAAAATTAATAGTTGATCTGTCTTTGATCAAATATTTGGTCAAAACTCTTTGAATTTAAAATAACATTGATTCCTCAAACAATATTATTTAAATTTACCAACACCTCAAACACCGTGAATTTTGCATGCCACGTTAGTGTGGACGTATACAAATTCAACATTTGTAAAAGGAGGGCTTTACCCATTAACTATCTTGTCAACGTATCTTTATGACAAATAAAATTATCTCAAACACCGTTAATTTTGTATGCCACGTTAGTGTGGACGTATACAAAATCAATCATTTGTAAGAGGGGTTTTAACCCTTTAATTTTATTATCTTGTCAACCTAGTTTTATGACAAATTAATAGTTGGTTTCATTTGGTCACACAAATAATAGCAGTGACTCCGATGGGGAGGATACTATTAGATGTGTCTAAGTGTATACCATTACTTGACACTAAGTCCATTAATAAGATTATGCCCCTTCCGTTGGGAAGATCACACGCTCTTAATTAACTTCCTATAGTCATCCAAAAATGGAAGTCCATTCTAGTAATCCACAAACAAGCTCATCCATTATGGAGGAAGGCACTCAGAGCCAACGCGCAAGCTTGTTTGCATCACTTACAAACCAGTAATGGAGACCATGGATTTACTTAAAAATCCCTCTCCCACTTAGTTATTTATAAATGAGGAATTTTAACTATGCTAGCCTACTAAATATGTAAACCAACATGCACACACAGCACAATATAAAAGCAATAAATAGAAAATCTAATTTTCAACTATTATGGCTTTTATCTCTAGTTATCCTCCGTGTGTTGTCATCCCAAGCTGCTGTCATATTTGGCCACCGCTACTGGGTCTAGCTGTCGCATCCATCTTGCTCCTAGTTCCGCTGCGCCTCTGGTCCTTAGAAGGTTCCACGCTTTGCAAGATTAGATCCGCGACATAAATAGAATTTTACATTTTTGATCCTATATTCCATAAAAGGAATGTACATGTATCTAGATCAAAAATAAAATCCTAATAAAACTAAATACAGCTCCTGCTGTATTTTATAATACAATCATGCACACACAATAAAATGCCCTTGACATGTCCAAGGGTCCAATCACACACATAATAACTATAAGCCATAATAGTTGGATCCTGCATCCACAAAGTTAGCACATCCTACTATTAACCTGCCTAAATTATGTATGACATGTGCATAATTAAACTAATACCAAATATATACAGAGGCAAAACCCTAGCTCTGATACCAATTGATGGTTGCTACTCGGAAAACCTATAGGTTCCACTGTACAAAAATTTTGTACAAAGGTCTGAACCTTTTCCTAGCTACCATGTGTTCTTTTAAATTAAATTTTGGATCGCCTGCGGAACTTAACACGTTTGATCCAAAACTTAATTTATTTGTTCTTTTAGGTTTTGACTTGGATCTCCTGCGGAACTTAACATGTTCGACCCAAGTCTCCTTAAGTTATTAATTCCATTAAATATTAATTTCCATAAAAGGTTCCCAGTACTGACGTGGCGAGGCACATGGCCTTCTTGGATATGGGAGCAACCACCACCGACTAGACAAAACCTTTAATAGAAAGCTAATATTTAATTTCCTAAAATAACTTTAGGTTAACCAAAGAGAACAATCAAATCACAAGGAAAAGAAAGAAACAAAAGAACACAACTTCGAAAAAACATATTCGAAATTCTAGAACGTAAGCCTCTTGTATTTGGTATTATTTCCATAAATAACTAGCATGATGCGGAAATAAAATTTACTAGTTATACCTTGTAGAAAAACCTCTTGATCTTCTACCGTATTCCTCTTCTAACCTCGGACGTTGTGTGGGCAACGATCTTCCGAGATGAGAAACCACCAAGCACCTTCTTCTTCTCCTAGCTAGGTTCGGGCAATCACAAAGAAGCTTCACCAAGGACGAAGAACAAAACACCAACCAAACTCCAAGGGATACAAGCTTTCTCTCCTTCTTCTTCTTCTTCTCCAAGTAGTATCCGGCCACCACAAGAACTCCAAGAAAGAGATAAGTTTCGTCCACCACAAAAGAGGAAGAAAGGTAGAGGATGGCCGGCCACCACACCAAGGAAAAGAGGGAGGAAAAATAATAGAGGTTGTTCCCATGAAGGCACCCTCACCTCTTCTTTTATATTCCTTGGCCTAGGCAAATTAGGAAATTTAATTACAAAATTTCCTTAATTCTTTTGCCATGTAAAGAAAAATTATTTTAATTAAAACAATTTTCTTCTTTTAAACACAATGGCCGGCCACTTTAAAAAACAAAACAAGGAGAGTTTTAATTAATTAAAACTTCCTAATTTGTCTCCAGAAATTTTATAAAAAATTTCTCCAATAATTTTTATCCCTTTTATGATTGGTTTATAAAAAGAAATTTCTATAATTTTAATTTTTCAACATGTGAATAATTTATAAAGAAGAGAAATAAAATATCCTTTCTAATCTACAAATAAGGAAAGAGATTTAATCTCTTTCTTTAATCTTTAGAGACTTATAAAAGAGATATTTTAATTTTAATCTCTTCAATAAATTATATCTTTCACATAAGAAAATTTTAAAATTAAAATTCTTTTTAAATTAAATAGGGCCGGCCCTAAGCTTGGGTTCAAGCTAGGGCGGGCCACCCATGAACCAATGGTTTGGCCGGCCCTAGCTTGATCCTCAAGCTAGCTTGGCCGGCCCCTATAACATGGGTATGAAGGTGGGTATAGGTGGGTATAGTACTCTATAAATAAGAGGCTACGATAGGGACCGAGAGGAGGAATTGGTTTTGGTCTCCCGATAAAATTAAGCATCCCGTGTTCGCCCCGAACACACAACTTAATTTTATCAATAATAATTCATTCCACTAGAGAACTATTATTGAACTACCGCACCAATCCCAAATTACATTTTTGGGCTCCTTCTTATTATGAGCGTGTTAGTCTCCCTGTGTTTAAGATATCGAATGTCCACTAATTAAGTGAGTTACTGACAACTCATTTAATTAATATCTAAGTCCAAGAGTAGTACCACTCAACCTTATTATCATGTCGGACTAAGTCCACCTGCAGGGTTTAACATGACAATCTTTATGAGCTCCTCTTGAGGACATTATCAACCTAGTATCTCTAGGACACAGTTTCCTTCTATAATCAACAACACACACTATAAGTGATATCATTTCCCAACTTATCGGGCTTATTGATTTATCGAACTAAATCTCACCCATTGATAAATTAAAGAAATAAATATCAAATATATGTGCTTGTTATTATATTAGGATTAAGAGTACACACTTCCATAATAACCAAGGTCTTTGTTTCTTTATAAAGCCAGTATAAAAGAAACGACCTCAAATGGTCCTACTCAATACACTCTAAGTGTACAAGTGTAATTATATAGTTAAGATAAACTAATACCTAATTACACTACGACCTTCCAATGGTTTGTTCCTTTCCATTATGGTCGTGAGTTACTGTTTATAATTTATAAGGTACTGATAACATGATCCTCTGTGTGTGACACCACACACCATGTTATCTACAATATAAATTAATTGAACAACTACATTTATCATAAATGTAGATATTTGACCAATGTGATTCTTATTTCTAGATAAATGTTTATACCAAAAGCTAGGCTTTTAGTATACACTCTAACAAACCATACTTTTGGAATAGTTTGTCTTTGTAACTTATATTTTTTTTGTTAACAAGATGTTGATTGAAATTCTTTTATTCAAGGTAAAAACCATTTAGGTTTGTCTATTTGATGCTTGATAGTACTAGTTACCTAGCACTGCATATTGCTTCATTTAACATCAAATCAAATAGCATCATTGCTCATCTTGCCGCATTAGTTTCTTTTTGTTTTGGGTATCAATGGCTGTTAGGACCAAAAGTAGCTAGAGGGGGGGGGGGGTGAATAGCTTGTCGCGTTCGCTTGGTGCGCTTCGTTGCTTGGCGTTGCTTGTTTCTTCTTGGATGTGCAGCGGAAAATACAGAAACAAACACAAAACGCTAACACTAGGATTTTACTTGGTATCCACCTCACAAGAGGTGACTAATCCAAGGATCCACACCAACGCACACACCCTCCACTATGAATAACACTCCTTTATGGTAACTACAAAAGGCGGAGAAGCCCTACAACACTCTCAATACAAGAAGAAGAAAGGGAAATACAGGTTAAGCAAAAGCTTACAAGATGTGCAGTAAAAACCCTAACCCTAACTTCTTCCTCTTGCAATAGATCCGCCTCTTGACTTGGAAAGCCTCCAAGAACCTTCAAGAACTGGCGATCACGTGCTTGTAGAGAGCTATGGAGGAGCTGGAATGAATCTGAGAAGAGCTCGTGAAGAGATGCCGAAGACCACGCACGCCTGCGGTTTAAACGCCGACGGTCGGATCCCGATCGATTCGAATGTTCCGAATCGATCGGGGGCTTTGATCGATCCACGGATCGATCTGGCGCCCGTGCTCAGAAGCGCGCTGGATCGATCCACGGATCGATCCGGCCTAGCCGCATCGTCCCGATCGATCGGCCGATCGATCGGGACTCTGATCGATCCACGGATCGATCCGAGCTTCTGATTGCGAATCAGAACCCCGGATCGATCCACTGATCGATCCACGGATCGATCCAGCTCATGGTTTTGCCCAAAACCAAGTCCTAAACCCCTAACCAACATCCGGTCAACCTTGACCTGTTGGTACATCATGCCTCGCATCCGGTCACCCTTGACCTGCCAGGACTCCCCACCAAGTGTCCGGTCAATCCCTTTGACCCACTTGGACTTTTACTCGTCGTGCCAAGTATCCGGTCACTCCCATTGACCTACTTGGACTTCCCCCAGATGTCCGCCAACCTTGACCCATCTGGACTTTCTTCCTGCCAAGTATCCATCAATCCCTTTGACCTACTTGGACTTCCCAACACCGGATGTCCGATCATCCTTGATCCATCTGGATTTCCTTGCCTGGCTTCACTCACCGGGACTTTCACCTAGCTTCACTCACTAGGTTTTTCATCTGCCTAGCTTCACTCACTAGGACTTTCACCTGGCTTCACTCACCAGGATTTCCTTCTGCCTAGCTTCACTCACTAGGACTTTCACCTGGCTTCACTCACCAGGATTTCCTTCTGCCTAGCTTCACTCACTAGGACTTTCACCTGGCTTCACTCACCAGGATTTCCTTCTGCCTAGCTTCACTCACTAGGACTTCCCAGTCAAGTATCCAGTCAACCTTGACCTACTTGACTCTTCTTCAATCAATATCTTATTGTCAAACATCTAAACCCTAACCAAGACTCAGCTTGATTAACCAGGTCACCCTTGACCTGAGGGATATTGCACCAACAATCTCCCCCTTTTTGATGTTTGACAATACCACAAAAACACTTACAATCCCACATGTAAGTTAGGCTAATCCTATAGCCTCCTTCTTCATGCCACTAGGTAATGAACCCATAAATTAAGCTTTCCATTCTCCCCCTAAGAGGGCAAACTCCCTCTAGGTAATGAAAACCTAACTTACTTCCTTTCATTCTCCCCCTATTGGCACACATCAACCCCCTACAAAAAAACATCAACCCGTCTTTGGACACACATCAACCTATGCTCCAATTTTGGGCACACTTCAACAACTCCATTTGTTGAAGACTCTCCCCCTGAAGAGTTGCTCATCGTGATCACAATTTCACTTATGTGATCAACTCAATATTGAAGGTCCCATACCCTTCATTATCCTTAACTTCTCCCTCAATGTTGACAAATACCCAACCTTGAGCATTTTCAACCACTTGAGTTGCCACTTGAAATGATGAGGATATCCACTCCCCATTTATCCCCATTTCAAGTTTAAATGCTCAACCTTGAGCAAGTTCACAACAGAAGGTTAACCACCTTCCAAGGTTCATGAAAAATAATTTTCATGCCTTTAAAGAGTCCCTCCCCCTAAAGACATGATGGTAACTTCTGTCATTGCACCAACAATGACTTGGAAATCCTAAACCTTTAGGAAACCCAAATTTAGAAGTTTTGAGGTTCAAATGTTCAAAGTTTGAAACAAACCTCAACCTAAACTTCAACTTAGCCTTCCTTTACCATTCCATCCTTGTTTTCAACACGAAAACACCCTTTTTTATGTATACAAATGTATTTTAAGGGTTTGGAAAGGTTACCTAGACTAAAATAGGTTCAAAGTGCTGAAATCAGGCTTTCCCAGCCAAAATCAGCAACTTGGATCGATTGGAGTTGGGTTCCAATCGATTGAACCTCTCTGAATCGATCCACTGATCGATTCAGACACCCTGGATCGATCGGCTGATCGATCCAGCGAGCTTCTGCTCGCGGGAAATGCCTTCTGAATCGATCCATGGATCGATTCAGGAACTCCAATCGATCCATGGATCGATCGGAGCTCTGACAGTTGCTGAAATTCCATTTCAGTCAACTTCAGAAACCCCTAGAAAATTCTACAAAAATCCAAAAATTATGAAATTTCGTGTAGACATTGTTTAGGGCATATATTATCAAGGAAAAATAGTTTTCTATGAAAATACATCATATTTTCAAAGATTGACACAAACTTGAAAACTTGCAAAAACTTTAGTGTTTTCTTCAAGTTTGTGTCTAACTATTCAATGGTGATTACTATCAAAAGATAGCCTTCACCAAGGTTTTCCAAAAACATTTTAAAAACATTTTCAAAACCAATATCCCATCATGTTCCTTGGGCATAATGCACATGACTTGTACATTAGCTTTCCCAATGATGGGAAAACACATATCTATGTGTTTTGATGAAACTAAAACTCAAAAGAATGCACTAAATCAACATCTTGAGTTTTGTTCATCATCCTAACATCTCACTTGTATCTAATGTGCACTAAAACACATACAAGTCATCTTATAGGTCTTTGTGAGATGTAGAGATTGGTTTTGCCCTAATCTAGGGATCATGCATACTATCTAGGCATTTTGGAGATATTAAACACCCACCTAGGATGTCACTTGATAATAAGTGTTGGTAAATGCCTTTTGTCCTTGATTACAAGAAATTAAACTTAATGCATGATAATGTTATGGCATACATCAAAAGGAAATAATTTTCAAAAGAAAATATCCTATAACTACATGATGTATGAATGTCATGACATGGTATTTTTGTATTTTTCATAATAAGTCATGAATGCAAAAGTAGACATGATGTCATGGCATATGATGGGCAAACAATCATGGCAAGATTTAGCATAAATAAAATATACCTAGATTAGCTATCTAAGTATCCTTAAAACCTTAGCTAAACTTACAACTTAAACCTAGATTGCCCTTAAGTGCGTCAAGAAAACGCCAAAACCTAAATTGGCATTTCTAATTCCCTTGATTAATTTATGCCAATTGAAATTAAGCATATTCCTCAAATGTTGGCATATTTCATTTTTCCACAAGAGTAGCACTTTAAAGTTAAGGCCCGGATTGCCTTAAATTTCCTAAGAACATACCAAAATCCCAACTTGGTAGCTCTTATGAATTTCCCAATATGTGCCTTTTAAGATTAAAATCAAATTTTCACCACTAGGCACATTTTACTCTTTCAAGGAGTAAATAATAGTTCCATTTCATTTTCAAAGGTTAACAAAACCTTGAAAATGCTCCTTGAGTGTCAATTTCCTCAAAGTTGGGTTAACTACCCTTCTAATTGGAGTTGACACTCTCTAACCCATTTATGGGGTAGAGAAGATGCTCCTAGGAACCCAACACCTATTGGTGCTCCTTGGATGCTCTAGGTACTCACTAGGGATAACTTCCCTAGATACCTTCCTAGTGACCTTGTTGGGCTTCTTAGAAGCCTTGGTCACATTTTCTAGGTCAACTCTAGGGATAGCCTCCCTTGTGACCTTGTTAGTGACTTTCTTAGACTTCTTAGAAGTCTTAGTCACTTTGGTTGCAAAAATACTCTTAGGGATGACTTCCCTAGTATTCTTGACTTGACCACTAAACCTAGGGTTTGTTCCATAACTATATGGAACCCTATGATAACTAGGCACATCCTTCTTAGCCTTTGGTTTGTATCCCAAACCTCTATGGCTATTTGATGGCTTTGACTTTCCTAGCCCTAGGTTTTGCTCATTTTGCCCTTTTAGGATATTTTCCATCCTTTTTAGGGTCTTTTCCATTTTATCAAGTCTTGATCTCAAGATTTGATTTTCTATCATTAAATCCTTAGAGTTATTGCCTAGACTTTTACCTACATTCCTAACCCTAGGAGTGATAGTCTTAGCATGTAGGGCCACATGCTTTTCCTTAAAGCCCTCATGCTTTCTATTCTTATGGTAAATTGCATTAAAATGATAAAAATTTGAACTATCATGCTTTTTACCATTTTGCAAAGGAATAGGCTCAATGAAAGTTACCTTCCTTTTTACCTTGGAGGCTCCCCCTTGACTAGTGCCTCCTTGAGCCTTGACCTTTTTCTTCCCCTTGGGGCATTGACTACGATAATGCCCCTTTTGATTGCAAGAGAAGCATATAATATGCTCCTTGCTCTTCTTTGTGTTGGGGATGGTCTCCTTGGGCTTCACCTTGCCCTTTTGTGCCACTTGGCCCTTCTTCTTGGCTAATTTAGGGCACTTGCTCTTGTAGTGCCCATGTTCCCTACATTCAAAGCATATAATATGATTTTTATTATTAATTGAAATATTTATACCTTTGCTTGTAGGGGTGGCATCTTTTTCTTTGGATCCGGAGGTAGAAGTTTCCTCTTGATCGGACCTTGATTCTCCTCCATTTGATTTTTCTTGACTTGTGGAGGTAGAAGCTTCTTCCTCCTCTTCTTCTCTTGACCCGGATGTAGAGGCTTCTCCTTCTTCTTGATCCGGTGTCACCAAGGATTGCTCCCCCTCAATCCTAGAGGTGGAGGCTTCATCATCTTGAATATGAAACAAGGAATATGCTCCCTCCTTGTTCCCTTCGTTGCATTCCCTTGAGGATGAAGCTTCTTGGATTTCCTCTTCTTCGGAGGTTGAGCATCTCTCAACCTCGGAATCCTCCTCTTGGTCTTGCTCCAAAGAGTCTCCCTCTCTGTATTCTTCTTGATCTCGTACAGTGGAGGGGATCTCTTCATGAAGCTTGGCCAATTTGCTCCAAAGCTCCTTGGCATCTTCGAATTCTCCAACTTGAGCCAAGATGTGGCTAGGCAATAAGTTGACCAAAAGCTTGGTCACTTTGTCATTTGCCTCGCCCCTTTGAATTTGCTCCGAGCTCCATCTGCTTTTCTTTAGAAGCTTGCCCTTGGAGTTCGTTGGAGCTTTGAAGCCTTCCATTAGAGCAAACCATTGCTCTATCTCCATCATAAGAAAATTTTCGATTCTTGATCTCCAAGAATCGAAACTTGTAGAAGTGTATGGTGGAGCCACCCTTGTGTCAAATCCAAGCCCATCTTGGAATTGCATCTTGAAGTTGAGCTTGATAAAGTCTTGAACTTGAAGAATTTGCTCCAACTTCTTCACCCTCTAGCTTTTCTTGATATGCTTGACCCTTCCGGCGATGATTCCGGTGAAGAGCGGCCTTGCTCTGATACCACTTGTTAGGACCAAAAGTAGCTAGAGGGGGGGTGAATAGCTCGTCGCTTGGCGTTGCTTGGCGTTGCTTGTTTCTTCTTGGATGTGCAGTGGAAAATCTGAAACAAACACAAAACGCTAACACTAGGATTTTACTTGGTATCCACCTCACAAGAGGTGACTAATCCAAGGATCCACACCAACGCACACACCCTCCACTATGAATAACACTCCTTTATGGTAACTACCAAAGGCGGAGAAGCCCTACAACACTCTCAATACAAGAAGAAGAAAGGGAAATACAAGTTAAGCAAAAGCTTACAAGATGTGCAGTAAAAACCCTAACCCTAACTTCTTCCTCTTGCAATAGATCCGCCTCTTGACTTGGAAAGCCTCCAAGAACCTTCAAGAACTGGCGATCACGTGCTTGTAGAGAGCTGTGGAGGAGCTGGAATGAATCTGAGAAGAGCTCGTGAAGAGATGCCGAAGACCACGCTCGCTGCGGCTTTAAACCCGACGCGGTCGGATCCGATCGATTCGAATGTTCCGAATCGATCGGGAGGCTGGATCGATCCACGGATCGATTGCAGGCTGGTTCCAAAGCCGCTGGATCAATCCACGGATCGATCCGGCGCTTATCGCGCGAAGCCCGATCGATCCGGTGATCGATCGGAAGCTCGAATCGATCCACGGATCGATCCGAGCTTCTGATTTGGGAAGAATCGGATCGATCCAGCGATCGATCCAGACTGATCGATCCACGGATCGATCCGGCGCAATTTTGCCCAAAACCAAGTCCTAAACCTCCCTAACCAACATCCGGTCAACCTTGACGTTGGTACATCATGCCTCGCATCTGGTCACTCCCTTGACCTGCCAGGACTCCCCACCAAGTGTCCGGTCAATCCCTTTGACCCACTTGGACTTTTACTCGTCGTGCCAAGTATCCGGTCACTCCATTGACCTACTTGGACTTCCCCCAGATGTCTGGCCAACCTTGACCCATCTGGACTTCCTTCCTTGCCAAGTATCCAGTCAATCCCTTTGACCTACTTGGACTTCCCAACACCAGATGTCCGATCATCCTTGATCCATCTGGATTTCCTTCCTTGCCTGGCTTCACTCACCAGGACTTTCACCTAGCTTCACTCACTAGGGTTTTCCATCTGCCTAGCTTCACTCACTAGGACTTTCACCTGGCTTCACTCACCAGGATTTCCTTCTGCCTAGCTTCACTCACTAGGACTTTCACCTGGCTTCACTCACCAGGATTTCCTTCTGCCTAGCTTCACTCACTAGGACTTTCACCTGGCTTCACTCACCAGGATTTCCTTCTGCCTAGCTTCACTCACTAGGACTTCCCAGTCAAGTATCCAGTCAACCTTGACCTACTTGACTCTTCTTCAATCAATATCTTATTGTCAAACATCTAAACCCTAACCAAGACTCAGCTTGATTAACCAGGTCACCCTTGACCTGAGGGATATTGCACCAACATGCTGTGCAAATATTATTACATCCTCTATTTGGTCATTGTGTTAAATAATGTCACTAGTGGATTCCCTCTAACTTCTAATTGTCATTTTTTATGGCTTGTAGGCAGGATTGCCAACCAAGCCACGTTAGTGGGGGTCCAGTGTTCCGTTTATTACTTTTGGTATCATATTCACTTGTGGTATGAGTTTTGGTATGAGTTTGAAATCATTAGTCGAGTTGATTAACTGTTATTATATATCAAATTTGAATCTGGACATGGTAAAAGAAAAATAATAATTTTGTAAATATAAAAACAATGATTTTGTAAATAAATTTTTTATATATAATTTTATTTTAAAAAGACAACGCTTTTAAAGCGTTGCAAAAGTGTTCTTTATAAAAAAAACAACAATGCTTTTAAAGCATTGCATTAATGTTGTTTTTACAAAAAAAAAAAAAAGACAACGCTTTTAAAGCATTGCAAAAGCATTGTCTTTGCTACAAACAAACGTTGTCGAGCGGACTTTTAATAATTCTTGTTCAGACACATAGACAACGCTTTAAAAGCGTTATCTATTAGTTTTTTTCCTTGTAAGACGATGCTACCTCTCGCCACATCCTAGACTAGTTAGACTAGAGATTTTTAAGAAAAAATTAAGTGTATAATTTCTTAAAAATACTTTGTCTAGATGTGGTCATTGTTCTGATATCGAAGAAGGCTCTTATGCCTCGCTACAATTTAAAAGTCAATTTTTAAAATACGTACTTAACTGATTAATTGTTAAACTTGAATCTAACTAAATGTCAATCAATTCTTAGAATTCAAACTAAATTTACAAAGATAAAAGCCACAAACATATTACAAAAATCTATAAGGTACATGATTGATAATTCAATAAAATTAGTTTGTTGAATCAACTTAATTAATTAATCTACTTAATTAATTAAATTCAATTAATTTAACTTAATCAATTAAACTTAATTAATCAAACTCAAAAAATTAATTAATCTAACTTAATTAATCAATCAAATATGATTAAAACTATTGATGAAACTTAATTAATTTAATTGAAACTTGTAATCAAACTTAATTAATTTAATTAATAAATCAAAAGCAACCTAATTAACCAATTAATTAATCAAATTTAAATCAACCTAATTAATTAATCTAATTAGTTCAACCTAATTAATTAATATTATTTATTCAACGTAATTAATTTTAAACACCTATTTCATTAATTAAACCAAAACTTACTTAATTAATCAAATTAGTTAATCCTAAACTAATTAATTAACTTAAGTAATTCAAATTTAATTTAAAATATAACTAATTAATTAAAAATAACCTAATTAATTCAAACTAAACTTAATAATTCTACTTTAATTAATTAATAAAAAAATACTTAATTAATCAAATTCAATTAAGTAATACTAACCTAAATAATTAATTAACTTAGATTAAACCCAAAATTTAATTAAATTTTAATCAATTAATTTAAATTAATCTAAGTCACTAACTTAATAAATTAATTAAATTAAAACTTAATTAATCAAATTAAATTAATTAAATCCAACTTAATTAATTAATTAGATTAAAACTTTATTAATGAAATAACTTAATTAAATATAACTCAATAAATTTAATTTACTTAACCTAATTAATCAATTTAATTAACTTAATCTAATTAATAAATTGAATTGACGTAACCTAATTTAATTAATTCAACCTAATTAACTTATTTAATTAAAACTTAATTAATCTGATTCGATTAAAACTTAATCAAACTCATTTAATTAATCAAATTTAATTAATTAACCCACAACCAATTAATTAACTTAATTAATCTGAACCTAACTAGTTAAAATTTAATATAATTAATTCAAATTTTAATAAATCTAATTTTAATTAATCTAAAATTCATTTAATTAATCCAAATATTCAATCCTAAATCTAACTTAATTAAGCTAACTTAATTTTAAATTATACTCTTAATTTAACTTAAATTGATGCAGCGATGACTCACCAAAGATAAGTCAAAGTAAGAAAGATCGACTGATGTGGAGGCCAAGTTCAAAAATGGTCAAGGGTCCCGGTCGGCCTACCTGCCGAGTTGGATGATCGGACAAATGGGAAGTCCAATTGGCGGGGCAGAGATGCCGAGCGGCTCGCCTAATGTTGACAAATAGAGTCAAGTGGTAAACGACGACCCGCAATGAGCCTGTCTAAATGACCGATCGACACAGTTGGTCGAACGAATGTAACCCGTGACAATCGGAAAACAAGGGGACAAGCCAGCAGGCAGCAAATCCAAGGGACACGGCCGTATGGTAGGACGTCAACAAACTCTATCTCATTGTATCCTTTTGAGGGTTTATGCCACTGACAAAGGGGTATGTTCCGCAGGCAAATGGTACTTTGGAAGCTTCTAGCCTGTCACATTAGAGATATGTATGCTTGCTTAAGGAAAGGTGTCAGAGATACTGTTGCGCCCAAAGGAGGGGGCAACAACACTTCTTAACCTCTAACACGCGGAAGAAGAGGAAGAGAGAAAGATCGCGCGGAACAACAAGACAAAGACGTACAAAAAGGAGAGCAAACACGAGGAAAGGAGAAGAAGAAGAAGAGTTACCGTGGTTCGGTGATATGCCTACTCTACAAAACGACCGAAGCTTTATTAGAATTCTCTCTACACACAAGAATCATATTCAATGATTCTTATGATTGCTGTTGTACAATAGGTTTACAATGATCCCTATAAATAATGCATAAACCCCTAGGCCCGGTAAAGCTACAACAGAATTCTGTTATGAGAAACCATAACATAATTCTGTTATATAAAATCGTAACAGAATTTTATTATGAAAAATCTTAATAGATTTTTCTTCCATGCCCTTCATCCAAATATGAGTCACCCGTCAACAATCTCCACCTTGGCGAATATTCACCCCTTCAAATAACACGAGTATCTGAACAAAACTCCACCTGGATCTCTGGGTATGGGCATCCTTCATCTATCATCTAGAGATATGGATCAAGTTTAAACAATGCTTGAACTTTTCTATGGTCACTGGCTTTGTCAGCATGTCTGTAGCATTGTCTACAGTGTGAACTTTCTCAAGTTGAATTTCTCCAGAAGCAATCAACTCTCTGATCTTGTGAAACCTCACATCAATATGTTTGGGTCTAACATGATACACCTAATTCTTCGCCAAATAGATAGCACTCTGATTATCACATAACAACTTGACTCCACCTTGCTGGACACCCAGTTCTCTGACCAATCCTATAAGCCATAAAGCTTCCTTCGCTGCTTCAGTTGCTGCCATGTACTCTAACTCCGTAGTAGACAATGGAACAATAGATTGTATCATAGATTTCCAACAGATAGGTCCTCCTGCCACAGTGAACACGTATCCTATAGTAGACCTTCTGTCATCTAAATCTCCTGCATAGTCTGCATCTACGTACCCAACAACTGAAGGATCTTCCGATTGTCTACTGAATATGATGCCATAATCAATTGTATTTCTCAAGTATCTGAAAATCCACTTGCACCCTATAACTTTCTCTCCTCAAGAAGTTCCACTAGATCCCACATTTGGTTCTTATGCAACGACTGCATCTCCTTCGCCATAGCACCCATCCATTTGTCCTTCTCAGAGCTGTGTACTGCCTCCTGAAAAGATGAAGGGTCTCCGCTACTAGTGATAAGTGCATAAGATACCAAGTCTTCGAATCCGTATCTGGTGGGTGGCTTTACGACTCGTCTCGTTCTGCCACCAGCTATAGTGCGATGCTCCATGTGCTCTGAGCTAGAATCATTAGAGTCATGAGTCTCTAACTCCACTTACACAACATCTTTCTCCATGTTGCTATGTGGTGTTTCCTTTTTTTTCTTCCGGAGTACACTGTAGCATAGCCTTCTCGTCAAACATCATATATCTGCTGATCACCATCTTGTTTACCTTAGGATCCCAAAAATTGAAGCCTTTAACTCCTTTCTAATACCCAAAAAAATGCATTACTTTGACTTCGCATCCAACTTTGATCTTTCGTCACTATATATGTGCATATAGGCTGGACATCCAAAAACTTGAAGATAAGAGTAATCTATTTAATTTCCTGTCCATACTTCTTCTGACACTTTGCCTTGTAGTGCTGCCCTTGGTAATCTATTAATGAGATAACATGTCATGTTAACCGCTTCTGCCCAGAAATTCTTTGCTAGCCCTGTATTCAGCTTAAGAAATTTTGCCTTCTTAATGATTTTCCTGTTCAATCTTTCCGCTACTCCGTTCTGCTAAGGTGTTTTGCGAACCGAAAAATGCCTCATTATCCCATGCTGCTCACAAAATTCCTGAAACTTTGAATCTGTGTACTCAATCCCATTGTTTGACCTAAGGCATTTGATCTTCCTTCCGGTCTGATTCTCCACTTCAGTTTTCCATAGTTTAAACTTTACAAAAGTTTCTAACTTGTGACGCATAAAGTATACCCAGGCCCTTCATGAGTAGTCATCAATAAAACTCACAAAATACAAGTGTCCTCCACGTGATGCTACACTGGCTGGTCCCCATAGATCCGTATGTAGGTAGTCCAGAATCCCCTCCATCTTGTTTGTTGTCGTCTTGAATTGCACTTTATTTTATTTCCCAAGAACATAAATTTTACAGAATTCAAGTTTGCACGTCTTGACACCCTTCAACAAATCTCTCTTGTAAAGTTCTAGCATTCCACGTTCACTTATATTCCCTAGCCGCATATGCCACAAGACAGTACTGTCTGATTCAGATTTCAATGAGGTGACTCCACCTACAACTATAGTCCCTATCAACTTGTAGATGTTTCCTACTACCTTTTGTCCTTTCATTACCATCAAAGCTCCCTTGCTGACGTTCATCACTCTGCTCACTGATTTGTAATTGCAACCAATATCATCCAGTGTGCCTAGTAAGATCAAGTTCTTCCTTAGCTCTGGTATATATCTGACATCACATAAGGTTCTGATCATACCATCAAACATCTTGATTCTGACATTTCCTATGCCGATAACTCTGCATGATGCATCATTTTCCATCAACATTGAACCATAATTCACTACTCTATAGGTGTCAAATCACTCCTTGTTTGGAGTCATGTGATATGAACATGCATAGTCTAAAATCCATGCATCCGTCAGCTGCTCTGAACTTGACATAACTGATAGCATATCTCCATCACCGCTCTCTGAATTTTCCTCTTTAACTCGGTTTACAGACTTTGTCAAATTACCTTTGTTCTCTGCAACATGTTTCTGTTGGATCGAGACGCGCTAGAGGGGGGTGAATAGTGCTCGTGGCTTTCACAATCGATTTCAGAAACGTAAAAGAGTTACGCAGCGGAAAAGAAATAACAAACACACAGAAGACTCCAAGAAGTTACTTCGTTCAGAGCCTATCTCGACTCCTACTCGAAGGCCCGCGGTCGTTGACCGCTTTCGGTGGGCAACAACTATAATATCGCAAAGTTTACAAGATGTATTACAGTTTAATAGCAATAATAAAATTATACCGACACTATCAGAAATGAAGATGTAGACGCTGGTTGTCGGAGTTGCAGAGTGTTGTTGAAAGCGTTCGGAGCAGCGTTGTTCTGTTCGAGATTGATATTCTGAGCTGCACCTCGAGGCCTCCTTTTATAGCTCTGCAAAGTTTGATCCAGATCCCCAAGCTTCAGGATCAAGTTTGACCCGACGCGGATCGGTCGACCGATCCCCTTTTCGGTCGACCGATCAGGCGATCTTCTCCCATCTGATCCGCCCGATCCTCTCGCTCAGCTGGTCAAACTCTATCCGAGGTTCGGTCGAACGATCACCGTGTTCGGTCGACCGATCACCGTGTTCGGTCGACCGATCACCGTGTTCGGTCGACCGATCAGCTGTTCTGACTCAGCCCAGCCAGCTTGATCCAGTCGACACCAAACCCAGGTTCGGTCGACCGATCCCTGGTCGACCCCGGTCCAACCTCTGGAGATCTGATCTGCTGGTTTGTGGATTCGGTCGACAGATCCCAAGGTTTGGTCGACCGATCCCGGTCACTTCTAACTCTGCACAAAAATGTTAGTTTCCTGCAAAATAGAGTTAGAACACAAAAGATAATATTTAAACAAATAAACTGACAGCCTTCAGACTGTCCGAGTCTGACTTCGGGTTTCCGACCAGAAACCCTAGGTCGACCCGACGCCTACTGTTCCTTCTTTCGGGGAACGCGCCCTCACCTACTCCTCTCAGGAGATTTACCTGTTGCCAGTACGATTCTCCAGATCGACTGGACTTTTGCTTAGCGTCCGATGCTTCCGGTCTTCATGTTGGATGTCCGGTCCTCGACCCATCCAGACTTCTACCCGGTTCGCGACATCAGGATTTTAACCTAGGGTTACCACCCCCTAGGATTTTTGCCCGAAGCGTCGACCTGTCAAGACTTCCCGCATAGGGTTACCACCCCCTATGACCTAGGGTTACCACCCCCTAGGGTTTCCCTTGCCTAACCGCAACTAGGACTTTCCTGAAACACTCAGTCATACACATTAGATAACAATTAAACTTAACTTTGAATTCCTTTGCCATTATCAAAACTAAGGTTCGATCGTCGGATGCTTCCCGCACCAACAGTTTCTTTATCTCTGGACAATCTCTCTTGATATGACCTTTGCCTCCACATTTGTAGCACGTGATCACCTTCTTCCTTCTTGACTTAGAACGAGCCTTGTTGTCGTTACCATATCCATGTCGAGATTTGCTCCTACCACGCTCTTGGTTGTTATTTACCATAAGTCCTTCTCCCTGAGAAATTTCATTGCTTATTTTCTTCCTTTGGTGAAAACTTAGCAACACACCTGTGATCTCCTCCAATTTAAGAGTTTCCTTACCCCACATCAAAGTAGTAACCAAATTCTCGTACATAGGAGATGAAGGTAGAGAATTTAGCAACATCAGTGTCTTATCTTCGTCCTCGATCTTCACATCAACGTGCTTCAGATTACTCACAATTTCTGTTCATCCTCGATCTTCGTCCTCGATCGACCGATCGATTGGGAAGCTTTCTGTTCGCGCGACGCTTCTCCCCAATCGATCCACTAATCGATTGGGAGAAGGCTTGTCGCGGAAACTCACCCAATCGATCGGCTGATCGATCCGGCTCCTTGTTTTTGCCCAAAAACAAATCCAAAGTCCCCTAAACCAACATCCGGTCAACCATGACCTGTTGGTTCATCGTGCCTAGCATCTGGTCACCCTTGACCTGCTAGGACTCGTTCACCAAGTGTCCGGTCAATCCCTTTGACACACTTGGACTTTTCCTACTCGTGCCAAGTATCCGGTCAATCCCTTTGACCTACTTGGACTTTCCACCAGATGTCTGGTCAACCTTGACCCATCTGAATTTCCTCGTGGCAAGTATCCAGTCAACCCTTTGACCTACTTGGACTTCCTTTCTGCCTAGTTTCACTCACTAGGACTTCCCTTCTGCTTGGCTTCACTCACCAGGACTTTCAACTGCCTAGCTTCACTCACTAGGTCTTTCACCTGGCTTCACTCACCAGGATTTCCAACTGCCTAGCTTCACTCACTAGGTCTTTCACCTGGCTTCACTCACCAGGATTTCCAACTGCCTAGCTTCACTCACTAGGTCTTTCACTTAGTTTCACTCACCAGGATTTCCAACTGCCTAGCTTCACTCATTAGGTTTTTCACCTGGCTTCACTGACCAGGACTTCCCATTGCCTAACTTCCCAGTTAGGACTTTCACCTGGCTTCGCTCACCAGGATTTTCCTTCTGCCTAACTTCCCAGTTAGGACTTTCACCTGACTTCACTCACCAGGATTTTCCAGTCAAGTGTCCAGTCAGCCTTGACCTACTTGACTCTCCTTCACAATCTCCCCATATGAATAATTGCACCTACAATCTTCATGTGTTGTCTATATGTATTGTCAAACATCGAAACCCAAACTTCAAGACTCGAGCTTGACTCAATTCAAGCTCAGTCAACCAGGTCAACCTTGACCTAGGGATATTGCACCAACAATTTCCCCCTTTTTGATGTTTGACAATACCTTCTTTAAGTTAGGCTAATCTCATAGCCTCAACTTCCTTTATGCCAATATGTGAATGAGGATTCCCTTCATTCTCCTCCTTTTCTAGAGGGCAAACTCCCTCTTAGGTAATGAAGGACTAACTTAAACCCTACATTCTCCCCCTATTGGCACACATCAAAAGCAAACTCTCCCCCTGAAGAGTTACCCAACGTTGTGTACAACTTCACTCGTTGTTCACAACAGCATAACGAAGGTCCCATACCCTTCATTATTCTTAACGCTCAACCTTTGAGCATATACCACCTGGTATATTCACACACGATTCAAATGAAGGTCACATACCCTTCATTATCATCAAATGCTCATCCATGAGCATACACCACTTGAATAATGAAGATATCCACTCTCCATTATATTCAAATGATGCTAAAGAAGGGTTAACCACCTTCCAAGGTGTATAAAAAATACTTTTCATGTCCTCAAAGAGAAACTCCTCCTAAAGACATGCTTGTAACTTCTGTCATTACACCAACAATGACTTGGAATCCCTAAACCTTTAGGAAACCCAAATTTAGAACTTTTGAGGTTCATAAAGTCAATAATGAAACCAAACCTCAACATAAACCTCTACTTAGTCTTTCTTAACCAATCCATCCTTGTTTTCATCATGAAAACTTCCCCTTAATGTGTACAAATATATCTTGAGGAGTTAGGAATGGTTACATAGACTAAAAATGGTTTGGAATGCTGAAAATGAGCTTTCCTAGTCAAAATCAGCTTCCCCAATCGATTGGAGTTGGGTTCCAATCGATTGAACCTTCTTGAATCGATCCACTGATCGATTCAGCCAGTCTGGATCGATCCAGAGAGTTTCTGTTCATGAGAAACTCCTTCCCAATCGATCGCCCGATCGATTGAGACACTTCAATCGATCGGGTGATCGATTGAAGTTCTGAAAAGGCTGAAATTCCATTTCAGTCAATTTCAGAAACCCCTAGAAAAATCTACAAAATTTCAAAAATCATGAAAAATCGTTGTAGACATTATTTAGGGTATATATTATCATGGAAAAATAGTTTTATAATAAAATATTTCATATTTTCAAAGATTGACACAAACTTGTAAAAACTTTAGTGTTTTCTTCCAAATTTGTGCCTAACTATTCAATGATGATTACTATCAAAAGATAGCTGATCCAGTGTTAAGGATCTGGGTCCTATATAGGAAGGGGTCAACGACGCGGGAGAATCAAAGTCCAAGTCAACCTGAGAGCCCGACCGATCGGGGGTAGGTCACCTGGCCGGCCGGCCAGAGTGAATCCCGTGCCGGCGGAAAGATAGCTCGACCTAGGGTCAGGCTTCCGACGCTCATGAACTTCCCGGATAGAGGAACCGTTGTGCCGAGCAGCCGATCTACTTGATCGAACCGCAGAGCAACTGGCTCATATCCTGTCTGAGCAGGCGACCGGGCGACCTCCCCGCCCGGCCCGATGCGCATACATGTCCGAAAGCCCCGGAGGCTGAGCGGCCATCCCGTCCGGCCTAGTAAGAGACAAAAGACAGAAGAGGATGAAAAGGGCAGTTAGTGATATCATCCTCGAGACACCCGCCGCAGGCAAGCAGCATGGTCGGCGGGCGGACTGGACAGAGAATCGTACGGTGGAAGTTTCCACTGTCATGTCAGAGATATGCTCGGACGTTTGCGGTATGTCGCCAGACACGCTTTTCTAACATATCCATTTGGAGGTATGTATGGGAAAGCGTGCACACCTCGATGTGTGTGCACGCGCCTTCTCGGGGGCCTATATAAGGACCCCCAGACTTCGACGGAGGTATGCAATCAACTACACTGTAGCTACAGTTCTCCTTATCTTGTTTTCTTCTCGCCTGACTTGAGCATCGGAGGGTCGTCACCGGGAACCCCTTCCCGGCCCGACTTTGTTGCAGGTTCGCCGGAGATCCACCTCATCTCGTCATCTACGCGGAGCCAGCAGAAAGCGCTACGCCCCCAGTTTTCATCAACTCATCGTTCGGACAGGATCAATAGCCTTCACCAAGGTTTTCCAAAGACATTTTAAAACATTTTCAAAACCAATATCCAACCATATTCCTTGGGCTCAATGCACATGACTTGTACATTAGCTTTTCCAATGATTGGAAGACACATAACTATGTGTTTTGATGAACCTAAAACCCAAAAGAATGCACTAAATCAACATCTTGAGTTTTGTTCATCATTCTAACATCTTACTTGTATCCAATGTGTACTAAAAACACATACAAGTCACCTTATAGTTTGTGTGAGATGTAAAATTTTGGTTTTGCCTTAATCTAGGGATCATGCATATCTATCTACGCATTCTTGAAATTATGAACATCCACCAAGGATGTCACTTGTTAGTGAATGTCATTTGTCCTTAGTTTGTTAGGAATTAAAACATGATGCACGATGTGTTATGGCATACATCAAAAAGAAATAATTTTCAAAAGAAAATATTCTATAACTACATGATGTATGTATGACATGACATGGTATTTTTGTATTTTTCATAATTAAGGCATGAATGCAACAATATGATGTCATGGCATATTATGGGCAAACAAAGCATAACAAATTAGCATAAATAAAATACCTAGGTTAACTATCCTAAGTATCCTTAAACCTTAGCTAATCTTAAAGTTTAAACCTAGATTGCCCACTATTTCCCAAGAAAAATGCCAAAATTCAATTTTGACATTTCTTTTGCTTTTCCTAATTTGTGCCAACTTAAATTAAAACATACTCCTCAAGTTTTGGCACAATTTACTCTTCCAAGAGTAACCAATTGAGTTAATGCATAAATTGCCTTTAATTCCCTAAGAACATACCAAAATCCCAACTTGGTAGTTCTTATGATTTTCCCAATTTGTGTCACTTAAAATATCATCCAATTTCTCAAAATGTGACACATTTTACTCTTCCCAAGAGTAAACATTTATCCTTTTCATTTCCAAAGGTTAATAATAACCTTGAAAATGCTCTCCGAGTGTCAACTTCATCAAAGTTGAGTTAACTACCCTTCTAATCGGAGTTAACACTCTCTAACTCATCTAAGGGGTAGAGAAGATGCTCCTAGGAACTCAAAACCTATTGGTGCTCCTTGGATTCTCTAGGTACTCGCTAGGGATAACCTCCCTAGATACCTTCCTAGTACTACAAGAAAACATGACTTCAGAAACAGATTTTTGAAACAGAATTAAAATTTGTTTTAGATTTAAGTAAATTATAGACTGATTTGCTACAAAATTACTAATTCGTTTCACTTTAATAAAATATAATATTTGAAAAGAAATCAGAGACGAAATTTAAAATGAATTTGAAACGAAACTCTAAATAAATATTTATAAACAAAAATAAATATAGATTATAAACAGAATTTGAAACCATATAATTTTGATTAAAAATTTTGTTTAAAATTTAATGAAAATTTTAAGACAGAAATAAAATCGGTTTAAGATTTATATAAATCATAAATGAATTTGATACAAAATTATTAATTTGTTTCACTATAATAAAAATATGAATTAATCGATAAAAAAAATAAAAGTTTTATCAAGATTTCTATTAAAATAAATTGATTAATCCAAATTAATTAATTAATTCATCAAACATAATTTAATTAGTCAATAAAAAAATGATGATATTTTGTTCCCTTAGGTTTTTAATTAAACCTAGATTTTGTTTTTTCTTACCGTTCCTTAACCTCCCTATTCCACGCCGCCTGCTGCCTTAGCTTCCTTATTCCTTGGCGTGAGCCCTCCGCCGCCTGCCTCCTCACCTCCACCTAGATCAATCCGATTAGACGAGGAAGCAATTTCCATCCTCTCCTACCTCCTTCCGACTTCCAAGCTCTCTTCCCGCAGAATCCTAGTCGCTTGTACCCACGCCCCACCCCACCCTAATCCTTTTCCTTGCTTCAAGTCCACCCCTTACCACCGTCGACCTCTTCCCCATCTTCCTCCCGACATCAACCAAGCTACTAGTACAAGCTCATCTCCGATCGAGACCTCTTCCCTTGGTCGTTTGAATTCAAGGTTTTGGGAGAGCTCTCGCACCCCAAAGTTCCCTTTTTTGGCTATTGTTTAGGTTTTTGGGTTGTTGAATGGCGATGGAGGATGCAACAGAGAGTTGCGACAGTTGGGATGTGGTGGATTTGGCTCGCATACATACTCGGCAGAAACTGCAACACTGTGTATAACCAGTTCCTTAGCTACCACCATCTTTACTCCGATGCATGCGCCACATTCACATTGCGTTGTTGCGGTTCCACGAAGTCACCACCTACACCGCAGGTGCCTGTGCTATTGCAGCCTATAGTCACATAAGTTTAGTATATGGAAGATTCCTATGAGTGATTCTTCTATAGAACTTCCTAAAGGTAAAACTGTACTAAATTTTTCAGTCTCCATTTTATCTCACTGCATTAGGAAGCATGCTTGATGGAAATTGTATAACTTTTTTTTGTTATCATTTTTTTGGCTTGTCAGAAATTGGGGCAATGACTTTTTTTGGTTAAGTAAGAATTTCGTTAGACATAAAGTTGATATTTGTTCTTGTTCTTGATCGTGCTAATGGATTACCTATATCTAAGGATTTTGAGCATGTTATCCATTTAGAATTGCTAAAGTCAAATTCTATAACTAATTCATCTTTTTATTGACATATTTTCAATTAGAAAAAATTTCACAAAATTATTGTTCGAAGGATATGGATGCATTATGATACTGTAGGTTTGAAATAATTTTAGTATAGTTTTTTAAGGCTTGGAATAATTGTAGTATGATTATTAAATAAATTTTTTTAAGGGTATGGTGCAATATATAAGTTATAATTTAATAGTCATTCTCAAATCTTAATTTATTTCATATTTTTATTTTATATGATATCCACATTATTGCATAGAGGAGGTCAAGTGGATGAGGATACTTATGCAAGAGCAATATGTAAGTCATAAATTATTTTATTTTATTTTACATTTTGGAATGATATGTTTTTTTTATCAAATGCACTAAATACTATGATTATTTAAGTAGCTACTTTTGATTCTAAAAAATTGATTATTTATGTTTTCTTTTTGCTTTTAGTTGTGACTATTCGATGTTCAAATTTCAATTCAAAAGTCTCTTTTGTATTTAATGTTTTTGCTTATGGGGTTTTTCAGGTTTTACTTGAAATGCAGGTAGCTTCTTTGAACTGATGTTGTTGATAAGATTGAGTAGTTCCTTGAGGTAATTAATAAGGTATTTGATAATATTCAGAATCATCTTTTAATCATTTACTTAGTACTATTTTTTTTATATCTGTTATAGTTTAGTTTACTATTGTCACAAAATTATTTCTAAGTAGTGTTTAGAGTTCATCTGGTATTGTGTTTGTGGATTTTTTTTTTAGCTTGTGTTTTAAATTAATCAATGTACGATAAAAAAACTAGCAAGCCTCTTGTATTGTCTTGTATTCTATTTTGTTATTCACACTAACCTAATGTTCATAGTTTTGTGATCTTTATTATTTTAGAGACAAAATAGTCTTCATGAATAGATTTATTGATTCTTAGCATTGCCACCTAACTATGAACTAATCAGTGGATTAACAATGATGTTAATTATGACTTTTGTATAATCTCAATTTATTTGTATTGAAAATTTGGAATTGTAAGACTTACTGGTTTTATATTTTAATTTGCTAGATTGTCTCAACAAACTTGGTTGGTTTGTTACTTTCTACAAGAGAAACAATTCATCTCATGGAGTTTGAAGACATGCTACTAGTAAGAGGATGGAGGAAGAAATTATTGAATGAATAAATTTGGAGCTCGTTATCACAAAAAGTAGGAAAGGGAGGAAAAACTTATCAAGGAAGGTAGACAAAGAGAAGAAAAACTCAAGAAGATGGTTCGTAAAATGATTCAAAAGGTAGAATATACAAATCAATTTTATCTAGGAGGATTTGGTCCCATGGGCATCATGATCGACAATGTAAAAATTAAATTACTTATGGTGAGATTTAAAAATCTATACAGTTACTTATTGTTTGAGTATTAATTCAATTTTGCTTGGATGATGTAAATTTTTTATTTATCAATGTTAATTGTATGATGCTCTTAGATTTAAAAATTAGTTTTTTAATATTTTTAATTAGAAATAAATTTAAAAAATAAAATTATATATGGATTTATATAATTAAATTTATAAATCGATTAAAATTACATTTGACATGTTATTTAAGATGGATTTAAAACAAAATTTAGAGATGAAATTTATATTTTAAACTAATTTCATTGGTAAATTTAAAACAGATTTATAAACGATTTTCTAATCGGTTTCTAAATTAGAGACGGAATAATTTCGTCTCCTGAATTAGCAACGGGGCTTTCAATAACGGATTTTAGAGACAGAATATTCTGTCTCAAACTTTCTTTAGAAACAAAAAAATGACTTTTAGAGACGAATTTTTTCGTCTCTGAAGCCCTGTTTTTTTGTAATGTAGTGACCTTGTTAGGCTTCTTAGAAGTCTTGGTCACATTTTCTAGGTCAACCCTAGGAATTGCTTCCCTTGTGACCTTTCTAGTGACTTTCTTAGATTTCTTAGAAGTCTTAGTCACGTTTGTTGTAAAAATACTTCTAGGGATAACTTCCCTTGTATTTTTGACTTGACCATTTGACCTAGGGTTGGTTCCATAATTATATGGAACTATATGGTAAGAAGGCACATCCTTTTTGGTTTTAGGTTTGTATCCCAAACCCCTGTGGCTCTTGGATGACCCTTGTTTTCCTAAACCTAGGTTTTGCTCATTTTGCCCTTTTAGGATATTTTCCATCCTTTTTAGGGTATTTTCTAACTTATCAAGTCTTGACCTCAAGACTTGATTTTCTCTCATTAACTCCTTAGTTTTTGGTTTTTCATTTAATCCTTGAGCAATTTTATTTTTAAGCTTGTAACTAAAATCCTTAGAATTCTTGCCTAAATTTTTATCTACCTTCCTAATCCTAGGTGTGGTAGTCTTAGCATGAAAAGCTACATGATTTTCCTTAATGCTATCATGCTTTCTATGTTTATGGTAAATAGCATTAAAATGATAAAAATTAGAACTAGCATGCTTTTTACCATTATTTAAGGGAATATGCTCAATAAATGATACCTTTCGTTTTACCTTGGAGGCTCCCCCTTGATCCATGATTCCTCCTTTAGTTTTGACCGCTTTCTTCCCCTTAGGACATTGGCTCCGGTAATGTCCTTTTTGATTGCAAGAGAAACACACAATGTGCTCCTTGCTCTTCTTTGTTGTGGGGACAGTCTCCTTGGGCTTCACCTTGCCCTTTAGTGCCACTTGGCCCTTATTCTTGGCCAATTTGGGGCACTTACTCTTGTAGTGCCCATGTTCCCTATACTCAAAACATATAATATGATTTTTATTCTTAATTGAAACATTTATACCTTCATGTGTAGGGATGACATCTTCTCCTTTTGTTTCGGAGGTAGAGGCTTCCTCTTGATCCGATAATGATGCTCCTCCAATAGATTTGACTTGACTTGTGGAGGTGAAAGCTTCTTCATCCTCTTCTTCTCTTGACCCAGATGTGGAGACTTCTCCTTCTTCTTAATCCGGTGTCACCGAAAGTTGCTCCCCCTCAATCCTAGAGGTGAAGGCTTCATCATCTTCATCTTGTACATGGAACAAAGAGTATGCTCCCTCTTTGCTCTTTCATTGTACTCCTTTGAAGATGAGGCTTCTTGGACTTCTTCTTTTGAAGTCGAGCATCTCTCAACTTCGGAGTCCTCCTCCTCTTGATCTTGCTCCAATGAGTCTCCCTCTTTGGATTCTTCTTAAATTGGTACAGTGGAGGGGATCTCATGAATCTTTGCCAACTTGCTCCAAAGCTCCTTGGCATCCTTGAATTCTCCAACTTGAGCCTAAATATTGCTTGGCAATAAATTGACCAAAAGCTTGGTTACTTTATCATTTATCTTGCTCCTTTGAACTTGCTCTTGACTCCATTTGCTTTTCTTGAGAGGCTTGCCCTTGGAGTTTGTTGGAGCTTCAAATCCTTCCATGAGAGAAAACCATTGCTCTATCTCCATCATAAGAAAATTTTTGATTCTTGATTTCCAAGAATCGAAACTCGTGGATACATATGGTGGAGGCACCCTTTATCGAATCCAAGTCCGTCTTGGAATTCCATTTGAAGTTGAGCTTCTTGTGATGAAGTCTTCGACTTGTAGAATTGCTCCAACTTCTTCACCCTCTAACTTTTTGCTCCTTCCGGCGATGATTCCAGTGAAGAGCGACCTCACTCTGATACCACTTGTTGGGACCAAATATGTAGCTAGAGGGGGGGGGGGGGGGGGGAATAGCTCGACGCGATCTCGTGCTTGACGTTGCTTGTTTCTTCAAAGATATGCAGCGGAAAATAAAAAAAAACAAAACACACAATGCTAACTCGAGGATTTACTTGGTATCCACCTCACAAGAGGTGACTAATCCAAGGATCCACACACTCACACAACATCCACTAATAAAACACTCCTTTACGATAACTACTGAAGGCGGAGAAGCCCTACAATTTCACACTACACGAAGAAAGAGAAAGGGAACAAAATACAAGCAAAAGCTTACAAGTTTGCACAAGAAAACCCTAACCCTAGATTTCTTCTTCTTGCCTCTTGACTTGGACGTGCACCAGCACAAGCCTCCAAGAACCTTCAAGATCTGGCGTGAGAGCTGTGGAGAAGTTGCTGTGGAATCGCTGTGAAGATCGGAGCTGAGCAGTGCAAGCGTTTTCAAAGTTCTACCGACGAAATCACACACCAACATCTTTATCCAGCGCCAACGGTCGGATCCCAATCGATTGGATTGCTCCCAATCGATTGGGGAGGCTTTGGATCGATCGGTCGATCGATCCAGAGTGCCTCTGTGCTCCTGGAAATCACCTGGATCGATCGACCAATCAATCCAGGGCTTATCGAGTGAAAGCCACACCTCTTAATCGATCAACCGATCTATTGGAGGCTCCCAATCAATCGGCCGATCGATTGGGAAGCTTTCTGTTCGCGTGATGCTTCTCCCCAATCGATCCACTAATCGATTGGGAGAAGACTTGTCGCGGGGACTCACCCAATCGATCAGCTGATCGATCCGGCACCTTCTTTTTGCCCAAAAACAAGTCCAAAGTCCCCTAAACCAACATCCGGTCAATCATGACCTGTTGGTTTATCGTGCCTTGCATCTGGTCACCATTGACCTACTAGGACTCGCTCACCAAGTGTCCGGTCAATCCTTTTGCCCCACTTGAACTTTTCATCCTCGTGCCAAGTATTCGGTCAATCCCTTTGACCTACTTGGGCTTTCCACCATCTGTCTGGTCAACCTTGACCCATCTGGATTTCGTCGTGCCAAATATTCAGTCAACCCTTTGACCTACTTGGACTTCCTTTCTGCCTAGCTTCACTCACTAGGACTTCCCTTTTGCCTGACTTCACTCACCAGGACTTTCAACTGCCTAGCTTCACTCACTAGGTCTTTCACCTGGCTTCACTCACCAGGATTTCCAACTGCCTAGCTTCACTCACTAGGTCTTTCACCTGACTTCACTGACCAGGATTTCCATCTGCCTAGCTTCACTCACTAGGTCTTTCACCTGGCTTCACTCGCTAGGACTTCCCATTGCCTAACTTCCCAGTTAGGACTTTCACTTGGCTTCACTCACCAGGATTTTCCTTCTGGCTAACTTCCCAGTTAGGACTTTCACATGGCTTCACTCACCAGGATTTTCCAGTCAAGTGTCCAGTTAGCCTTGACCTACTTGACTCTCCTTCACATTCTCCCCACATGAACAATTGCACCTGCAATCTTCTTGCGTTGTCTATATGTATTGTCAAACATCGAAACTCAAACATCAAGACTCGAGCTTGACTCAATTCAAGCTCAGTCAACCAGGTCAACCTTGACCTAGGGATATTGCACCAACAGGCGTCGGTCCAACCTAAGGATTCAGCAAAATCCAAAAGTCAACATCGAACAGTCTAGAGAATATCAGATTAAATTTTGCTATTATATATTATTTTACCTAGTGTGCTAACTTTGTGATGAAATAAGATGGTTGGAGTTAGGGCATTTTAGGTGCTCGGATGTTCGGGCGCCCAGAAAGGATCTAGGTACATGGAATGAACTAAATCATAACTTTTATTAAAAGAATGGATGAAACAGCCATGAGGATCCACGAGTTCCACACAGGAACTTAAGAATTATTTTATGACTTATTTTAAGTTTAATGAAGCATATAGTAAAAATTTTGATATCCTAAAGTAGTGGTCAAAGAAGCCTCAAAGTTTTCTCGTCCTCTCCATGATTGCCAAATTTTTTTTAACTTGTTCAGTGTCAACTGTGTTGGTGCAGCGGAGACCGGCAAGAGGGGGTGAATTGCTGAAAACAAAAGCAAACTATACCCTCCTCGGATTTCAACTCAGAATTTAAATCAGCAATAAAATAACATCAACTAAATTAATGAAACAGAAAAAAAATAGGAACAGAAAAGACTCAGCGATTTAACCTGGTTACAACTAAGGAGGTTGTTAATCCAGGACAGTAGAAAAGAGCGCAGTAAGAAAAATCTCCTTCTCTGAATGCGGAGAAGCCTTTTACACTTTTGAAGCTCACTAGTTGCTTAGGAATTGCTTACAGATTGATTGCTTGAGTTGTTATTGAATTCCTAGCTCCAAGGGACTTTATATAGGCCCTGGAAATCTTATCCGAGAGTCCAAGATGCCTCCAATAGAGTTCAAGGCGCCTCCAACTCGATCTGCGGATAAAACTTTATCCGTAGCATAAACGGTCGAATTTGACCTGTTGAAGGCGCCTTCAACAAGGTTGAAGGCGCCTTCGTGATGGAGGCGCCTCCAAGCCTGCTGGAGGCGCCTCCAAGCTGGCAGCCTACTTTTCAGCCTAGTTTCTTCAGCTTCCGACGCTCCGTTCTTTTGGGTGATTGCGGCCAATCGGAATAGGGCTCACCCGAACCCAATTCCCGGCCTTCTCCTCGAGCAGCCTTCCGTCCCGGCTTAACGTCCCTCGAACGCCGCGCACGCTCTTCACGCCCACCGAAGTACTCTTCCGTAGCTCTCTCGTCCTTCGGACGCACCGAGCCCGTCGGCTCCCTTCCCGTGCCGTCCTTCTCGCTAGCTGCGTCTTCCGCTCGACTTCCTGTGTTCCTAAGCTCCTGTACACTCAGACACATGGATCAAACACAGCAAGACCTAACCAACTTGGTTGATCACATCAAAACTACCACGGGGTCCAACAATCTCTCCCTTTTTGATGTGCATCAACCCAAGTTCAAGTTAGGGTTAAAATAGACATAAAGAGTAATTTTAAAGAAGAAATTACTAAACTAACAAGTTAAGCATAATTTCTACAATTAGTAAAATTACAATACTTAAGATAAAAAAAATTTTTAAATTTTATTCTAACTCCCCCTAAACTTGTACTTTTCTCTAAACCGTACTTTTCTCTCCCCCTTTGATCACAGCAAAAATGGGGTCTTAAGAATTTTCAAGTAAGATTGAAGTTTTTTGAAAATTTTCTATGTTAAAAATGATTTTTTTTTAAAAAAAAAATTGCTAATTTAAAATAAATTTTCCAAAAAAAAGTTTCTAAGAGAAAAAAAATCCTAAGTAAATGTTCCCAAAAAAATTTCTAAGTCAAATGAATGAACTTTTAGAATTTTCCAGAAGAAAATTTCTAACCAAAAAATTAAGTTAGAATTTTTTTTAAAAAAATTTCTAAGGAATTTTTGTTTATACTTTCAAAGCATTATTTAATTCTTGTTTAATGCTTTTTCAGAAAGTTAATTAAACATTTTCTTTCAATATTTTAGCTTCCAGGTCGTGGCGAGGCACTAGGCCTTCTTGGTTATTGGAGCAATAACCACTTCCTTAGACAAAGCTTCCATAAAGAATTTCAATGTTTAATTTTCTCACTGTAAGCTTTTTAATTTTTGAAAAATTAATTAAGCATAGATTTTGGAACCCAATAGAGGGTCCTTCCTACAGGATTTTTCAAAAATCTAGGGGGTACATATTTTCTTGGTATTTTCCTAAGTTGACCTTGATGCCTCCTTATATACCAATTTAATTTACCATAAATTCTTAATTTTGAATTTGGAAATTGATTTAAGCATGCATCATTTTTCAATTTTTCAATTTCTAATTTTAAATTTTCATTTTCTGATTTCAAATTTTCATTTTCTTTTTTTAATTTATCTAATTCTCTAGAAAGAGCTTTAATAAATCTAAAAGATTGATTCGGGGTTAGATTGCGTACCTTACTTACCTGATCTGGTGACGCTCCCCCTTCACTACAGCTTTCTTCTGACGTTCCTCCCCCTTCGTCGATGCTCATCTCTGAGCTGGACGTTTCTTCTAGCTGATGGTTGGCCATCAGTGCTAGTCCCGAGAATTCTTCGACTTCCGATTCGGAGGATGACGAATCATCCCACGTGGCCTTTAGGTTCTTGTGTTTGGAGGGTTCTGGCTTCTTGTACTTTACCCTTTCTTTCTCCTTTCTCTTTAGCTTTGGGCAGTCATCTTTGATGTGCCCCTCTTCGTTGCAGTTGTAGTAACGAACTGTCCTCTTCTTTCGATGATGCCTCTGCGATTTAAATTTGTTAGTACTAAAAAACTTATTGAAGCGTCTTACCAGTAGTGCCGCTTCGGATTCGTCGACTGAGGCTTCGGAGTTAGAACTGTTCATCTTTGCCTTTAAGGCAATGTTCTGACTTGTCTTCTCTGCTCCGTTGGGTTCTGAAACTCGAGATTCGTGAAGTTCAAAAGTAGAAAATAATTGTTCTAAAGTACTTACCTCGAGGTCCTTAGAGATATAATACGCATCTACTAAGGAGGCCCACTCTGGAGTTCTCGGGAAGGCATTGAGCGCGTATCGGATGGAATCCCGATTGGTTACCTCTTCTCCAAGGTTCGTTAGTTGCGTTATCAGCTCCTTGATTCTCGCTTGGAGTTGCGCTACCTTCTCGCCTTGGTTCATCCGGAGGTTCGTTAACTGGTTCCGGAGGATATCGCGCTTCGCTAGCTTCGCTTCGGAAGTACCTTCGTGTAGCTCCAGGAATTTTTCCCAGAGATCTTTCGCTGAGTCGTAGCTTCCGATCCGATTTACTTCTTGTGGTGGCAGCACACTGAGCAGGTGGAATTCTGCCTTTCTGTTGGCGACGAAATCGGCTTGCTCCTTCTTGCTCCATGTGTTTTCTTCTTTGTCTTTCGGCGCTGCAAAACCATATTTCATTGTAATAAGAATATCAAAATCCGTTTTAAAAAATACCTCCATTTTGCGCTTCCATGTGGCGAAGTCTCCGTCGAACTTCGGGGGATGGATGTTTGCTCCGACCATCGTCTTGATCGTAGTGCTTCAGTTGGCGGTTAGTCCTTCTGAGGCGATTAGGCTCTGATACCACTTGTTGGTGCAGCGGAGACCGACAAGAGGGGGGTGAATTGCTGAAAATAAAAAACAAACTATACCCTCCTCGGATTTCAACTCAGAATTTAAATTAGCAATAAAATAACAACAACTAAATTAATGAAACAGAAAAAGAAATAGGAACAGAAAAGACTCAGGGATTTAACCTGGTTACAACCAAGGAGGTTGTTAATCCAGGACAGTAGAAAAGAGCGCAGTAAGAAAAATCTCCTTCTCTGAAGGCGGAGAAGCCTTTTACACTTTTGAAGCTCACTAGTTGCTTAGGAATTGCTTACAGATTGATTGCTTGAGTTGTTATGGAATTCCTAGCTCCAGGGGCCTTTATATAGGCCCTGGAAATCTTATCCCGAGAGTCCAAGACGCCTCCAATAGAGTTCAAGGCGCCTCCAACTCGATCTGCGGATAAAACTTTATCCGTAGCATAAACGGTCGAATTTGACCTGTTGAAGGCGCCTTCATGATGGAGGCGCCTCCAAGCCTGCTGGAGGCGCCTCCAAGCTGGCAGCCTACTTTTCAACCTGGTTTCTTCAGCTTCCGACGCTCCGTTCTTTTGGGTGATTGCGGCCAATCGGAATAGGGCTCACCCGAACCCAATTCTCGGCCTTCTCCTCGAGCAGCCTTCCGTCCCGGCTTAACGTCCCTCGAACGCCGCGCACGCTCTTCACGCCCACCGGAGTACTCTTCCGCAGCTCTCTCGTCCTTCGGACGCACCGAGCCCGTCGGCTCCCTTCCCGTGCCGTCCTTCTCGCTAGATGCGTCTTCCGCTCGACTTCCTGTGCTCCTAAGCTCCTGCACACTCAGACACAGGGATCAAACACAGCAGGACCTAACCAACTTGGTTGATCACATCAAAACTACCACGGGGTCCAACAAACTGTTACTGTGGAGCATACGTTCAGTGTTGGCGGCAACATATTAGATAAACGGTGATGGAATTTGTCCCCGACTCATTGGAAGACCAAATATTATTCAACGATTAAACCAGAGTCAAGAAAAGAATTCAAGAAATATAACTTTAAATGACGAAGTTGAAGATTTTGATACCGAATGAACGAATATAATAAGAACAGGAAATGAAAATGAGTAATAACATCACTTCCTAATATAAAAGGGTAAACATGTAAAAGAATTGCATGGACTTTGATTCTCCTATACATGAAAAGGGGATATGTAAGCAACTTAAATAAGTGCAAACACTTTTTTTAAAATAAATTTTAAAATTTTTAATTGAATAATTTGGAAATGTAGCGAACCGTGATTTGAATTGTGAACTAGTAGTTTTGAACCGTGAACTGTAATCGTCTTGAGCGGTTAATGTTAAGGGTCGACATGTCAGGAATTGTCGAACTGATCATTCCAAACCATCAATTCCGAATCATAGTTAGGTCTAGGTATAAATACTATTTCAGATTATCCTATGCCCCTATCTAGGAAAGTTGTTGGTCTAAGAATGAGTAAACCCTTATGATTTATCTCTTTTAAAATGTGTGAGGTCGTTCTAAAGAGGTCGCTAAGATGAGGATTCCAACTTTTGTCCAGTGTATTGTTTAAATTTATTTAATAAAGTAACTGAGTTAAAATCGAATCTTAAATAAATCAAGTTGTCATATTGTTTTATTTTTAATTTTTAATTTTTAATTTTTAATTTGAACTTCATTTATTTAAATTCTATTGAATTTAATTTAAAATTTTCTGATTATTTAAAATTTTTATATTTTTAATCTTATTTAGTAGACTAATAAATTTAATATTATATATATTATTTATTTACAAATTTATAAGAACTTTATTAATAAATTATTTTATTATTATTATTATTATTATTATTATTATTATTATTATTAGTTGTCATCGGCAAGCCTTCGGCTCGATATAATCTCTTTTTATAAATAATAATAAGTGTTTATTAAATTTAATGAGTTTTTTAAATATCTTTATTTAATTAATCTTTAAATATTTAACAAATATAAATAATGTCCTATAAATCCAAACATGAATCATTAATTAGGTCACGCCGCAAGCCATATTGGTCTAGTTACTCGCAGGCGCGTGCTCCCCTCTTCGTTCGTTTGCCTCTAATTTAGTAGCAGAGGTTGGCGAAGAAGGGAATGGGGAAGGCGGCGAAGGGATCGCGGAAGGGGAAGAAGGCATGGAGGCCCGACATCACCACCAACCACATCGACGATTACTTCGACGAGTCCATCAGGGACGCCTTCACCGGCAAGGCTTCCGAGACGAAATCCACTGACAGTAAGTGCCCTCTACTTCTTCCTTTTTTTTGTTAGGCTAAATCCTGCTCCGTACTCATGCTTTTGTTTCTCCCGTTTTACGCTGTGAATGACGGCGCTGGCCTTGGAATTGACGATTCCTTGATCGATCAATAATGAATTTTTCTATGAAGAACTTAAGAACGCGGACTGTAATGTAGCTGTAGGACATTATAATCACTTAGAAGAGAAAAAAAGCGTGGTTCTGTTATGCAGATCACTTGCAGAATTGTGCTATTTGAGGATCTGAATGCTCTTACTTTTGATTTAAATAGGTGGACACCATAGGATAGTTAGTTTGTTTTTTTTTGGGTAATGAGAAATTGTCTAATGCTACCTAGACCAGAGTGATTGACTCACAGTGTTGTAACTGCACAGAGAAATAAAAACCCATGATCGTTTCTCACTTGTCAAACTCAAGTATTTGACATTTTACTGGTGATGGTTGTTTTCACCTATACCGTTGGCATTACTAAACAGGGTTTACACATTACGTATCGTTGACATCTTTTTTTTTTGTGAAGATCCAATCACATAGATGATGATTTAGCATTATTGTGTTTAACTAAACTAATATCATTTGTTTGGATAGTAGTTCTTTAAGTAACTTTAGTAGGTAGAATACCATGTTATCGTGGTCTATTGACTGTTATTGACTGATGCAGAAACTCTTGTGAAAAGAAAGATTGAGAAACACGTGGAAAAAGTTCTCCATCATGAGAGCTCGCTTCAGAAAAATCCTTTTGTCCAAGCTGTTCCATCGTCTTCTTCAAAAAAATCGAAGCGGAAAAAGAAACAAGTGATGACACAAATAATACAGACCGGCAAATCTTCACAGGTGTGCAATGCCTCTTAAGTGCTCTTTTTTATATAAAAGTTTATGATATGCATCTCTTATACTGTTTATGTCCTCAGGTAGATGATATAACTTCCACTTTAATTGACATATGGAATAATGAAGGTTCTCTTGACTTCTCTACTTCCCATTTGGTCTATTGTATCGCTAAGTTCTAAAAGTTGAATTCAACATCATAAGTTATCTCTAAATCTTGCAGGTGAAGCAATTGATAGGCCTAAAAAGGTGAGTTTTTCTTTATTTGGCAATCAATTTTTGGTAACAAGTCATTGGTACCCATGTGAAAGTGTCTGATAATTATTTGTTTCCGAAATTCATAGTCTTGTAATGAATCCCAAAAAATTGTTGGTAAATTTAAGGGACTTGAATTTTCTATTTGTCTATTTGATTTTGTCTTTGGTCCAGTACAAGACATGATAACGTATCACCACTACTATCTTGATCATTTCATTAGTTGAACCATTAATATCTGAAATGAGCATTTGCTCCCCCACTGTGATTGTAAATTGTGATGCAAAGCGGTATTGTGTTGTTGATATTGTTTAGTAGGACAAGTATTAATGCCACTAAATTTTATATGATCAATCTTTTTTTGCATAATACTATCCTAAATGGGCCTATGGAAAATGCTGAATAGCTGCTATAGCATTTACCAGCTAAGATAGAAAGCCCATTTAAGATATTGTATAAAGAGCCAAATTAATCTTTTTGATTATTCCAAACTGTTATGTGAATTAAATAAAATATTTTGAATGAGAGAAGATAAAATCCTTAAAACCACTTGAGCTAATCAATTTTCGTAATGTACCATAAGCATATGATTAATAGTTTTTTGCTTTCATTGACAAGATGGATTATTTATTTATTTATGATGTTGTTGGATCATGTTGTGCCATTTTTTCTTAACATCGGATTAGGGCTTTTCCTTTTTATTGTTTGTTCCTTCCTTAATAAGCATAGAATTTTCTCATTTCTCAACCACTTGATTTTAACTTATCCTTTTAATAACTTCTTCCCATTTTTGTTCTCGCAGAAACAGAAGGCTTCCATCATTCTAGCTATTGAAGTGGAGCCACCAGGCTGTTCATTTAATCCTTCATTTGAGGCTCATCAAGTAAATATTCAAATCTCTATGCACTATTGGTTTGGTGTTATTCTCATTCTTCCTATTGAATCCATGATTTAAAATCTCGACCGTGCTGAGATTTTGACCTGGACAAGAATGATACAGTTTCGGTACCGTATCATACCGATATAGTTTTGGTATTTTTTAAATATAAATTATATTAAATAAAAATTTTATCTAAATATTTTTTAAAAATATAAATTATATATATATATATATATATATATATATATATGGGATAATTTCATTTGGCTTGAATTATTCATATCTAAATTATGCTAATCATAGATAGAAGTTGATTAAAATGATTAAACTAAGATTTTTAATTAAACCTAAGTTAAAACCTCTCCCATTCCTTGTTCTATTGTTTCATGCCACTAAGTGTTGCTGTCGGCCTCCAGGCCAGCGCGATGTGTCTGAAGGCATCGTTGGGTTCGCGCAATGCCTCTGGAAGCATCGTCGGGCTCACACGATGCCTCTGGATGTGTCGTCGGGCCCGCACGATGCTTCAAATGCATTGCTGGTCTGCGCAACACCTCTTGGCCCAACAATGTGCCCACGGGGCCTCAAGGCGCGCTTCCACTGGAGGCGTGCCTTTGTCGGTTCGTGAGCGGAACGAAATGTTTCTTTGTGAAACGGAACGAGAATTGAAACCATGTTAGAATCTCACTTTTGTGTTCTGTCCTACTGTTTATATAGGATTCATTGGCTCTAGCTGTTGCCAGTGAGATGCATAAAATTTACAAAAAAGAATTTGACCCTGTTTTAGGTGATGCAATTTCAGATGAAGATGTGAGAATCACAAATTTCTCTTAATTGTTCTTATTATAGAAAAATGGTTTTTTCGATTTGTAGCAAAAAAAAGCTGCTTCTTTGACGAGCCATTGTGCAATTTTGGTTGCTCTATCATAGATGAATTACTTAATCATAAATCAGTAATTGAAGGCATTTGATAATACTAGTGTTGCTACATCAAACCAAAATAGCTGGAAATTTATATAGCCCTTTTATATACTGATCAAAAACATTCAACCTTTATAATTGTAGGACAGAGCCTTCTCTTGGGCGGCCACCTTACTCGACGAGGTGTGGGAGCACATTTTCTCTTTCCTCCCGACCGACGCTGACCGCCATGCTGTGTCCCTGGTTTGCCGCTCTTGGTATCAGATAGAACGGATGTCGAGGCGGAAGATCATCGTGCGGAACTGCTATGCGGTGGCACCAGCCGCAGTGGTGCGGCGATTCCCGGAGGTCAGGGCGGCAACCATCAAGGGGAAGCCATGTTTTGCAGATTTATTGCGCTCCAATTGGGGCGGCAAGGCGGGGAAATGGATCCAATGGATGGCCGAGGGATGGCCGCTTTTAGAGGAGCTTCGCCTCAAGCGAATGGTGGTCTCTGATGATTGCCTCGAGCTTATTGCCCAGTCCTTTAAGAATTTTAGGGTTCTGTCTCTAGTCTTCTGCGAAGGGTTCAGCACTGTCGGGCTGGCTGCCATTGCAGCCAACTGCAGGTCAGAGTCTCTATTTTCTTTTTTGCATGTCTACTTCTCTTAATTTTCACTTTTACTTTCAATTCTGGCCTTAGAGTTATAATTTGGTATTCTAATTCTAGAAAGATCATTTGGTGCTGCACCAAATTTCACCCTTCTTACTTTCAGTTTCCAATTTGAAATTTTTAGTTCTATCTACTTTTTAACTGACCATTAATTGACATTTAATGATGGATATTCAGATCCATTAGCCTGATTACCTGAAACGAATCAACTCCACATTGGTACCATGAGTTGCTTTGTACCGGGATATTTTCCCCTGGAGTTGAAGGGAAAACCATTTTTTCTCCCCTGTCAAATTTTGGTTTAATTTGGTCCTTTATAGACATCTTTTTTACTCTTTAAATTTAAGTATCTTTTTGTTGGTTTGTATTTTTGACTCAGATGGATAGGTAGTGTCACTTGTGTGGTAATTTGGTTGTTTTATCCACCAAAGCTTAGTTAGTTGCTTGTTTTGTGCTATAATAATGACCTCTTAGCTACTTATTGTTTACATATCCTCAGTTGTGCTTAATTATGAGATTAGAGGTTTTTATGTTTTATGGATTTTCTTTCATGAAGAACATGTTACTACCGCTATTATTATTATAATTCTTTCAATCAACAGTAGAACTATCTTATAATCCCAGCTTAATCTTACGTAACTTGTATACTTATGAGACAGTTTTTTGTTGTCAACTTCGTAGCTTTTCATTGTTGAAACATGGTAAAATCAAAGGCAGGAATACAGGTGCTCTATGTAGTTAAATTAAATTAAACAACAGGGGAATTCATGTTAATCTCACACTTTAAGAAAAATACCATTATTATAAAAAATAATTATGCTTAGCTGACCCCACCTGGTGGGATAAGACTTGGTTGTTGTATAAAAGATAATTATGCTTTTTGGCAGTGTTTTCAATTGTAATGATTCAGATATTGATGATAATTATAGAGATGCCATGAACAGGGAGTTAAACCAGCATTTGTTAGAATACTGGATCCCCTAACTTCTTGCTTCATCAAGTCTGGACAATAACATTGCCAATGATTTGATTGCTTTGATGAGCTCTTTTAAGAAGAAAGTGCATGTGGAGATGATTTATGAAAACTAGAAAAACTCCAATGAAATAAAAGATTGTCAGAACCAATTGCTGGGAAGACTGTTATGAGGTGACTTTCTTGACTAGGTGTTGCTGAAGTGCACCATGATTTGAAACCCATTAATCTTAAGAATAGTAATATATGAGACAAAAATTAGAGGTGCTCGAATTTTACTGTGTATCAGAATATATATTTAACATCTACTGACAAAAACCAGCATCTTCATTATTGCCTTAATTGTAAACTGTCCATTGAGCTGCTCTGGAAGTTGGCAGAGACACTCCATCTTTAGTATTGTGGGCAAATTTACTGAAAGTGAACATGATTCTCAATCAGTGACCATTTAGCTGCCTTCTCAATGTTAAAAGTGTTTGTCAAAGTATTACCAGCCTAGCTGATTTAACTGGCAAGTGAGAAGAATTTTCTTAAGCTTAATTAGATATTTGATTTTATGCTAAAAGATTACGTCCACATGTGACCATTATCTTGAACATTTTGATAGTCAATTCTCTTAACATTGTTCAACAAATATAAACTCGATAGGTTTTACTCCTACTTTTACTAACTAGTATCCTTTTGCTGCTTTGATTTATTATGATGATTTTTTCCCCTCCATGACAGGAATCTGAAGGTACTTGATCTGCATCAATATAAAGCGAAGGAGAATTGTATAAATTGGATATCTCATTTTCCAGAATCCTTTACTTCCCTGGTTACTCTCAACATTGCATGTCTGGATTGTGAGATGAATGTATCTTTTCTTGAGCGCCTCATTAGCAGATGTCCCTATCTCAAGACCCTCAGACTCAATCATGCCACTCCTCTAGAAAAACTTGTTAGCCTTCTACACAGGGCTCCACAGCTAGTAGACCTTGGAATTGGCACTCTCATAGGAGAAGGTTATCCAGGACTTTTCTCCAAGCTTGAATCTGCTTTTGCTCACTTAAAACATCTGAAGAATCTATTTTGGAAAGCTGGACCATTTTACTTGCCTGCAATATATCCAATTTGTGAAGGTCTTACAACACTGCATCTCTTTGACTCTAGCATACAAGCACCAGAGCTCTCAAAAGTAGTTAGCCAGTGTAAAAATCTTCAACAACTATGGGTACATCTTCATGACCTCGTCCAATTAATATCATTTTCTTCATTTTAAGCAATTGCATCTTTTGATATGCTATCCAGCTATTCCAGTGATAGGGTCTCACTTTTACACATGCATAGTTTTTTTATTCCTTATTGATAGTTTGTCTTTTCTCTGTGCACATCTTTTCGTACAATTCACTTTTGGAAGTCTTAAATTTTTATTGTTGGTTTTATTTTTTGATGAATTTTATTAGTAGAATTGTCATTACTCACAAAAAGTTGATATGATTGTTTTATTTCCCTGATACTATGTCGTGCTTCTGCTTGTGTGTACATATTAACAAGGGACATACTTTGTCAGGTTAGGGACTTAATTGAGGATGATGGGCTTATTGCTGTGGCATCATCCTGCAAACTCCTCCGAAAATTGCAAATAGTTCCTTCTGATCCACCTCACTGTCCTCTCACAGAAATTGGCCTTATTGCTGTGTCTTCTGGTTGTGTAATGCTTGAGTCTGTTCTCTATTTTTGCCGGCAGATGACTAATTCTGCCCTCCTTACTATTGCTAATAATCGCCCCAATCTCACATGCTTCCGGCTCTGCATCGTCAAGCCTTACACCCCTGATTATATTACTCAAGAACCTCTAGATGCTGGCTTTGGGGCTATTGTTGAATCCTGCAAGGACCTCCGACGTCTCTCCATGTCTGGTCTTCTTACTGATTGTGTGTTCAAAACTATTGGGGCCTCAGCAAATCGTCTTGAGCGGCTCTCAGTTGGTTTTGCTGGTGATGGGGATGCAGGTCTTCATTACATTCTATCTGGTTGTAGGAAATTACGCATGCTGGAAATTAGGAAATGCCCGTTTGGGATCAAGGCATTATTGGACAATGCAGATAAACTGAAGACAATGCGATGCCTTTGGATGTCATCATGCTCTGTGACACTGGGGGAATGCAGATTATTAGCTAAGAAGATGCCACGGCTTAGCGTGGAGGTTATTGATGAGAATGGAGGGGCGTTGCAGTCACGGCGTGATCTTTCACGGCGTGATCTTTTACGGCGTGATATTTTACCTGCCAAAAAACTCTATATTTACAATAGTATTACTGGCCCAAGAATTGATGCACCACCGTCTGTCTTGACCGTTTGGTGAAATCAGGTATTACGGAAGTGATATTATCTTTATCCTGTTTATCAATCCTAATTGGCTTTCCAGAAGTTAACTCTTTGTTCAAATGATGGGAAAGCAGTCAGTCTATAGTATCAAGTGCTGCATGATTATGGGGTTAGATTTCAATCACCGTAAGTTATCCAGAATTCTCTACTTGTGATCGTCATTTATCAATGAGTTGTGGGACTATATGACTTATGACATTTACTTAACATATTGAGCATTTCACAGCTATTGGTTTAATATATTTTAGATTGCTGAGCTATTACTTTTTATTAACTTATTGATGTTCTTGGCATAAATTTTCCTATTAGACTGGAAGGTGAAAACCCAAGGGTCTTACATGAATTTTTACATAATGAATTTGTGAGTACCAAGTTCTTACCAAATGACTGCCTAGTCTAAATGCTTTGTGCAATATGTAAATGATTGATTGCTCCCTCAATAGAGGGACAAGCCTCAGTATTTGAAATTAACAATTTCGTAAAGAGAATAAGAAACATATTAGAAGTCAAGTTTGAGATTTCTTCTCAAGTATTTTCAAATATTAAATTTAATAGCTATCTTTTCTCTAGAAAATAATAATGATAAAAGAGTGCATTTTTTAATTAGTAAAATATAATAATTTTGCATTTTGTTTTGTATCTTTTTTCATAATGGATAATTACTGTGAGCGATTAAAATTTAATTAAATTGAAATAATCTGTCAAAATGATTTAATTTTAGAAATTCGTTTCGGTATTTTTTAAAAAAATATTGATTAATTTTGTTGTTATAAAATTCAAAGTTTAGTTAAATTGGTTAATTTAAATTGGTTAATGTAACAGTCAAGTAGAGCAGTTGAGGAATGGATTTTAATCTATATTTTTTATAAATTTTAATTGAACTCTCGAGTTCTCGATTCCGAACTCGCAATTTTAATCTATCATCTCTTAATTGTCGAAATTTGTAATTTGTAATTTCGAATTTTTACTAGATATTAAGTTTACATTCATTAATTTGGAGGAGATTGGTTCGATTTTATAAAAAAAATTTAAATTGGAAGGTGCTTAATGGATGACTTATTATCTATTAAAAAAAATATCATTAATTTATCAAAACTTACGACTCAAGTTTTATGTGTTTGAAAAATTGTAAAAAGAAAATATCATACCTGGCACCATTATATGGGGAGCACAGATCTTTTTGATCGCAAATTAAGATTGAGAGGATGAATCATTATATCGATGGATTTATAGAAATGGATTCCATCTATTAAACAGATAATATCCATCCTCATCAAATAATCATCTTATATAGTCCATCCTTTAGAACATAAATTATGATCTAGAGGATCCTGATTGATTATATGGGGTAACTAATTCTTAATTGTTCTTCTGACTTTGTAATTGATTGATAAACTAAAATTTGTTATGCAATTATTTTTGTGACATGCAATATTTTTAATTTTGTTAACATTGAAATGCTAGTGTTCACCGTGGAATTGAGAATTTGAAATTGAATCACAAGTATCGAAGATGAAGTCTAACTTAAAATTTGTAGTCATCACTTTTTGAAGAAGGTAAATCATTGTATTTATTTTGAGATTTTTAATTTAGTTCATTCTGTGATATTTGAGAAGGTAAATAATGTACTTAGAGAGTAGAAGATGATTACATTTATCTTAAATATTTTTTATGGCTGTGTTTAATTATATGAAGGTAAATTATAAGGTTAATTTATTAGTTTATAGTCGATCATTCAGTTGAATAGGGGTGAGAGTAATTTTTTTTCCTGAAAATATGTGCCCCTGTGAATTGATCTCTTACGTTATTGTAATAAAAATAAATAAATAAAGTTTTTTAAAAATCTTACCTTATTGTAATAAAAACAAATAAATAAAGTTTTTTAAAAATCATATATTTTTATCGTAGTTTGACATACATCTTGTCATATTTTATATGTATATATTTCATGTTTTCATCTCTTTGTGTTTCATTTTGAGACTTTTGATTTGGAGAATTGTTTTTTGCTTATTTTGACTGATATGACGTGTTTTTGCTATAAAAATGGAGCATAAATCACTTGGAATGTGATGTTGGAGCAAGAAACACGTTCTAGCTATATCCCATGACACGAGCATTATTCTACGGCCAAGAAAGCTAAAGAATAGAGCAGAAAAAAGCTTAACACAGGCTACACATGTCTCATTATTGAGCCAAACATATGAAGCATATATGAAGAATAAGACTTTCAAAATGAAGTTGAATTTGTTGGATCGAGAAGTGCTAGAGGAAGAGAAAGGGGAAGGGGAAGGGGGGGGGGGGTAAATAGCGCTTGTGGCTTTCACGCGTTTCGGATTTGTAAAAATAATCCAGTAATGCAGCGGAAATAAATAAAATGCAAACACAGAAGACACCAAGGGTTTACTTGGTTCGGAGCCTATGGCGGCTCCTACTCCAAGGCCCACGCTCGTTGAGCATTTACGTTGGGCAACACTTATAATCTTGTAAAAATGTTACAACTGAAAGTACAATTAAAAAACAACTTAGATTTACCAATGACAAAAGAAAAACTGAAGATTCTGAGCTCCGAGTCGTCGGTGTCAAGTCGCAGCTTTGTCGGAGCGTCTTGTTAGCAGCTTGTTGCATACAGGTTGCGTAGAAGGTGATTCCAATTGTTGCTGCCTCGAGACTGCTTTTTATTGGCTGTTGCGGGCGCCTCCAATGCCCCATGGAGGAGCCTCAAACACCAAAGTTCATCCCGATTGGATCGCGTCGATAAGCCTTCGCTGCGTGCTGCTTATCTTGCCTGGAGGCGCCTCCAAGGAAGTGTCCAAGGTGGCTCAACTTCACCTTTGAGGCACCTCCAGCTCCACTGTGCAGCCAGCTTCAGCCTTGCACCCGAGGCGCCTCAAGCTCCATGAGGGCGCCTCGGATACTGTTCATCCGAGGCTAAACTCTGTCTTTTTGACCCTGCAAAACATGTTAGTCCACAAACACAAACACATCCTGCAAAACAAAGTTAGAATCGATATAAACATGATAAATCAAGTGATTGACAGTCATCGGACTGTCCGGTTCTGACTTCGGATTTCCGATCGGAAACCTTAGGTCGAACCGACACCTACTGTTCCCTCTTCCGAGGAACGCGTCATCACCTACTCCCCTCAGGAGAGATTACTTGATGCCAGAACGGTCCTCCAGACCGACTGGACTTTCCACCTAGAGTTACCACCCCCTAGGACCTAGGGTTACCACCCTCTAGGATTTTTCTTCACCTAGGGTTACCACCCCCTAGGACCTAACGTTACCACCCTTTAGGATTTTTCTCCACCTAGGGTTACCCCCCTAGGACCTAAGGTTACCCCCACTTAGAATTTTCCTCCACCTAGGGTTACCACCCCCTAGGACCTAAGGTTATCGCCCTTTAGGATTTTCCTTCACCTAGGGTTACCATCCCCTATGACCTAAGGTTACCACCCTTTAGGATTGTCCTTCACCTAGGGTTACCACCCCATAAGACCTAGGTTTACCACCCTCTAGGGTTTTCACCTTGCCTAACCGCAGCTAGGACTTTTGCCTAAAAACACTTAGGACTTTCTTGCAAGCTCAATCAGACACATTAGATAGCAAATAATCTTAACTTTGAATCCTTTTGCCATTATCAAAACTTAGGTTCGATCGTCGGATGCTTCCCGCACCAACAATCTCCCCCTTTTTGATTATGGTAACCGAAATTCAAAGTTAAGTAGAATAAAGAAATGCTATAATAATAAGAGTGCAAGCATAAATGAATAATCATAGCATAAATGTAAATTTTATACAAGGCTCCCCTTAATTAAAGTTCCCCCTTAATTAAATTTCCCAAAATTTTTGATTTTTCTTTGAATTTCCTTATACTCTCCCGTTTTGCCATGTATTAAAATAAACAAGAGAGTAAAGAGAGATAAAAGGAAAAAAAACAGTGATCAATGGCCTTAGCTTGTTTTGAGAAAACTTAAGGTGCGTTTGGTTTAGGCATGTTCCATTTTAATTTTCTAAAAAATACGTATTTTCTAGAAAATAGAAAATGACTTTTCATCATTCTTTATTTTTCCAAAAAAACTATCTATTTTTTTAGAAAACGGACATGAAAAATACAAACCAAACACTATTTTTCAAAAATGCATGTTTTTTAAAAAAAATGAAAAACGTGCAAACCAAACACACCCTTAACTTCCAGAAATAGTTTTTATCTTATTTTTCAAAAAGATAGAAAAATAGAGGGTTAGATATAATTAGATAAACACTTAGCTTTTTAGAATTAATTTTCTTGTAAAATTTTTAGCTAAGTAAAATCAAAAAATTCATTGTAGATTTAAAGAGAAAAAATTGCTTAAAAAAAAATTAAGTTTGAAAAATAAAGCAAAAGCGCGGTAATCACCGTGGCCGAAAGATTTCTACTGCGAGAGGTGGGGTGTTCCTTCTGGTGGTCACACTGAAGCTGTTCGGTCTGTATTTCTGCTCCAAACTGCAAAATTTACCGAAACTTTATATTAATAAATATTTTTAATATTTATTAATCAAACTTAATTTTTATCGGTAAATTAAATTTTATTAATAAAAAATTAAAATTTCTCGATCAAATTTTAATAAAAAAATAAATTAACAACCAAACCTAAACTTTATATTATCAATAAAATCTAAATTTAACGAGTAAAAAATTTAAAACAACCAAATAACTTTAATTTATAAAAAATTAAAAATTATTGACGAAATCTAATTTGACTAGCAAAAAAAAATTAAAATTTTCAATGAAAATAAATCTTAACTACAATTTATTTGAGCTATAATTTTAAATATTTACTATCTAAACTCATATATCAATAATATATGATGTGCCCTAGGTGGCCGAAATCCACTCAGGGCACCCAAATTCATAGAGAGTCTTTTATGAGTCACTCACCAGACGAGTGTGCATACTATAAATATAGTGGACCTCAATATAATAGGGGCCCTAGGCATGTCTTAGTGGCCTATTCCTTGAGCCGACCTTGGACATGACATGATTCTAATGGATCGTAATTTAATTTACTTCTATGTTATTTCTCTTTTAAATATATTTTTATATTAAATAAAATGTAGTTGATAAAATTTAATGACAATATATAATATTTTAATATTTTCAATACTAATTTAATAATAAAAATTTACAATTAAAAAAGATATAAATAAAAAGACACTCTTCTTAATTAGAATCATTAAAAAGGTATTTCTTTCTTATTTATTATCATTCCTTCTTATCTCTATATATTTTATTTTTTAAAAACTTCTTTATATATTTAATATATTATAGAAATTTTATCAAAGAATATAGTTTATAATTATGTTCATCATAGCGTGATTACTTTCACCCTAGATGACCTTCATAGCTCGTTTTAGGTTATATAAAAGGAAGATAAATCACGAGGTCAATTTATAACCAACCACTAAGTTGTGAACATATACTTTATTTACAAACCTAACGAAAGAGCGACCAAAGAAAGTGATTCTTGGACTAAAGAGGTCACAACCTTCGTCTGTCGATACATGAGTTCAGGGAGCTAGATTGGAAGAGACTTGATCTGGTCGCACATTTGGGAGTGCCCACATAGTGATCTTTGATCGAAAGCCATAGAAACTACTTTTCTTGCTCTGAGCGTATTCGCCTTTTGCCACCATGAGTTGAGGGAGCTTATCACCGCGTCATTTGCGAGTTGAGGGAGCTTATGGCCAACATCTCCAACGTCATCCTCAAGTTGAGGGAGCTTATCTCCGCCTCCCCATCAGCCTCCGTCGTTGCGTTATCCTCCAACAACGAGGAACTAATGGAGGCCAAGTTACGTGAGTCTTGCCTGATCTTCTCCATGCCTATATCGTCCCTCTGATCAGTAACAAGAAGGACATCACTGCCGTTCTCAATCTGCTCTCATTCACAACCCACAACTATCCAGGTGTCTTCTTCCATGGTCAGTGATACGGGTTATGAGAGGTGAGTTCTTTGCAGTAAGGAGGAAAGGGGATAATAAGACAAGGAAGGATAAAAGAATAGGATGAGGAAATAGTGATGCACTCGGAAAGTCGAGGCTCGACCGGGTGTAATAGGTCGCCCGAGCATGATGACAACTAGTTGACCAAAAAAAGGTTATACCGAATGAAAAGGTTTATATAGGCTCATCGAGGGAAAGCTGATCGAACACGAAGGTTCGTACACGCTCGGTAGGTTAATCTCAGTCGGGAATATATGACCGGCTGAGCACAGAGGCATGTGGCCTTATATAATCCTTAACATGCAGCCAACTGAGGGAAAGTCGATCAAGCACGAGGGTTCATATATGTTCGGCAGGCTAATCTCGGTCGAGAATATATGATCGGCCGAGCACAGAAGCATTTAGCCTTATATAATCCTTAACATGCAGTCGACCGAGGGAAAGGCGATCGAGCACGAGGGTTTGTATACGCTCGGTAGGTTAATCTCGGTCAAGAATATATGATCGGCCGAGCACAGAGACATTTAGCCTTATATAATCCTTAACATGTGGCGGACCGAGGGAAAGCCGATCGAGCACGAGGGTTCGTATACACTCGGTAGGCTAATATCGGTCGAGAATATAATATCGGCCGAGAACGATACACCGGCCAAGCACGATCGAACAGACGGGCATGGGAAATTAACTGAACAAGGATGTTTAAGTGCGTTTTAAGGAAAGAGCAAACGTAAATAAATGACTGATCGAGCATAAAGAGATTCTGTTGGACCGTTCTGGGCCGGTTAGAAGGGGAGGAGGGGTTGGATAGCCTGTAAACACAAAAATGAAAACAACCCTTCTCGGACATTAAAGTCAACCAAGCACTTGTAAAATAAAAGTAGTAAATGAAAAGTAGAAAGGAAGAGGCACACAGGGATTTACTTGGTTACAACCAAGGAGGTTGTTAATCCAAGGAATGTCGCACTAGTATCTCCTTCAGGCGGAGAAGCCTCTTACAACTATGAAGCGCAGAAAATAGAAGCTCAATTCTAAACTAAAGCACACAAGCGTTGGAAATGAATTATTTGGAATTGTTGAAAAGCTTCTGGACCAAGGCTATATTTATAACCTTGGTTGGGGCGTCTCGAAGGGTTCCGGGCGCCCTGGGGGGATAAAACTTTATCCCCCAACGTTCAGTTTGACTCGATCTGGTCAAAAGTCATGTTCAGGCGCTCGGAAGCATTCCGAGCGCCCCGGAGCCAAAAGTCAACTCCGATTGACTTTTTTCGTTCGGGTCCTCTGCTCCAGTTCAGGTCGCCTCGGTCCGGGTCTTCAATTCCGGTTCCGCTCGCTTGGGTGATCTTTGCCATCCTGAATAGGGCTCACCCGAACCCAACTTCCGGTGTTCTTGAGCAGGCTTCCGCTCCGACTTCTCGTCCCTCGGAATCACCGTGTGTTTCCTTCTCGTCCGCCAGCGCACTCATTCGCAGTCTTTGTCCCTCGGTCGCACCCCGCACTCATTCGCAGTCTTCGTCCTCCTTGAGCAGTCTTCCGCTCCGGCTTCTCGTCCCTCGGAACCACTGCACGATTCCTTCTCATCCGCCGGTGTACTCTTTCGCAGCGCCTCGTCCCTCGGACACACCATGTATCGCCCTTCTCGCTAGCTGCATCTTCCACTTGACAACCTGTGCTCCTAAGCTCCTGCACACTTAGACACAAGGTTAAAAATACACAGGACCTAACTTAACTTGTTGATCACACCAAAATAACCTTGGGGTTCCAACAATCTCCCCCTTTTTGATGTGAGCAACTCAAGTTAAGGTATGGTAAAAATAGACATAAAAATAGACATAAAATAAACTAACTAAATTTGTAATTAAGTGCAAACAGATAAAAAATTAAAAATTTTATCTATCTCCTCCTAGACTTATACTCTTTCTTCTCCTCCTTTGATCACATACAAAATTGGGGTTCCAAGAAAAAATCTAAGGGTAGAAAATTTTGAGACCTTTAAAAATTTTGCAATAATTTACACATAAACAGTCTCCCAAAAAAAAACTAAGTAAAATTTTCTAAGTGAAACTCTAAGTAAAAGAATTTTCAATAAATTTTCTAAGTTTAAAAAAAATCTAAGTTAAATAATTTAAAACAAAATTATAACTTAAATCTTTGAGAATTTTTCTAAGTAAAACTTTAGATAGAAAATTTCTTGAGTAAAGAGAAATTTAAGCAGTAATTTTTAAATTTTCTGAAGAAATTTTAACTTTAGGCCAAAATAATTTTTGAAAGATATTTAAATTTTGAAAGTTTTGAAGATTTTTATAAGTAAAATTTTTTTGAATAATTTCCAAAAAGAGGATGCTTAAAAAACTTTTTAAAGCATTTTAATTCTAATTTTAATGCTTTACCAGAAAGTTAATTAAACACTTCATTTCAATATTTTGGTTTCCAGGTCGTGGCGAGACACTAGGCCTTCTTGATGATTGAAGCAACAACCACTTCCTTAGACAAAGCCTCATAAAGAAATTTCATGTCTAATTTTCTCGCTGAAAGCTCTAAATCTATTAAGTTCAAGTCAAACAGGACTTTGGAACCCAATATAGGTTCCAACCAACTGGATTAATTAAAAATTTCTTAGGGACATATCTTTTTGAAACATTCCTAATTTGTCCCTTATAGTATCTAAAATACCAATTTAGATTAAATTTTCTAATATTTGTCTTAGATGAGCATGCATGGGTTTTCAAGTTATTTACATATATTTTTAAATCATCATTTTCAAATTTTAATTTTTCATTTTCTAATTTTAATTTATCTAATTCTTCTAAAGGACCAGATTTAGCCAATATTACTTTTAAAATTTTAATTTCTCTTTCTAACCTACAACAGTCTTTAGTAATAACTTAACGAACTTAAAGAGTTTATCAGGAGGTAGAGATCGTACCTGGCTTACCTTGTCGATCTTGTTGTCCGTATCTCCCCCTGAACTGCTATTTTCTTCCAACGTAGCTCCCCCTTCATCGATGCTCTCGATGCTCATCTCAGAAGAGCTTGAATCGCAGTCGTCGTGTTGATGACTCGCCATTAGTGCGAGTTCGGAGAATGCCTCGACTTCCGATTCGGACGACGTATCATCCCACGTCGCCTTTAGGGTCGTGCGCTTTTGAACGGGCTTCTTCCCTTTATCTTTGTCCTTGTTCTTGAGCTTGGGGCAGTTGTTTTTGACGTGCCCTTCTTCGTCACAGTGGTAGCAGTGGATTGTCCTTTTCTTTCTACCCTGTGGATGGTTAGATTTTCTAGATTTACAAAAATTCTTAAACCGTCTTACCATCATTACCATTTCCTCATCGTCGAGAGAAGATTCTGACTCAGGTTCGTCTCTCGATGCTTTGAGGGTGACGTTGTTCATGGGCTCCTTCGTACCTGCACATCTTGATTCGTGCACTTCAAATGTCGAGAATAATTCTTCCAAAGAAATTTTTTCTAAATCTTTAGAAATATTAAAGGCATCTACTAGTGATGCCCATGTTGAATTTCTCGGAAAAGAATTTAACGCGTACCTGAGCGAATCTCGGTTACTTACCTTTTCTCCGAGATTCGAGAGTTCGGTGATGATCTCCTTAATTATCGAGTGCAAGTGCGCAACTGTCTTGTCTTCCCCAAGTCGCAGGCTTGTGAGCTGGTTGCAGAGTAAATCCCGTTTTACGAGCTTAGCTTCGGATGTTCCTTCGTGGAGCTCAAGGAACTTCTCCCAATGTTCCTTTGCGGAGTCGTAGTTGCCGATCTGGTTGACTTCTTGTGACGGGAGAACGCTTATCAGATGGAATTCTGCCTTCCCGTTTGTCACGTAGTCGGCCTGCTCCTTTTTCATCCATTGGTACTTTTCTTTGCCTTCAGGTGCTATAAAACCAAATTCCATAATTAATAATAATTTGAAATCAATCTTAAAATATACCTGCATTCATTTTTTCCAGCTAGCGAATTCCCCTTCGAACTTCGGCGGGTAGATGCTTGGTCCGACCATCGTCTTTACTTCGATCGACGGTTAGTCCTCCTGAAGCGCGTCGGCTCTGATACCATTTGTTGGACTGTTCTGGGCCGGCTAGAAGGGGGGGTTGGATAGCCTGTAAACACAAAAATGAAAACAACCCTTCTCAAACTTTAAAGTCAACCAAGCACTTGTAAAATAAAAGAAGTAAATGAAAAGCAGAAAGGAAGAGGCACACCGGGATTTACTTGGTTACAATCAAGGAGGTTGTTAATCCAAGGAATGTCGCACTAGTATCTTCTTCAGGCGGAGAAGCCTCTTACAATGATGAAGCGTAGAAAATAGAAGTCCAATTCTAAACTAAAGCACACAAGCGTTGGAAATGAATTGCTTGGAATTGTTGAAAAGCTTCTAGACCAAGGCTATATTTATAGCCTTGGTCGGGGCGTCTCGAAGGGTTCCGGGCGCCCTGGGGGGATAAAACTTTATCCCCTAACGTTCAGATCGAGTTTTGACTCGATCTGGTCAAAAGTCAGGTCTAGGCGCCCAGAAGCATTTCGGGCGCCCCCGGCTGGTCTGGGTGCCCTGGGCTGTTTCGGGCGCCCCGGAGCTAAAAGTCAACTCCAATTGACTTTTTTCGTCCGGGTCCTATGCTCCGGTTCAGGTCGCCTCAGTCCGAGTCTTCAACTCTAGTTCCGCTCGCTTGGGTGACCTCTGTCATCCGGAATACGACTCACCCAAACCCAACTTTCAATCTTCTTGAGCAAGCTTCCGCTCCGGCTTCTCGTCCCTCGGAATCGCCGCATATTTCCTTCTCGTCCGCTAGCGTACTCATCCGCAGTCTTCTTCCCTCGGTCACATCCCGTGTCGACCTTCTCACTAACTGCGTGTCTTGCTCCTCGAGTAGTCTTCCGCTCTGGCTTCTCATCCTTCGGAACCACCGCACGTTTCCTTCTCATCCGCCGGTGTACTCTTCCGCAGCGTCTCGTCTCTCGGACGCACCGCGTGATATCCTTCTCACTAGCTACGTTTTCCGCTCGACAACCTGTGCTCATAAGCTCCTGCACACTTAGACAAAAGGTTAAAAATACACAGGACCTAACTTAACTTGTTGATCATACCAAAACAACCTTGGGGTTCCAACAAATTCAACCTTATTCGGCTTTGATATGTGATCAACCGAGCAAAGAGTGACCAGACAAGAATATTCATGTACACCCGGTAATCTAGGAATGGACGGAATTAAATGACCGACCGAGTATAATGGCACATAGTCTTATACAGGTGGATCGAGTAAATGTCCGAACATGTTTGGTAGGCGAATATCGGCCGAGCATACAGGGTCAACCAAGCATAAAGACATTTGACCTTATATGGTTTCTGGCATATTATCGGCCATGTAAAGGCCGACCGGACACAAGTAATCATGATAAAATCCCGATCGAGTAAAGGATGCCGATCGAGTATAAATTAGACTTCTTGAACATAGTCGGTCGAGATTAATGTAACATGTGATACATGAGTAATATGAAAATAATATGTGATCATATGGCAGCTTGCTTAACTTAGCGAGAAATAGCTTCTAGAAGTTCCCGTAGATATGCTAAACGACAAAGAAGGTACATCTGGGGTGCAAAAAAGATTACTTAAACTATTATTGCAGGTTATGCTTACGTCATCTCCTAACAAACTCTAAATAACCTGAGTCCACCTCATGACTGTGGGGGTTATATGAGGTGGTATAAAAGGGGGGAATCCTCTCCATTGGCAAGGCACGCACAACATCAGAACTCAAACCCTAATTCCACTTCAATTTTACTGTACTTCTTCTTCTTCGAAACAGAGGGACTGACTTGAGCGTCGGAGGACCTAGCCAAGGATTCTCACCCCGGTCTTAGGTCACTAATGCTTTGTTAGTTCGTCTCGTCATGTGCAGGAAGCGGGGTCGCCTATTGAAGCATCGATCTATCACTAGTTCGTGGGGGTCTTCACCGGAATTCACTTTTCTATAGGAGTATCCCGCTGGAGTTCAACCTTCAAGGTGATTCCTATAGATCCGCTTTGGTGTTCTCGGGTCTACTCTTCTGCATCAGGGCTTCTTCAGATCCGCTGTGGTTTTCTCGGATCACCCCTTTTTTTGTTCATCTTCGCCGGAATCATCGTCCGTCATCGCCCAGCGCTTCATCAGTCGGGTTGCTAGCATAATTCCTATAGTCGGCTGCCACCTTTCTCATTCCTCATGGAGCCTTCCTTCAGGTAGCAATTCTAACCCTAGATCTGATAACATTTGCATTGCATCTAATAACAATACTTTTCGTTACTGTTACCATAGTTTCTGCCATGGAGTTGTCTTTGAGATCATTGTTTCTCTTCTCTTGCTACTCCGAAGGGGAGATCCCAACCAATATCACAAATTTTTTTTAGATGCCATGGATGTTATTCGAGGTACAGTTTTGTTATTAGAAGTATAGGTAGGCAAAAATTCAGTTAAAT